>NW_027211797.1:0-319050 GCF_036971445.1 Narcine bancroftii
GGAAACAGAGATTGCTTATCAGATATGGGGAATCAGAGGTGGGGAATCAGAGGCGGGGAATCAGATATGGGGAATCAGAGGCGGGGAATCAGTGGCGGGGAAACACAGGTGGCTAATCAGATATGGGGAATAAGAGGTGGGGAATCAGAGGCGGTGAATCAGAGATGGGGAATCAGAGGCGGGGAATCAGAGGCAGGGAATCAGACACAGGGAATCAGAGGCGGGGAATCAGAGCTGGGGAATCAGAGGCGGGGAATCAGAGTTGGGGAATCAGAGGTGGGGAATCAGATATGGGGAAACAGAGGCGGGGAATCAGAGGCGGGGTAACAGAGGCGGGGAATCAGATATTGGGAATCAGAGGTGGGGAATCAGAGGCAGGGAATCAGATGAGGGGAATCAGTGCTGGGGAATCAGAGGCGGGGAATCAGAATTTGGGAATCAGAGATGGGGAATCAGAGGCGGGGAATCAGACGCGGTGAATCAGAGGTGGTTAATCACAGATGGGGAACCAGAGGCAGGGAATCAGAAGCAGGGAATCAGACGCGGGGAATCAGATGCGGGGAATCATAGCTGGGGAATCAGAGGCGGGGATTCAGAGTTGGGGAATCAGAGGCGGGGTATCAGATATGGGGAATCAGAGGCGGGGAATCAGAGTAGGGGTATCAGATATGGGGAACCAGAGGTGGGGAATCGGAGGGCGGGAATCCGAGATGGGTAATCAGAGGCAGGGAATCAGATATGTGGAATCAGAGGCGGGGAATCAGAGGCAGGGAATCAGATGTGGGGAATCAGAGATGGGGAATCAGAGGCAGGGAATCAGAGGCGGGGAATCAGAAGCGGGGAATCATATTCCGGGAATCAGAGGCTGGGAATCAGAGGTGGGGAATCTGAGTCCGGGAATCAGAGATGGGGAATCAGAGGCGGGGAATCAGATATGGGGAATCAGAGGCGGGGAATCAGAGGCGGGGAAACAGAGATGGCTTATCAGATATGGGGAATCAGAGGTGGGGAATCAGAGGCGGTGAATCAGAGATGGGGAATCAGAGGCGGGGAATCAGAGGCAGGAAATCTGACATGGGGAATCAGAGGCGGGGAAACAGAGGCAGGGAATCAGATATTGGGAATCAGAGGTGGGGAATCAGAGGCAGGGAATCAGATGTGGGGAATCAGAGCTGGGGAATCAGAGACGGGGAATCTGAGTTTGGGAATCAGAGGCGGGGAATAAGATATGGGGAATCAGAGGCGGGGAATCAGATATGGGCAATCAGAGGAGGGGAATCAGAGGTGGGGCATCAGAGGCGGGAATCAGAATTGGGGAATCAGACATGGGGAATCAAAGAAGGGGAATCAGAGGCAGTGAATCAGAGATGGTGAATCAGAGGCGGGGAATCACAGGGAGGGAATCAGACGCAAGGAATCAGTGGTGATGAATCCAAGATGGGGAATCAGAGGCGGGGAATCAGAGGCAGGGTATTAGACACGGGGAATCAGAGGTGGGGAATCAGAGCTGAGGAATCAGAGGCGGGGAATCAGAGTTGGGGAATCAGAGGCAGGGAATCAGATATGGGGCATCAGAGGCAGGAAAACAGATATGGGGAATCAGAGGCGGGGAATTAGTGGCAGGGAATCAGAGGCGGGGAATCAGAGGCGGGGTATAAGAGGCAGGGAATCAGATGTGGGGAATCAGACATGGGGAATCAGAGGCAGGGTATCAGAGGCGGGGAATCAGAAGCGGGAAATCATAGGCTGCGAATCAGAGGCCGGGAAACAGAGGTGGGGATTCAGAGTCCGGGAATCAGAGATGGGGAATCAGAGGCGGGGAATCAGATATGGGGAATCAGAGGCGGGGAATCAGAGGTGGAGAAACAGAGGTGGCTAATCAGATATGGGGAATTAGAGGTGGGGAATCAGACGCAGTGCATCAGAGATGGGGAATCAGGCGGGGAATCAGAAGCGGGGAATCATAGGCCGGGAATCAGAGGCCGGGAATCAGAGGTGGGGAATCTGAGTCCGGGAATCAGAGATGGGGAATCAGTTGCGGGGAATCAGATATGGGGAATCAGAGGCGGGGAATCAGAGGCGGGGAAACAGAGATTGCTTATCAGATATGGGGAATCAGAGGTGGGGAATCAGAGGCGGGGAATCAGATATGGGGAATCAGAGGCGGGGAATCAGAGGCGGGGAAACAGAGGTGGCTAATAAGATATGGGGAATCAGAGGTGGGGAATCAGAGGCGGTGAATCAGAGATGGGGAATCAGAGGCGGGGAATCAGAGGCAGGGAATCAGACACAGGGAATCAGAGGCGGGGAATCAGAGCTGGGGAATCAGAGGCGGGGAATCAGAGTTGGGGAATCAGAGGTGGGGAATCAGATATGGGGAAACAGAGGCGGGGAATCAGAGGCGGGGTAACAGAGGCGGGGAATCAGATATTGGGAATCAGAGGTGGGGAATCAGAGGCAGGGAATCAGATGAGGGGAATCAGTGCTGGGGAATCAGAGGCGGGGAATCAGAATTTGGGAATCAGAGATGGGGAATCAGAGGCGGGGAATCAGACGCGGTGAATCAGAGGTGGTTAATCACAGATGGGGAACCAGAGGCAGGGAATCAGAAGCAGGGAATCAGACGCGGGGAATCAGATGCGGGGAATCATAGCTGGGGAATCAGAGGCGGGGATTCAGAGTTGGGGAATCAGAGGCGGGGTATCAGATATGGGGAATCAGAGGCGGGGAATCAGAGGCGGGGAAACTGAGGCGGGGAATCAGATATGGGGAATCATGGGTGTGGAATCAGAGGCGGTGAATCAGAGATGGGGAATCAGAGGCCGGGAATTAGATTCAGGGAATCAGACGCGGGTAATCAGAGGTGGGGAATCAGAGCTGGGGATTCAGAGGCGGGGAATCAGAGTCGGGGAATCAGAGGCGGGGAATCAGAGATGGGGAATCAGAGGCGGGGAATCAGAGGCCGGGATTCAGAGGCCGGGAATCAGTTGTGGGGAATCAGAGGCCGGGAATTAGCGGTGGTGAATCAGAGATGGGGAATCAGACGCGGGGATTCAGAGGCGGGGAATCAGACGCGGGGAATCAGAGGCAGGGAATCAGAGCTGGGGAATCAGAGGCGGGGAATCTGAGTTTGGGAATCAGAGGCGGGGAATAAGATATGGGGAATCAGAGGCGGGGAATCAGATATGGGGAATCAGAGGAGGGGAATCAGAGGTGGGGCATCAGAGGCGGGAATCAGATTTGGGGAATCAGACATGGTGAATCAGAGGTGGGGAATCACAGGCAGGGAATCAGACGCAGGGAATCAGTGGTGGAGAATCAGAGATGGGGAATCAGAGGCGGGGAATCAGAGGCAGGGAATCAGACACGGGGAATCAGAGGCGGGGAATCAGAGCAGGGGAATCAGAGGCGGGGAATCAGAGTTGGGGAATCAGAGGTGGGGAATCAGATATGGGGAAACAGATGCGGGGAATCAGAGGTGGGGAAACAGAGGCAGGGAATCAGATATTGGGAATCAGAGGTGGGGAATCAGAGGCAGGGAATCAGAGGTGGGGAATCAGTGGCAGGGAATCAGATGTGGGGAATCAGAGCTGGGGAATCAGAGGCGGGGAATCAGAATTTGGGAATCAGAGATGGGGAATCAGAGATGGGGAATCAGAGGCGGGGAATCAGACGCGGAGTATCAGAGGTGGTTAATCACAGATGGGGAACCAGAGGCAGGGAATCAGAAGCAGGGAATCAGACGCAGGGAATCAGAGGCGGGGAATCATACCTTGGGAATCAGAGGCGGGGATTCAGAGTTGGGGAATCAGAGGCGGGGTATCAGATATGGGGAATCAGAGGTGGGGAATCAGAGGCGGGGAAACTGAGGCGGGGAATCAGATATGGGGAATCAGAGGTGGGGAATCAGAGGCGGTGAATCAGAGATGGGGAATCAGAGGCCGGGAATTAGATTCAGGGAATCAGACGCGGGTAATCAGAGGTGGGGAATCAGAGCTGGGGATTCAGAGGCGGGGAATCAGAGTCGGGGAATCAGAGGCGGGGAATCAGAGATTGGGAATCAGAGGCGGGGAATCAGAGGCCGGGAATCAGAGATGGGGAATCAGAGGAGGGGAATCAGAGGTGGGGCATCAGCCGCGGGAATGAGAATTGGGGAATCAGACATGGTGAATCAGAGGCGGGGAATCAGAGTTGGGGAATCAGAGGTTGCGAATCAGATATGGGGAAACAGAGGCGGGGAATCAGAGGTGGTGAAACAGAGGCAGGGAATCAGATATTGGGAATCAGAGGTGGGGAATCAGAGGCAGGGAATCAGATGTGGGGAATCAGAGCTGGGGAATCAGAGGCAGGGATTCTGAGTTTGGGAATCAGAGGCGGGGAATAAGATATGGGGAATCAGAGGCGTGCAATCATATATGGGCAATCAGAGGAGGGGAATCAGAGGTGGGGCATCAGAGGCGGGAATCAGAATTGGGGAAGCAGACATGGGGAATCAGAGAAGGGGAATCAGAGGCAGTGAATCAGAGATGGTGAATCAGAGGCGGGGAATCACAGGCAGGGTTTCAGACGCAGGGAATCAGTGGTGGTGAATCCAAGATGGGGAATCAGAGGCGGGGAATCAGAGGCAGGGAATTAGACACGGGGAATCAGAGGTGGGGAATCAGAGCTGAGGAATCAGAGGCGGGGAATCAGAGTTGGGGAATCAGAGGCAGGGAATCAGATATGGGGCATCAGAGGCAGGGAATCAGATATGGGGAATCAGAGGCGGGGAATCATATGCGGGGTATCAGAGGCAGGGAATCAGATGTGGGGAATCAGACATGGGGAATCAGAGGCAGGGAATCAGTGGCGGGGAATCAGAAGCGGGGAATCATAGGCCGGGAATCAGAGGCCGGGAATCAGAGGTGGGGAATCAGAGTCCGAAAATCAGAGATGGGGAATCAGAGGCGGGGAATCAGATATGGGGAATCAGAGGCGGGAATCAGAGGCTGAGAAACAGAGGTGGCTAAACAGATATGGGGAATAAGAGGTGGGGAATCAGAGGCGGTGAATCAGAGATGGGGAATCAGAGGCGGGGAATCAGAGGCAGGGAATCAGACACGGGGAATCAAAGGCGGGGAATCAGAGCTGGGGAATCTGATGCGTGGAATCAGAGTTGAGGAATCAGAGGTGGGGAATCAGATATGGGGAAACAGAGGCGGGGAATCAGAGGCGGGGAAACAGAGGCGGGGAATCAGATATTGGGAATCCGAGGTGGGGAATCAGAGGCAGGGAATCAGATGTGGGGAATCAGAGCTGGGGAATCAGAGGCGGGGAATCAGAATTTGGGAATCAGAGATGGGGAATCAGAGATGGGGAATCAGAGGCGGGGAATCAGACGCGGAGAATCAGAGGTGGTTAATCACAGATGGGGAACCAGAGGCGGGTATTCAGAGGCGGGGAAATTGAGGCGGGGAATCAGATATGGGGAATCAGAGGTGGGGAATCAGAGGCGGTGAATCAGAGATGGGGAATCAGAGGCCGGGAATTAGAGTCAGGGAATCAGACGCGGGTAATCTGAGGTGGGGAATCAGAGCTGGGGAATCAGAGGTGGGGAATCAGAGTCGGGGAATCAGAGGCGGGGAATCAGAGATGGGGAATCAGAGGCGGGGAATCAGAGGCCGGGAATCAGAGGCCGGGAATTAGCGGTGGCACCTCTGATGCTCCTCTGATGCTCCTCTGATGCACCTCTGATGCACCTCCGATGCACCTCTGATGCACCTCTGATGCTCCTCTGATGCTCCTCTGATGCTCCTCTGATGCTCCTCAGATGCTCCTCTGATGCTCCTCTGATGCTCCTCTGATGCTCCTCTGATGCTCCTCTGATGCTCCTCTGATGCTCCTCTGATCCTCCTCTGATGCTCCTCTGATGCTCCTCTGTTGCTCCTCTGATGCTCCTCTTATGCTCATCTGATGCTCCTCTGATGCTCCTCTGATGCTCCTCTGATGCTACTCTGATGCACCTCTGATGCTCCTCTGATGCTCCTCTGATGCTCCTCTGATGCTCCTCTGATGCACCTCTGATGCTCCTCTGATGCACCTCTGATGCTCCTCTGATGCTCCTCTGATGCTCCTCTGATGCTCCTCTGATGCTCCTCTGATGCTCCTCTGATGCTCCTCTGACGCTCCACTGATGCTCCTCTGATGCTCCTCTGATGCTCCTCTGATGCTCCTCTGGCGCTCCTCTGACGCTCCTCTGATGCACCTCTGATGCACCTCTGACGCTCCTCCGATGCTCCTCCGATGCTCCTCTGACGCTCCTCTGACGCTCCTCTGACGCTCCTCTGATGCTCCTCTGATGCACCTCTGATGCACCTCTGACGCTCCTCCGATGCTCCTCTGATGCTCCTCTGATGCTCCTCTGATGCTCCTCTGATGCTCCTCTGATGCTCCTCTGATGCTCCTCTGTTGCTCCTCTGATTCTCCTCTTATGCTCATCTGATGCTCCTCTGATGCTCCTCTTATGCTCCTCTGATGCTCCTCTGATGCACCTCTGATGCTCCTCTGATGCTCCTCTGATGCTCCTCTGATGCTCCTCTGATGCTCCTCTGATGCTCCTCTGTTGCTCCTCTGATGCTCCTCTGATGCTCCTCTGATGCTCCTCTGATGCTCCTCTGATGCTCCTCTGATGCTCCTCTGATGCACCTCTGATGCTCTTCTGATGCTCCTCTGATGCTCCTCTGATGCTCCTCTGATGCTCCTCTGATGCACCTCTGATGCTCCTCTGATGCACCTCTGATGCTCTTCTGATGCTCCTCTGATGCTCCTCTGATGCTCCTCTGATGCTCCTCTGATGCTCCTCTGACGCTCCTCTGATGGTCCTCTGATGCACCTCTGATGCACCTCTGACGCTCCTCTGATGCTCCTCTGATGCTCCTCTGACGCTCCTCTGACGCTCCTCTGACGCTCCTCCGATGCTCCTCTGACGCACCTCTGATGCACCTCTGACACACCTCCGATGCTCCTCTGACGCACCTCTGATGCACCTCTGACGCACCTCTGATGCTCCTCTGACGCTCCTCTGATGCTCCTCTGTTGCTCCTCTGATGCTCCTCTGATGCTCCTCTGATGCTCCTCTGATGCTCCTCTGATGCTCCTCTTATGCTCCTCTGATGCTCCTCTGATGCTCCTCTGATGCTCCTCTGATGCTCCTCTGATGCTCCTCTGATGCTCCTCTGATGCTCCTCTGATGCTCCTCTGATGCGCCTCTGATGCTCCTCTGATGCTCCTCTGATGCTCCTCTGATGCTCCTCTGATGCTCCACTGATGCTCCTCTGATGCTCCTCTGATGCTCCTCTGATGCTCCTCTGATGCTCCTCTGATGCTCCTCTGATGCTCCTCTGATGCTCCTCTGATGCACCTCTGATGCACCTCTGATGCACCTCTGATGCTCCTCTGATGCTCCTCTGATGCTCCTCTGATGCTCCTCTGATGCTCCTCTGATGCTCCTCTGATGCTCCTCTGATGCTCCTCTGACGCTCCTCTGATGCTCCTCTGATGTACCTCTGATGCACCTCTGACGCTCCTCCGATGCTCCTCTGATGCTCCTCTGACGCTCCTCTGACGCTCCTCTGACGCTACTCCGATGCTCCTCTGACGCACCTCTGATGCACCTCTGACACACCTCCGATGCTCCTCTGACGCACCTCTGATGTACCTCTGACGCACCTCTGATGCTCCTCTGACGCTCCTCTGATGCTCCTCTGTTGCTCCTCTGATGCTCCTCTGATGCTCCTCTGATGCTCCTCTGATGCTCCTCTGATGCTCCTCTTATGCTCCTCTGATGCTCCTCTGATGCTCCTCTGATGCTCCTCTGATGCTCCTCTGATGCTCCTCTGATGCTCCTCTGATGCTCCTCTGATGCTCCTCTGATGCGCCTCTGATGCTCCTCTGATGCTCCTCTGATGCTCCTCTGATGCTCCTCTGATGCTCCACTGATGCTCCTCTGATGCTCCTCTGATGCTCCTCTGATGCTCCTCTGATGCTCCTCTGATGCTCCTCTGATGCTCCTCTGATGCTCCTCTGATGCACCTCTGATGCACCTCTGATGCACCTCTGATGCTCCTCTGATGCTCCTCTGATGCTCCTCTGATGCTCCTCTGATGCTCCTCTGATGCTCCTCTGATGCTCCTCTGATGCTCCTCTGACGCTCCTCTGATGCTCCTCTGATGCACCTCTGATGCACCTCTGACGCTCCTCCGATGCTCCTCTGATGCTCCTCTGACGCTCCTCTGACGCTCCTCTGACGCTCCTCCGATGCTCCTCTGACGCACCTCTGATGCACCTCTGACACACCTCCGATGCTCCTCTGACGCACCTCTGATGCACCTCTGACGCACCTCTGATGCTCCTCTGACGCTCCTCTGATGCTCCTCTGTTGCTCCTCTGATGCTCCTCTGATGCTCCTCTGATGCTCCTCTGATGCTCCTCTGATGCTCCTCTTATGCTCCTCTGATGCTCCTCTGATGCTCCTCTGATGCTCCTCTGATGCTCCACTGATGCTCCTCTGATGCTCCTCTGATGCTCCACTGATGCTCCTCTGATGCTCCTCTGATGCTCCTCTGATGCTCCACTGATGCTACTCTGATGCTCCTCTGATGCTCCTCTGATGCTCCTCTGATGCTCCTCTGATGCTCCTCTGATGCTCCTCTGATGCTCCTCTGATGCACCTCTGATGCACCTCTGATGCACCTCTGATGCTCCTCTGATGCTCCTCTGATGCTCCTCTGATGCTCCTCTGATGCTCCTCTGATGCGCCTCTGATGCTCCTCTGATGCTCCTCTGATGCTCCTCTGATGCTCCTCTGTTGCTCCTCTGATGCTCCTCTGTTGCTCCTCTGATGCTCCTCTGATGCACCTCTGATGCTCCTCTGATGCTCCTCTGATGCTCCTCTGATGCTCCTCTGATGCTCCTCTGATGCTCCTCTGATGCTCCTCTGATGCTCCTCTGATACTCCTCTGATGCTCCTCTGATACTCCTCTGATGCTCCTCTGATGCTCCTCTGATGCTCCTCTGATGCTCCTCTGATGCTCCTCTGATGCTCCTCTGATGCACCTCTGATACACCTCTGATGCTCCTCTGATGCTCCTCTGTTGCTCCTCTGATGCTCCTCTGATGCTCCTCTGATGCTCCTCTGATGCTCCTCTGATGCTCCTCTGATGCTCCTCTGATGCACCTCTGATGCTCTTCTGATGCTCCTCTGATGCTCCTCTGATGCTCCTCTGATGCTCCTCTGATGCTTCTCTGTTGCTCCTCTGGCTCCTCTGATGCTCCTCTGATGCTCCTCTGATGCTCCTCTGATGCTCCTCTGATGCTCCTCTGATGCACCTCTGATGCTCCTCTGATGCACCTCTGATGCTCCTCTGATGCACCTCTGATGCTCTTCTGATGCTCCTCTGATGCTCCTCTGATGCTCCTCTGATGCTCCTCTGATGCTCCTCTGATGCACCTCTGATGCTCCTCTGATGCACCTCTGATGCTCTTCTGAAGCTCCTCTGATGCTCCTCTGATGCTTCTCTGATGCTCCTCTGACGCTCCTCTGACGCTCCTCTGATGCTCCTCTGATGCACCTCTGATGCACCTCTGACGCTCCTCCGATGCTCCTCTGATGCTCCTCTGACGCTCCTCTGACGCTCCTCTGACGCTCCTCCGATGCTCCTCTGACGCACCTCTGATGCACCTCTGACACACCTCCGATGCTCCTCTGACGCACCTCTGATGCACCTCTGACGCAGCTCTGATGCTCTCTGACGCTCCTCTGATGCTCCTCTGTTGCTCCTCTGATGCTCCTCTGATGCTCCTCTGATGCTCCTCTGATGCTCCTCTGATGCTCCTCTGATGCTCCTCTGATGCTCCTCTGACGCTCCTCTGATGCTCCTCTGATGCACCTCTGATGCACCTCTGACGCTCCTCCGATGCTCCTCTGACGCTCCTCTGATGCTCCTCTGATGCACCTCTCATGCACCTCTGACGCTCCTCCGATGCTCCTCTGATGCTCCTCTGACGCTCCTCTGACGCTCCTCTGACGCTCCTCCGATGCTCCTCTGACGCTCCTCCGATGCTCCTCTGACGCACCTCTGATGCACCTCTGACGCACCTCCGATGCTCCTCTGACGCACCTCTGATGCACCTCTGACGCACCTCTGAATCTCCTCTGACGCTCCTCTGATGCTCCTCTGTTGCTCCTCTGATGCTCCTCTGATGCTCCTCTGATGCTCCTCTGATGCTCCTCTTATGCTCCTCTGATGCTCCTCTGATGCTCCACTGATGCTCCTCTGATGCTCCACTGATGCTCCTCTGATGCTCCTCTGATGCTCCACTGATGCTCCTCTGATGCTCCTCTGATGCTCCTCTGATGCTCCACTGATGCTACTCTGATGCTCCTCTGATGCTCCTCTGATGCTCCTCTGATGCTCCTCTGATGCTCCTCTGATGCTCCTCTGATGCTCCTCTCATGCTCCTCTGATGCTCCTCTGATGCTCCTCTGATGCACCTCTGATGCACCTCTGATGCACCTCTGATGCTCCTCTGATGCTCCTCTGATGCTCCTCTGATGCTCCTCTGATGCTCCTCTGATGCTCCTCTGACGCTCCTCTGATGCTCCTCTGATGCACCTCTGATGCACCTCTGACGCTCCTCCGATGCTCCTCTGACGCACCTCTGATGCACCTCTGACACACCTCTGATGCACCTCTGATGCTCCTCTGACGCTCCTCTGACGCTCCTCTGACGCTCCTCCGATGCTCCTCTGACGCACCTCTGATGCACCTCTGACACACCTCCGATGCTCCTCTGACGCACCTCTGATGCACCTCTGACGCACCTCTGATGCTCCTCTGACGCTCCTCTGATGCTCCTCTGACGCTCCTCTGATGCTCCTCTGATGCTCCTCTGATGCTCCTCTGATGCTCCTCTTATGCTCCTCTGATGCTCCTCTGATGCTCCTCTGATGCTCCTCTGATGCTCCACTGATGCTCCTCTGATGCTCCTCTGATGCTCCACTGATGCTCCTCTGATGCTCCTCTGATGCTCCTCTGATGCTCCACTGATGCTACTCTGATGCTCCTCTGATGCTCCTCTGATGCTCCTCTGATGCTCCTCTGATGCTCCTCTGATGCTCCTCTGATGCTCCTCTGATGCACCTCTGATGCACCTCTGATGCACCTCTGATGCTCCTCTGATGCTCCTCTGATGCTCCTCTGATGCTCCTCTGATGCTCCTCTGATGCTCCTCTGTTGCTCCTCTGATGCTCCTCTGATGCACCTCTGATGCTCTTCTGATGCTCCTCTGATGCTCCACTGATGCTACTCTGATGCTCCTCTGATGCTCCTCTGATGCTCCTCTGATGCTCCTCTGATGCTCCTCTGATGCTCCTCTGATGCTCCTCTGATGCACCTCTGATGCACCTCTGATGCACCTCTGATGCTCCTCTGATGCTCCTCTGATGCTCCTCTGATGCTCCTCTGATGCTCCTCTGATGCTCCTCTGATGCGCCTCTGATGCTCCTCTGATGCTCCTCTGATGCTCCTCTGATGCTCCTCTGTTGCTCCTCTGATGCTCCTCTGTTGCTCCTCTGATGCTCCTCTGATGCACCTCTGATGCTCCTCTGATGCTCCTCTGATGCTCCTCTGATGCTCCTCTGATGCTCCTCTGATGCTCCTCTGATGCTCCTCTGATGCTCCTCTGATGCTCCTCTGATACTCCTCTGATGCTCCTCTGATACTCCTCTGATGCTCCTCTGATGCTCCTCTGATGCTCCTCTGATGCTCCTCTGATGCTCCTCTGATGCTCCTCTGATGCACCTCTGATGCTCCTCTGATGCTCCTCTGTTGCTCCTCTGATGCTCCTCTGATGCTCCTCTGATGCTCCTCTGATGCTCCTCTGATGCTCCTCTGATGCTCCTCTGATGCACCTCTGATGCTCTTCTGATGCTCCTCTGATGCTCCTCTGATGCTCCTCTGATGCTCCTCTGATGCTCCTCTGTTGCTCCTCTGGCTCCTCTGATGCTCCTCTGATGCTCCTCTGATGCTCCTCTGATGCTCCTCTGATGCTCCTCTGATGCACCTCTGATGCTCCTCTGATGCACCTCTGATGCTCCTCTGATGCACCTCTGATGCTCTTCTGATGCTCCTCTGATGCTCCTCTGATGCTCCTCTGATGCTCCTCTGATGCTCCTCTGATGCACCTCTGATGCTCCTCTGATGCACCTCTGATGCTCTTCTGAAGCTCCTCTGATGCTCCTCTGATGCTCCTCTGATGCTCCTCTGACGCTCCTCTGACGCTCCTCTGATGCTCCTCTGATGCACCTCTGATGCACCTCTGACGCTCCTCCGATGCTCCTCTGATGCTCCTCTGACGCTCCTCTGACGCTCCTCTGACGCTCCTCCGATGCTCCTCTGACGCACCTCTGATGCACCTCTGACACACCTCCGATGCTCCTCTGACGCACCTCTGATGCACCTCTGACGCAGCTCTGATGCTCTCTGACGCTCCTCTGATGCTCCTCTGTTGCTCCTCTGATGCTCCTCTGATGCTCCTCTGATGCTCCTCTGATGCTCCTCTGATGCTCCTCTGATGCTCCTCTGATGCTCCACTGATGCTCCTCTGATGCTCCTCTGATGCTCCTCTGATGCTCCAGTGATGCTACTCTGATGCTCCTCTGATGCTCCTCTGATGCTCCTCTGATGCTCCTCTGATGCTCCTCTGATGCTCCTCTGATGCTCCTCTGATGCACCTCTGATGCACCTCTGATGCACCTCTGATGCTCCTCTGATGCTCCTCTGATGCTCCTCTGATGCTCCTCTGATGCTCCTCTGATGCTCCTCTGATGCGCCACTGATGCTCCTCTGATGCTCCTCTGATGCTCCTCTGATGCTCCTCTGATGCTCCTCTGATGCTCCTCTGTTGCTCCTCTTATGCTCCTCTGATTCACCTCTGATGCTCCTCTGATGCACCTCTGATGCTCCTCTGATGCTCCTCTGATGCTCCTCTAATGCTCCTCTGATGCTCCTCTGATGCTCCTCTGATGCTACTCTGATGCTCCTCTGATGCTCCTCTGATGCTCCTCTGATGCTCCTCTGATACTCTTCTGTTGCTCCTCTGATGCTCCTCTGATGCTCCTCTGATGCTCCTCTGATGCTCCTCTGATGCTCCTCTGATGCTCCTCTGACGCTCCTCTGATGCTCCTCTGATGCTCCTCTGATGCTCCTCTGATGCTCCTCTGATGCTCCTCTGATGCTCCTATGATGCTCCTCTGATGCTCCTCGGATGCACCTCTGATTCTCCTCGGATGCACCTCTGATGCTCCTCGGATGCACCTCTGATGCTCCTCTGATGCTCCTCTGATGCTCCTCTGATGCTCCTCTGATGCTCCTCTGATGCTCCTCTGATGCTCCTCTGATGTTCCTCTGATGCTCCTCTGATGCTCCTCTGATGCTCCTCTGATGCTCCTGATGCTCCTCTGATGCTCCTCTGATGCTCCTCTGATGCTCCTCTGATGCTCCTCTGATGCTCCTCTGATGCACCTCTGATGCCCCTCTGATGCACCTCTGATGCTCCTCTGATGCTCCTCTGATGCACCTCTGATGCTCCTCTGATGCTCCTCTGATGCTCCTCTTATGCTCATCTGATGCTCCTCTGATGCTCCTCTGATGCTCCTCTGATGCTCCTCTGATGCACCTCTGATGCTCCTCTGATGCTCCTCTGATGCTCCTCTGATGCTCCTCTGATGCACCTCTGATGCTCCTCTGATGCACCTCTGATGCTCTTCTGATGCTCCTCTGATGCTCCTCTGATGCTCCTCTGATGCTCCTCTGATGCACCTCTGATGCTCCTCTGATGCACCTCTGATGCTCTTCTGATGCTCCTCTGATGCTCCTCTGATGCTCCTCTGATGCTCCTCTGATGCTCCTCTGACGCTCCTCTGATGCTCCTCTGATGCACCTCTGATGCACCTCTGACGCTCCTCCGATGCTCCTCTGATGCTCCTCTGACGCTCCTCTGACGCTCCTCTGACGCTCCTCCGATGCTCCTCTGACGCACCTCTGATGCACCTCTGACACACCTCCGATGCTCCTCTGACGCACCTCTGATGCACCTCTGACGCACCTCTGATGCTCCTCTGACGCTCCTCTGATGCTCCTCTGTTGCTCCTCTGATGCTCCTCTGATGCTCCTCTGATGCTCCTCTGATGCTCCTCTGATGCTCCTCTTATGCTCCTCTGATGCTCCTCTGATGCTCCTCTGATGCTCCTCTGATGCTCCACTGATGCTCCTCTGATGCTCCTCTGATGCTCCTCTGATGCTCCACTGATGCTACTCTGACGCTCCTCTGATGCTCCTCTGATGCTCCTCTGATGCTCCTCTGATGCTCCTCTGATGCTCCTCTGATGCTCCTCTGATGCGCCTCTGATGCTCCTCTGATGCTCCTCTGATGCTCCTCTGATGCTCCTCTGATGCTCCTCTGATGCTCCTCTGTTGCTCCTCTGATGCTCCTCTGATTCACCTCTGATGCTCCTCTGATGCACCTCTGATGGTCCTCTGATGCTCCTCTGATGCTCCTCTAATGCTCCTCTGATGCTCCTCTGATGCTCCTCTGATGCTCCTCTGATGCTCCTCTGATGCTCCTCTGATGCTCCTCTGATGCTCCTCTGATGCTCCTCTGATGCTCCTCTGATGCTCCTCTGATGCACCTCTGATGCACCTCTGATGCACCTCTGATGCTCCTCTGATGCTCCTCTGATGCTCCTCTGATGCTCCTCTGATGCTCCTCTGATGCTCCTCTGATGCGCCTCTGATGCTCCTCTGATGCTCCTCTGATGCTCCTCTGATGCTCCTCTGTTGCTCCTCTGATGCTCCTCTGTTGCTCCTCTGATGCTCCTCTGATGCACATCTGATGCTCCTCTGATGCTCCTCTGATGCTCCTCTGATGCTCCTCTGATGCTCCTCTGATGCTCCTCTGATGCTCCTCTGATGCTCCTCTGATGCTCCTCTGATGCTCCTCTGATACTCCTCTGATGCTCCTCTGATGCTCCTCTGATGCTCCTCTGATGCTCCTCTGATGCTCCTCTGATGCACCTCTGATGCACCTCTGATGCTCCTCTGATGCTCCTCTGTTGCTCCTCTGATGCTCCTCTGATGCTCCTCTGATGCTCCTCTGATGCTCCTCTGATGCTCCTCTGATGCTCCTCTGATGCTCCTCTGATGCACCTCTGATGCTCTTCTGATGCTCCTCTGATGCTCCTCTGATGCTCCTCTGATGCTCCTCTGATGCTCCTCTGTTGCTCCTCTGGCTCCTCTGATGCTCCTCTGATGCTCCTCTGATGCTCCTCTTATGCTCCTCTGATGCTCCTCTGATGCACCTCTGATGCTCCTCTGATGCACCTCTGATGCTCCTCTGATGCACCTCTGATGCTCTTCTGATGCTCCTCTGATGCTCCTCTGATGCTCCTCTGATGCTCCTCTGATGCTCCTCTGATGCACCTCTGATGCTCCTCTGATGCACCTCTGATGCTCTTCTGAAGCTCCTCTGATGCTCCTCTGATGCTCCTCTGATGCTCCTCTGACGCTCCTCTGACGCTCCTCTGATGCTCCTCTGATGCACCTCTGATGCACCTCTGACGCTCCTCCGATGCTCCTCTGATGCACCTCTGACGCTCCTCTGATGCTCCTCTGACGCTCCTCTGATGCTCCTCTGATGCTCCTCTGATGCTCCTCTGATGCTCCTCTGATGCTCCTATGATGCTCCTCTGATGCTCCTCGGATGCACCTCTGATTCTCCTCGGATGCACCTCTGATGCTCCTCGGATGCACCTCTGATGCTCCTCTGATGCTCCTCTGATGCTCTGATGCTCCTCTGATGCTCCTCTGATGCTCCTCTGATGCTCCTCTGATGCTCCTCTGATGCTCCTCTGATGCTCCTCTGATGCTCCTCTGATGCTCCTGATGCTCCTCTGATGCTCCTCTGATGCTCCTCTGATGCTCCTCTGATGCTCCTCTGATGCACCTCTGATGCCCCTCTGATGCACCTCTGATGCTCCTCTGATGCTCCTCTGATGCACCTCTGATGCTCCTCTGATGCTCCTCTGATGCTCCTCTTAAGCTCATCTGATGCTCCTCTGATGCTCCTCTGATGCTCCTCTGATGCTCCTCTGATGCACCTCTGATGCTCCTCTGATGCTCCTCTGATGCTCCTCTGATGCTCCTCTGATGCTCCTCTGATGCTCCTCTGATGCACCTCTGATGCTCCTCTGATGCACCTCTGATGCTCTTCTGATGCTCCTCTGATGCTCCTCTGATGCTCCTCTGATGCTCCTCTGATGCTCCTCTGACGCTCCTCTGATGCTCCTCTGATGCACCTCTGATGCACCTCTGACGCTCCTCCGATGCTCCTCTGATGCTCCTCTGACGCTCCTCTGACGCTCCTCTGACGCTCCTCCGATGCTCCTCTGACGCACCTCTGATGCACCTCTGACACACCTCCGATGCTCCTCTGACGCACCTCTGATGCACCTCTGACGCACCTCTGATGCTCCTCTGACGCTCCTCTGATGCTCCTCTGTTGCTCCTCTGATGCTCCTCTGATGCTCCTCTGATGCTCCTCTGATGCTCCTCTGATGCTCCTCTTATGCTCCTCTGATGCTCCTCTGATGCTCCTCTGATGCTCCTCTGATGCTCCACTGATGCTCCTCTGATGCTCCTCTGATGCTCCTCTGATGCTCCACTGATGCTACTCTGACGCTCCTCTGATGCTCCTCTGATGCTCCTCTGATGGTCCTCTGATGCTCCTCTGATGCTCCTCTGATGCTCCTCTGATGCGCCTCTGATGCTCCTCTGATGCTCCTCTGATGCTCCTCTGATGCTCCTCTGATGCTCCTCTGATGCTCCTCTGTTGCTCCTCTGATGCTCCTCTGATTCACCTCTGATGCTCCTCTGATGCACCTCTGATGGTCCTCTGATGCTCCTCTGATGCTCCTCTAATGCTCCTCTGATGCTCCTCTGATGCTCCTCTGATGCTCCTCTGATGCTCCTCTGATGCTCCTCTGATGCTCCTCTGATGCTCTTCTGATACTCCTCTGTTGCTCCTCTGATGCTCCTCTGATGCTCCTCTGATGCTCCTCTGATGCTCCTCTGATGCTCCTCTGATGCTCCTCTGATGCTCCTCTGATGCAACTCTGATGCACCTCTGATGCTCCTCTGATGCTCATCTGATGCTCCTCTGATGCTCATCTGATGCTCCTCTGATGCTCCTCTGATGCACCTCTGATGCTCCTCTGATGCACCTCTGATGCTCCTCTGATGCTCCTCTGATGCTCCTCTGATGCTCCTCTGTTGATCCTCTGATGCTCCTCTGATGCTCCTCTGATGCTCCTCTGATGCACCTCTGATGCTCTTCTGATGCTCCTCTGATGCTCCTCTGATGCTCCTCTGATGCTCCTCTGATGCTCCTCTGATGCACCTCTGATGCTCCTCTGATGCACCTCTGATGCTCTTCTGATGCTCCTCTGATGCTCCTCTGATGCTCCTCTGATGCTCCACTGACGCTCCTCTGATGCTCCTCTGATGCACCTCTGATGCCCCTCTGATGCACCTCTGATGCTCCTCTGACGCTCCTCTGACGCTCCTCTGACGCTCCTCTGACGCTCCTCTGACGCTCCTCTGACGCACCTCTGACGCACCTCTGACGCTCCTCTGACGCTCCTCTGACGCTCCTCTGACGCTCCTCTGACGCTCCTCTCTGACGCTCCTCTGTTGCTCCTCTGATGCTCCTCTGATGCTCCTCTGATGCTCCTCTGATGCTCCTCTGATGCTCCTCTGATGCTCCTCTGATGCACCTCTGATGCTCCTATGATGCACCTCTGATGCGCCTCTGATGCTCCTCTGATGCTCCTCTGATGCTCCACTGATGCTCCTCTTATGCTCCTCTGATGCTCCTCTGATGCTCCTCTGATGCTCCTCTGATGCTCCTCTGATGCTCCTCTGATGCTCTTCTGATACTCCTCTGTTGCTCCTCTGATGCTCCTCTGATGCTCCTCTGATGCTCCTCTGATGCTCCTCTGATGCTCCTCTGATGCTCCTCTGATGCTCCTCTGATGCAACTCTGATGCACCTCTGATGCTCCTCTGATGCTCATCTGATGCTCCTCTGATGCTCATCTGATGCTCCTCTGATGCTCCTCTGATGCACCTCTGATGCTCCTCTGATGCACCTCTGATGCTCCTCTGATGCTCCTCTGATGCTCCTCTGATGCTCCTCTGTTGATCCTCTGATGCTCCTCTGATGCTCCTCTGATGCTCCTCTGATGCTCCTCTGATGCTCCTCTGATGCTCCACTGATGCACCTCTGATGCTCCTCTGATGCACCTCTGATGCTCTTCTGATGCTCCTCTGATGCTCCTCTGATGCTCCTCTGATGCTCCTCTGATGCTCCTCTGATGCACCTCTGATGCTCCTCTGATGCACCTCTGATGCTCTTCTGATGCTCCTCTGATGCTCCTCTGATGCTCCTCTGATGCTCCACTGACGCTCCTCTGATGCTCCTCTGATGCACCTCTGATGCACATCTGACGCTCCTCCGATGCTCCTCTGATGCTCCTCTGACGCTCCTCTGACGCTCCTCTGACGCTCTTCCGATGCTCCTCTGACGCACCTCTGATGCACCTCTGACACACCTCCGATGCTCCTCTGACGCACCTCTGATGCACCTCTGACGCACCTCTGATGCTCCTCTGACGCACCTCAGATGCACCTCTGATGCTCCTCTGACGCTCCTCTGATGCTCCTCTTTTGCTCCTCTGATGCTCCTCTGATGCTCCTCTGATGCTCCTCTGATGCTCCTCTGATGCTCCTCTTATGCTCCTCTGATGCTCCTCTGATGCTCCTCTGATGCTCCTCTTATGCTCCACTGATGCTCCTCTGATGCTCCTCTGATGCTCCTCTGATGCTCCACTGATGCTACACTGATGCTCCTCTGATGCTCCTCTGATGCTCCTCTGATGCTCCTCTGATGCACCTCTGATGCTCCTCTGATGCTCCTCTGATGCTCCTCTGATGCACCTCTGTTGCACCTCTGATGCACCTCTGATGCTCCTCTGATGCTCCTCTGATGCTCCTCTGATGCTCCTCTGATGCTCCTCTGATGCTCCTCTGATGCAACTCTGATGCACCTCTGATGCTCTTCTGATGCTCATCTGATGCTCCTCTGATGCTCATCTGATGCTCCTCTGATGCTCCTCTGATGCACCTCTGATGCTCCTCTGATGCACCTCTGATGCTCCTCTGATGCTCCTCTGATGCTCCTCTGATGCTCCTCTGTTGCTCCTCTGATGCTCCTCTGATGCTCCTCTGATGCTCCTCTGATGCTCCTCTGATGCTCCTCTGATGCTCCTCTGATGCACCTCTGATGCTCCTCTGATGCACCTCTGATGCTCTTCTGATGCTCCTCTGATGCTCCTCTGATGCTCCTCTGATGCTCCTCTGATGCTCCTCTGATGCACCTCTGATGCTCCTCTGATGCACCTCTGATGCTCTTCTGATGCTCCTCTGATGCTCCTCTGATGCTCCTCTGATGCTCCACTGACGCTCCTCTGATGCTCCTCTGATGCACCTCTGATGCACATCTGACGCTCCTCCGATGCTTCTCTGATGCTCCTCTGACGCTCCTCTGACGCTCCTCTGACGCTCCTCCGATGCTCCTCTGACGCACCTCTGATGCACCTCTGACACACCTCCGATGCTCCTCTGACGCACCTCTGATGCACCTCTGACGCACCTCTGATGCTCCTCTGACGCACCTCAGATGCACCTCTGACGCACCTCTGATGCTCCTCTGACGCTCCTCTGATGCTCCTCTGTTGCTCCTCTGATGCTCCTCTGATGCTCCTCTGATGCTCCTCTGATGCTCCTCTGATGCTCCTCTTATGCTCCTCTGATGCTCCTCTGATGCTCCTCTGATGCTCCTCTTATGCTCCACTGATGCTCCTCTGATGCTCCTCTGATTCTCCTCTGATGCTCCACTGATGCTACACTGATTTTCCTCTGATGCTCCTCTGATGCTCCTCTGATGCTCCTCTGATGCACCTCTGATGCTCCTCTGATGCTCCTCTGATGCTCCTCTGATGCACCTCTGTTGCACCTCTGATGCACCTCTGATGCTCCTCTGATGCTCCTCTGATGCTCCACTGATGCTCCTCTGATGCTCCTCTGATGCTCCTCTGATGCTCCTCTGATGCTCCTCTGATGCTCCTCTGATGCTCCTCTGATGCTCCTCTGATGCTCATCTGATGCTCCTCTGATGCTCATCTGATGCTCCTCTGATGCTCCTCTGATGCTCCTCTGATGCTCCTCTGATGCTCCACTGATGCACCTCTGATGCTCCTCTGATGCACCTCTGATGCTCTTCTGATGCTCCTCTGATGCTCCTCTGATGCTCCTCTGATGCTCCTCTGATGCTCCTCTGATGCACCTCTGATGCTCCTCTGATGCACCTCTGATGCTCTTCTGATGCTCCTCTGATGCTCCTCTGATGCTCCTCTGATGCTCCACTGACGCTCCTCTGACGCTCCTCCGATGCTCCTCTGACGCACCTCTGATGCACCTCTGACACACCTCCGATGCTCCTCTGACGCACCTCTGATGCTCCTCTTTTGCTCCTCTGATGCTCCTCTGATGCTCCTCTGATGCTCCTCTGATGCTCCTCTGATGCTCCTCTGATGCTCATCTGATGCTCCTCTGATGCTCATCTGATGCTCCTCTGATGCTCCTCTGATGCTCCTCTGATGCTCCTCTGATGCTCCACTGATGCACCTCTGATGCTCCTCTGATGCACCTCTGATGCTCTTCTGATGCTCCTCTGATGCTCCTCTGATGCTCCTCTGATGCTCCTCTGATGCTCCTCTGATGCACCTCTGATGCTCCTCTGATGCACCTCTGATGCTCTTCTGATGCTCCTCTGATGCTCCTCTGATGCTCCTCTGATGCTCCACTGACGCTCCTCTGACGCTCCTCCGATGCTCCTCTGACGCACCTCTGATGCACCTCTGACACAACTCCGATGCTCCTCTGACGCACCTCTGATGCTCCTCTTTTGCTCCTCTGATGCTCCTCTGATGCTCCTCTGATGCTCCTCTGATGCTCCTCTGATGCTCCTCTTATGCTCCTCTGATGCTCCTCTGATGCTCCTCTGATGCTCCTCTTATGCTCCACTGATGCTCCTCTGATGCTCCTCTGATGCTCCTCTGATGCTCCACTGATGCTACACTGATGCTCCTCTGATGCTCCTCTGATGCTCCTCTGATGCTCCTCTGATGCACCTCTGATGCTCCTCTGATGCTCCTCTGATGCTCCTCTGATGCACCTCTGTTGCACCTCTGATGCACCTCTGATGCTCCTCTGATGCTCCTCTGATGCTCCTCTGATGCTCCTCTGATGCTCCTCTGATGCTCCTCTGATGCAACTCTGATGCACCTCTGATGCTCTTCTGATGCTCATCTGATGCTCTTCTGATGCTCATCTGATGCTCCTCTGATGCTCCTCTGATGCACCTCTGATGCTCCTCTGATGCACCTCTGATGCTCCTCTGATGCTCCTCTGATGCTCCTCTGATGCTCCTCTGTTGCTCCTCTGATGCTCCTCTGATGCTCCTCTGATGCTCCTCTGATGCTCCTCTGATGCTCCTCTGATGCTCCTCTGATGCACCTCTGATGCTCCTCTGATGCACCTCTGATGCTCTTCTGATGCTCCTCTGATGCTCCTCTGATGCTCCTCTGATGCTCCTCTGATGCACCTCTGATGCTCCTCTGATGCACCTCTGATGCTCTTCTGATTCTCCTCTGATGCTCCTCTGATGCTCCTCTGATGCTCCACTGACGCTCCTCTGATGCTCCTCTGATGCACCTCTGATGCACATCTGACGCTCCTCCGATGCTTCTCTGATGCTCCTCTGACGCTCCTCTGACGCTCCTCTGACGCTCCTCCGATGCTCCTCTGACGCACCTCTGATGCACCTCTGACACACCTCCGATGCTCCTCTGACGCACCTCTGATGCACCTCTGACGCACCTCTGATGCTCCTCTGACGCACCTCAGATGCACCTCTGACGCACCTCTGATGCTCCTCTGACGCACCTCTGATGCTCCTCTGACGCTCCTCTGATGCTCCTCTGTTGCTCCTCTGATGCTCCTCTGATGCTCCTCTGATGCTCCTCTGATGCTCCTCTGATGCTCCTCTTATGCTCCTCTGATGCTCCTCTGATGCTCCTCTGATGCTCCTCTTATGCTCCACTGATGCTCCTCTGATGCTCCTCTGATTCTCCTCTGATGCTCCACTGATGCTACACTGATTTTCCTCTGATGCTCCTCTGATGCTCCTCTGATGCTCCTCTGATGCACCTCTGATGCTCCTCTGATGCTCCTCTGATGCTCCTCTGATGCACCTCTGTTGCACCTCTGATGCACCTCTGATGCTCCTCTGATGCTCCTCTGATGCTCCACTGATGCTCCTCTGATGCTCCTCTGATGCTCCTCTGATGCTCCTCTGATGCTCCTCTGATGCTCCTCTGATGCTCCTCTGATGCTCCTCTGATGCTCATCTGATGCTCCTCTGATGCTCATCTGATGCTCCTCTGATGCTCCTCTGATGCACCTCTGATGCTCCTCTGATGCACCTCTGATGCTCCTCTGATGCTCCTCTGATGCTCCTCTGATGCTCCTCTGTTGCTCCTCTGATGCTCCTCTGATGCTCCTCTGATTCTCCTCTGATGCTCCTCTGATGCTCCTCTGATGCTCCTCTGATGCACCTCTGATGCTCCTCTGATGCACCTCTGATGCTCTTCTGATGCTCCTCTGATGCTCCTCTGATGCTCCTCTGATGCTCCTCTGATGCTCCTCTGATGCACCTCTGATGCTCCTCTGATGCACCTCTGATGCTCTTCTGATGCTCCTCTGATGCTCCTCTGATGCTCCTCTGATGCTCCTCTGACGCTCCTCTGATGCTCCTCTGATGCACCTCTGATGCACCTCTGACGCTCCTCCGATGCTCCTCAGATGCTCCTCTGACGCTCCTCTGACGCTCCTCTGACGCTCCTCTGACGCTCCTCCGATGCTCCTCTGACGCACCTCTGATGCACCTCTGACACACCTCCGATGCTCCTCTGACGCACCTCTGATGCACCTCTGACGCACCTCTGATGCTCCTCTGACGCACCTCTGATGCACCTCTGACGCACCTCTGTTGCACCTCTGATGCACCTCTGATGCTCCTCTGATGCTCCTCTGATGCTCCGCTGATGCTCCTCTGATGCTCCGCTGATGCTCCTCTGATGCTCCTCTGATGCTCCGCTGATGCTCCGCTGATGCTCCTCTGATGCTCCTCTGATGCTCCTCTGATGCTCCTGATGCTCCTCTGATGCTCCTCTGATGCTCCTCTGTTGCTCCTCTGATGCTCCTCTGATGCTCCTCTGATGCTCCTCTGATGCACCTCTGATGCTCCTCTGATGCACCTCCGTTGCTCCTCTGATGCTCCTCCGATGCACCTCTGATGCTCCTCTGTTGCTCCTCTGATGCTCCTCTGATGCTCCTCTGATGCTCCTCTGATGCTCATCTGATGCTCCTCTGATGCTCCTCTGATGCTCCTCTGATGCACCTCTGATGCTCCTCTGATGCACCTCTGATGCTCCTCTGATGCTCCTCTGATGCTCCTCTGATGCTCCTCTGATGCTCCTCTGATGCTCCTCTGTTGCTCCTCTGATGCTCCTCTGATGCTCCTCTGATGCTCCTCTGACGCTCCTCTGACGCTCCTCTGACGCTCCTCTGACGCTCCTCTGACTCTCCTCTGACGCTCCTCTGACGCTCCTCTGACGCTCCTCTGACGCTCCTCTGACGCTCCTCTGTCGCTCCTCTGACGCTCCTCTGACGCTCCTCTGACGCTCCTCTGACGCTCCTCTGACGCTCCTCTGACGCTCCTCTGACGCTCCTCTGACGCACCTCTGACGCACCTCTGACGCTCCTCTGACGCTCCTCTGACGCTCCTCTGACGCTCCTCTGACGCTCCTCTCTGACGCTCCTCTGTTGCTCCTCTGATGCTCCTCTGATGCTCCTCTGATGCTCCTCTGATGCTCCTCTGATGCTCCTCTGATGCTCCTCTGATGCACCTCTGATGCTCCTATGATGCACCTCTGATGCGCCTCTGATGCTCCTCTGATGCTCCTCTGATGCTCCACTGATGCTCCTCTTATGCTCCTCTGATGCTCCTCTGATGCTCCTCTGATGCTCCTCTGATGCTCCTCTGATGCGCCTCTGATGCTCCTCTGATGCTCCTCTGATGCTCCTCTGATGCTCCTCTGATGCGCCTCTGATGCTCCTCTGATGCTCCTCTGATGCTCCTCTGATGCTCCTCTGATGCTCCTCTGATGCTCCTCTGTTGCTCCTCTGATGCTCCTCTGATGCACCTCTGATGCTCCTCTGATGCTCCTCTGATGCTCCTCTGATGCTCCTCTGATGCACCTCTGTTGCACCTCTGATGCACCTCTGATGCTCCTCTGATGCTCCTCTGATGCTCCGCTGATGCTCCTCTGATGCTCCGCTGATGCTCCTCTGATGCTCCTCTGATGCTCCTCTGATGCTCCTCTGATGCTCCTCTGATGCTCCTCTGATGCTCCTCTGATGCTCCTCTGATGCTCCACTGATGCTCCTCAGATGGTCCTCTGATGCTCCTCTGATGCTCTTCTGATGGTCCTCTGATGCGCCTCTGATGCTCCTCTGATGCTCCTCTGATGCTCCTCTGATGCTCCTCTGATGCGCCTCTGATGCTCCTCTGATGCTCCTCTGATGCTCCTCTGATGCACCTCTGTTGCACCTCTGATGCACCTCTGATGCTCCTCTGATGCTCCTCTGATGCTCCGCTGATGCTCCTCTGATGCTCCGCTGATGCTCCTCTGATGCTCCTCTGATGCTCCTCTGATGCTCCTCTGATGCTCCTCTGATGCTCCTCTGATGCTCCTGATGCTCCTCTGATGCTCCCCTGATGCTCCTCTGATGCTCCTCTGATGCTCCTCTGATGCTCCTCTGATGCTCCTCTGATGCTCCTCTGATGCTCCTCTGATGCTCCTCTGATGCTCCTCTGATGCTCCTCTGATGCTCCTCTGATGCGCCTCTGATGCTCCTCTGATGCTCCTCTGATGCTCCTCTGATGCTCCTCTGATGATCCTCTGATGCTCCTCTGTTGCTCCTCTGATGCTCCTCTGATTCACCTCTGATGCTCCTCTGATGCTCCTCTGATGCACCTCTGATGGTCCTCTGATGCTCCTCTGATGCTCCTCTAATGCTCCTCTGATGCTCCTCTGATGCTCCTCTGATGCTCCTCTGATGCTCCTCTGATGCTCCTCTGATGCTCCTCTGATGCTCTTCTGATACTCCTCTGTTGCTCCTCTGATGCTCCTCTGATGCTCCTCTGATGCTCCTCTGATGCTCCTCTGATGCTCCTCTGATGCTCCTCTGATGCTCCTCTGATGCAACTCTGATGCACCTCTGATGCTCCTCTGATGCTCATCTGATGCTCCTCTGATGCTCATCTGATGCTCCTCTGATGCTCCTCTGATGCACCTCTGATGCTCCTCTGATGCACCTCTGATGCTCCTCTGATGCTCCTCTGATGCTCCTCTGATGCTCCTCTGTTGCTCCTCTGATGCTCCTCTGATGCTCCTCTGATGCTCCTCTGATGCTCCTCTGATGCTCCTCTGATGCTCCTCTGATGCACCTCTGATGCTCCTCTGATGCACCTCTGATGCTCTTCTGATGCTCCTCTGATGCTCCTCTGATGCTCCTCTGATGCTCCTCTGATGCTCCTCTGATGCACCTCTGATGCTCCTCTGATGCACCTCTGATGCTCTTCTGATGCTCCTCTGATGCTCCTCTGATGCTGCTCTGATGCTCCACTGACGCTCCTCTGATGCTCCTCTGATGCACCTCTGATGCACATCTGACGCTCCTCCGATGCTCCTCTGATGCTCCTCTGACGCTCCTCTGACGCTCCTCTGACGCTCCTCCGATGCTCCTCTGACGCACCTCTGATGCACCTCTGACACACCTCCGATGCTCCTCTGACGCACCTCTGATGCACCTCTGACGCACCTCTGATGCTCCTCTGACGCACCTCAGATGCACCTCTGACGCACCTCTGATGCTCCTCTGACGCTCCTCTGATGCTCCTCTGTTGCTCCTCTGATGCTCCTCTGATGCTCCTCTGATGCTCCTCTGATGCTCCTCTGATGCTCCTCTTATGCTCCTCTGATGCTCCTCTGATGCTCCTCTGATGCTCCTCTTATGCTCCACTGATGCTCCTCTGATGCTCCTCTGATGCTCCTCTGATGCTCCACTGATGCTACACTGATGCTCCTCTGATGCTCCTCTGATGCTCCTCTGATGCTCCTCTGATGCACCTCTGATGCTCCTCTGATGCTCCTCTGATGCTCCTCTGATGCACCTCTGTTGCACCTCTGATGCACCTCTGATGCTCCTCTGATGCTCCTCTGATGCTCCACTGATGCTCCTCTGATGCTCCTCTGATGCTCCTCTGATGCTCCTCTGTTGCTCCTCTGGCTCCTCTGATGCTCCTCTGATGCTCCTCTGATGCTCCTCTGATGCTCCTCTGATGCACCTCTGAGGCGGGGAAACAGAGGTGGCTAATCAGATATGGGGAATCAGAGGTGAGGAATCAGAGGCAGTGAATCAGAGATGGGAAATCAGAGGCGGGGAATCAGAGGCAGGGCATCAGACACGTGGAATCAGAGGCGGGGTATCAGAGCTGGGGAATCAGAGGCGGGGAATCAGATTTGGAGAATCAGAGGTGGGGAATCAGATATGGGGAAACAGAGGCGGGGAATCAGAGGCGGGGAAACAGAGGCGGGGAATCAGATATTGGGAATCAGAGGTGGGGAATCAGAGGTGGGGAATCAGAGGCAGGGAATCAGAATTTGTGAATCAGAGATGGGGAATCAGAACTGGGGAATCAGAGGCGGGGAATCAGAATTTGGGAATCAGAGATGGGGAATCAGAGATGGGGAATCAGAGGCGCGGAATCAGACGTGGAGAATCAGAGGTGGTTAATCACAGATGGGGAATCAGAGGCAGGGAATCAGAAGCAGGGAATCAGACGCGGGGAATCAGAGGCGGGGAATCAGAGCTGAGGAATCAGAGGCGGGGAATCAGATTTGGGGAATCAGAGGCAGGGAATCAGATATGAGGAATCAGAGGCGGGGAATCAGAAGCAGGGAATCAGATGTGGGGAATCAGAGATGGGGAATCAGAGGCAGGGAATCAGAGGCGGGGAATCAGAAGCGGGGAATCATATTCCGGGAATCAGAGGCTGGGAATCAGAGGTGGGGAATCTGAGTCCGGGAATCAGAGATGGGGAATCAGAGGCGGGGAATCAGATATGGGGAATCAGAGGCGGGGTAACAGAGATGGCTTATCAGATATGGGGAATCTGAGGTGGTGAATCAGAGGCGGTGAATCAGATATGGGGAATCAGAGGCGGGGAAACTGAGGCGGGGAATCAGACGCGGAGAATCAGAGGTGGTTAATCACAGATGGGGAATCAGAGGCAGGGAATCAGAAGCAGGGAATCAGACGCGCGGAATCAGAGGTGGGGAATCATAACTGGGGAATCAGAGGCGGGGAATCAGAGTTGGGGAATCAGAGGCAGGGTATCAGATATGGGGAATCAGAGGCGGGGAATCAGAGGCGGGGAAACTGAGGCGGGGAACCAGATATGGGGAATCAGAGGTGGGGAATCAGAGGCGGTGAATCAGAGATGGGGAATCGGAGGCCGGGAATTAGAGTCAGGGAATCAGATGCGGGTAATCAGAGGTGGGGAATCAGAGCTGGGGTATCAGAGGCGGGGAATCAGAGTCGGGGAATCAGAGGCGGGGAATCAGATATGGGGAATCAGAGGCGGGGAATCAGAGGCCGGGAATCAGAGGCCGGGAATCATTTGTGGGGAATCAGAGGCCGGGAATTAGCGGTGGTGAATCAGAGATGGGGAATCAGAGGCGGGGATTCAGAGGGGGGGAATCAGACGCGGGGAATCAGAGGCGGGGAATCAGAGCTGGGGAATCAGAGGCGGGGAATGTGAGTTTGGGAATCAGAGGCGGGGAATAAGATATGGGGAATCAGAGGCGGGGAATCAGATATGGGGAATCAGAGGTGGGGCATCAGAGGCGGGAATCAGAATTGGGGAATCAGACATGGGGAATCAGAGAAGGGGAATCAGAGGCAGTGAATCAGAGATGGTGAATCAGAGGCGGGGAATCACAGGCAGGGAATCAGACGCAGGGAATCAGTGGTGGTGAATCAGAGATGGGGAATCAGAGGCGGGGAATCAGAGGCAAGGAATCAGACACGGGGAATCAGAGGCGGGGAATCAGAGCTGGGGAATAAGAGGCGGGGTATCAGAGTTGGGGAATCAGAGGTGGGGAATCAGATATGGGGAAGCAGAGGCGGGGAATCAGAAGTGGGGAAACAGAGGCAGGGAATCAGATATTGGGAATCAGAGGTGGGGAATCAGAGGCAGGGAATCAGACGTTGGGAATCAGAGCTGGGGAATCAGATATGGGGAATCAGAGATGGGGAATCAGAGGCAGGGAATCAGAGGCGGGGAATCAGAGGTGGGGAATCTGAGTCCGGGAACCAGAGATGGGGAATCAGAGGTGGGGAATCAGATATGGGGAATCAGAGGTGGGGAATCAGAGGCGGGGAAACAGAGATGGCTTATCAGATATGGGGAATCAGAGGTGGGGAATCAGAGGCGGTGAATCAGAGATGTGGAATCAGAGGCGGGGAATCGGAGGCAGGGAATCAGACACGGGGAATCAGAGGCGGGGAATCAGAGCTGGGGAATCAGAGGCGGGGAATCGGAGTTGGGGAATCAGAGGTGGGTAATCAGATATGGGGAAACAGAGGCGGGGAATCAGAGGTGGGGAATCAGAGGCAGAGAATCAGATGTGGGGAATCAGAGCTGGGGAATCAGAGGCGGGGAATCTGAGTTTGGGAATCAGAGGCGGAGAATAAGATATGGGGAATCAGAGGCGGGGAATCAGATATGGGCAATCAGAGGAGGGAAATCAGAGGTTGGGCATCAGAGCCGGGAATCAGAATTTGGGAATCAGACATGGGGAATCAGAGAAGGGGAATCAGAGGCAGTGAATCAGAGATGGTGAATCAGAGGCGGGGAATCACAGGCAGGTAATCAGACGCAGGGAATCAGTGGTGGTGAATCCAAGATGGGGAATCAGAGGCGGGGAATCAGAGGCAGGGAATTAGACACGGGGAATCAGAGGTGGGAATCAGAGCTGAGGAAGCAGAGGCGGGGAATCAGAGTTGGGGAATCAGAGGCTGGGAATCAGATAGGTGAAACAGAGGCGGGGAATTAGTGGCAGGGAATCAGAGGCGGGGAATCAGAGGCGGGATATCAGAGGCAGGGAATCAGATGTGGGGAATCAGACATGGGGAATCAGAGGCAGTGAATCAGAGGCGGGGAATAAGAAGCGGGAATCAAAGGCCGGGAATGAGAGGCCGGGAATCAGAGGTGGGGATTCAGAGTCCGGGAATCAGAGATGGGGAATCAGAGGCTGTGAATCAGATATGGGGAATCAGAGGCTGGGAATCAGAGGCGGGGAAACAGAGGTGGCTAATCAGATATGGGGAATCAGAGGTGGGGAATCAGAGGCAGTGAATCAGAGATGGGAAATCAGAGGGGGGGAATCAGAGGCAGGGCATCAGACACGTGGAATCAGATGCGTGGAATCAGAGCTGGGGAATCAGAGGCGGGGAATCAGAGTTGGGGAATCAGAGGTGGGGAATCAGATATGGGGAAACAGAGGCGGGGAATCAGGGGTGGGGAAACAGAGGCGGGGAATCAGATATTGGGAATCATAGGTGGGGAATCAGAGGCAGGGAATCAGAATTTGGGAATCAGAGATGGGGAATCAGAGCTGGGGAATCAGAGGCGGGGAATCAGAATTTGGGAATCAGAGATGGGGAATCAGAGATGGGGAATCAGAGGCGCGGAATCAGACGTGGAGAATCAGATATGGGGAAACAGAGGCTGGGAATCAGAGGTGGAGAAACAGAGGCAGGGAATCAGATATTGGGAATCAGAGGTGGGGAATCAGAGGCAGGGAATCAGATGTGGGGAATCAGAGCTGGGGAATCAGAGGCGGGGAATCTGAGTTTGGGAATCAGAGTCGGGGAATAAGATAATGGGAATCAGAGGCGGGGAATCAGATATGGGCAATCAGAGGAGGGGAATCAGAGGTGGGGCATCAGAGGCGGGAATAAGAATTGGGGAATCAGACATGGGGAATCAGAGAAGGGGAATCAGAGGCAGTGAATCAGAGATGGTGAATCAGAGGCGGGGAATCACAGGCAGGGAATCAGACGCAGGGAATCAGTGGTGGTGAATCCAAGATGGGGAATCAGAGGCGGGGAATCAGAGGCAGGGAATTAGACACAGGGAATCAGAGGTGGGGAATCAGAGCTGAGGAATCAGAGGCGGGGAATCAGAGTTGGGGGATCAGAGGCAGGGAATCAGATATGGGGCATCAGAGGCAGGGAATTAGATATGGGGAATCAGAGGTGGGGAATTAGTGGCATGGAATCAGAGGCGGGGAATCAGAGGCGGGGTATCAGAGGCAGGGAATCAGATGTGGGGAATCAGACATGGGGAATCAGAGGCAGGGAATCAGAGGCGGGGAATTACAAGCGGGGAATCATAGGCCGGGAATCAGAGGCCGGGAATCAGATATGGGGAATCAGCGGCGGGGAAACTGAGGCGGGGAATCAGACGCGGAGAATCAGAGGTGGTTAATCACAGATGGGGAATCAGAGGCAGGGAATCAGAAGCAGGGAATCAGACGCGGGGAATCAGAGGTGGGGAATCATAACTGGGGAATCAGAGGCGGGGAATCAGAATTGGGGAATCAGAGGCGGGGAATCTGAGTTTGGGAATCAGAGTCGGGGAATAAGATATGGGGAATCAGAGGCGGGGAATCAGATATGGGCAATCAGAGAAGGGGAATCAGAGGCAGTGAATCAGAGATGGTGAATCAGAGGCGGGGAATCACAGGCAGGGAATCAGACGCAGGGAATCAGTGGTGGTGAATCCAAGATGGGGAATCAGAGGCGGGGAATCAGAGGCAGGGAATTAGACACGGGGAATCAGAGGTGGGGAATCAGAGCTGAGGAATCAGAGGCGGGGAATCAGAGTTGGGGAATCAGAGGCAGGGAATCAGATATGGAGAATCAGAGGCGGGGAATCAGAGGCGGGGAAAGAGAGGAGGGGTATCAGATATGGGGAACCAGAGGTGGGGAATCGGAGGGCGGGAATCAGAGATGGGGAATCAGAGGCAGGGAATCAGATATGGGGAATCAGAGGCGGGGAATCAGAGGCAGGGAGTCGGATGTGGGGAATCAGAGATGGGGAATCAGAGGCAGGGAATCAGAGGCGGGGAATCAGAAGCGGGGAATCATATTCCGGGAATCAGATGCTGGGAATCAGAGGTGGGGAATCTGAGTCCGGGAATCAGAGATGGGGAATCAGAGGCGGGGAATCAGATATGGGGAATCAGAAGCGGGGAATCAGAGGCGGGGTAACAGAGAGGCTTATCAGATATGGGGAATCTGAGGTGGTGAATCAGAGGCGGTGAATCAGAGATGGGGAATCAGAGGCGGGGAATCAGAGGCAGGGAATCAGACACGGGGAATCAGAGGCGGGGAATCAAAGCTGGGGATTCAGAGGCGGGGAATCAGAGTTGGGGAATCAGAGGTGGGGAATCAGATATGGGGAAACAGAGGCGGGGAATCAGAGGTGGGGAAACAGAGGCAGGGAATCAGATATTGGGAATCAGAGGTGGGGAATCAGAGGCAGGGAATCAGATGTGGGGAATCAGAGCTGGGGAATCAGAGGCGGGGAATCTGAGTTTGGGAATCAGAGTCGGGGTATAAGATATGGGGAATCAGAGGCGGGGAATCGGATATGGGCAATCAGAGGAGGGGAATCAGAGGTGGGGAATCAGAGGCAGGGAATCAGATGTTGGGAATCAGAGCTGGGGAATCAGATATGGGGAATCAGAGATGGGGAATCAGAGGCAGGGAATCAGAGGCGGGGAATCAGAGGTGGGGAATCTGAGTCCGGGAACCAGAGATGGGGAATCAGAGGTGGGGAATCAGATATGGGGAATCAGAGGTGGGGAATCAGAGGCGGGGAAACAGAGATGGCTTATCAGATATGGGGAATCAGAGGTGGGGAATCAGAGGCGGTGAATCAGAGATGTGGAATCAGAGGCGGGGAATCGGAGGCAGGGAATCAGACACGGGGAATCAGAGGCGGGGAATCAGAGCTGGGGAATCAGAGGCGGGGAATCGGAGTTGGGGAATCAGAGGTGGGTAATCAGATATGGGGAAACAGAGGCGGGGAATCAGAGGTGGGGAATCAGAGGCAGAGAATCAGATGTGGGGAATCAGAGCTGGGGAATCAGAGGCGGGGAATCTGAGTTTGGGAATCAGAGTCGGGGAATAAGATATGGGGAATCAGAGGCGGGGAATCGGATATGGGCAATCAGAGGAGGGGAATCAGAGGTGGGGCATCAGAGGCGGGAATAAGAATTGGGGAATCAGACATGGGGAATCAGAGAAGGGGAATCAGAGGCAGTGAATCAGAGATGGTGAATCAGAGGCGGGGAATCACAGGCAGGGAATCAGACGCAGGGAATCAGTGGTGGTGAATCCAAGATGGGGAATCAGAGGCGGGGAATCAGAGGCAGGGATTTAGACACGGGGAATCAGAGGTGGGGAATCAGAGCTGAGGAATCAGAGGCGGGGAATCAGAGTTGGGGAATCAGAGGCAGGGAATCAGATATGGGGCATCAGAGGCAGGGAATTAGATATGGGGAATCAGAGGCGGGGAATTAGTGGCATGGAATCAGAGGCGGGGAATCAGAGGCGGGGTATCAGAGGCAGGGAATCAGATGTGGGGAATCAGACAAGGGGAATCAGAGGCAGGGAATCAGAGGCGGGGAATTACAAGCGGGGAATCATAGGCCGGGAATCAGAGGCAGGGAATCAGATATGGGGAATCAGCGGCGGGGAAACTGAGGCGGGGAATCAGACGCGGAGAATCAGAGGTGGTTAATCACAGATGGGGAATCAGAGGCAGGGAATCAGAAGCAGGGAATCAGACGCGGGGAATCAGAGGTGGGGAATCATAACTGGGGAATCAGAGGCGGGGAATCAGAATTGGGGAATCAGAGGCGGGGAATCTGAGTTTGGGAATCAGAGTCGGGGAATAAGATATGGGGAATCAGAGGCGGGGAATCAGATATGGGCAATCAGAGGAGGGGAATCAGAGGTGGGGCATCAGAGGCGGGAATCAGAATTGGGGAATCAGACATGGGGAATCAGAGAAGGGGAATCAGAGGCAGTGAATCAGAGATGGTGAATCAGAGGCGGGGAATCACAGGCAGGGAATCAGACGCAGGGAATCAGTGGTGGTGAATCCAAGATGGGGAATCAGAGGCGGGGAATCAGAGGCATGGAATTAGACACGGGGAATCAGAGGTGGGGAATCAGAGCTGAGGAATCAGAGGCGGGGAATCAGAGTTGGGGAATCAGAGGCAGGGAATCAGATATGGGGCATCAGAGGCAGGGAATCAGATATGGGGAATCAGAGGCGGGGAATCATAACTGGGGAATCAGAGGCGGGGAATCAGAGTTGGGGAATCAGAGGCGGGGTATCAGATATGGGGAATCAGAGGCGGGGAATCAGAGGCGGGGAAACTGAGGCGGGGAATCAGATATGGGGAATCAGAGGTGGGGAATCAGAGGCGGTGAATCAGAGATGGGGAATCAGAGGCCGGGAATTAGAGTCAGGGAATCAGACGCGGGTAATCAGAGGTGGGGAATCAGAGCTGGGGAATCAGAGGCGGGGAATCAGTGGTGGTGAATCAGAGATGGGGAATCAGAGGTGGGGCATCAGAGGCGGGAATCAGAATTGGGGAATCAGACATGGGGAATCATGAAGGGGAATCAGAGGCAGTGAATCAGAGATGGTGAATCAGAGGCGGGGAATCACAGGCAGGGAATCAGACGCAGGGAATCAGTGGTGGTGAATCAGAGATGGGGAATCAGAGGCGGGGAATCAGAGGCAAGGAATCAGGCACGGGGAATCAGAGGCGGGGAATCAGAGCTGGGGAATCAGAGGCGGGGAATCAGAGTTGGGGAATCAGAGGTGGGGAATCAGATATGGGGAAACAGAGGCGGGGAATCAGAGGTGGGGAATCAGAGGCAGGGAATCAGATGTGGGGAATCAGAGGCGGGGAATCTGAGTTTGGGGATCAGAGGCGGAGAATAAGATATGGGGAATCAGAGGCGGGGAATCAGATATGGGCAATCAGAGGAGGGGAATCAGAGGTTGGGCATCAGAGGCGGGAATCAGAATTGGGGAATCAGACATGGGGAATCAGAGAAGGGGAATCAGAGGCAGTGAATCAAAGATGGTGAATCAGAGGCGGGGAATCACAGGCAGGGAATCAGACGCAGGGAATCAGTGGTGGTGAATACAAGATGGGGAATCAGAGGCGGGGAATCAGAGGCAGGGAATTAGACACGGGGAATCAGAGGTGGGGTATCAGAGCTGAGGAATCAGAGGTGGGGAATCAGAGTTGGGGAATCAGAGGCTGGGAATCAGATATGGGGCATCAGAGGCAGGGAATCAGATAGGGGAATCAGAAGCGGGGAATTAGTGGCAGGGAATCAGAGGCAGGGAATCAGAGGCGGGATATCAGAGGCAGGGAATCAGATGTGGGGAATCAGACATGGGGAATCAGAGGCAGGGAATCAGAGGCGGGGAATCAGAAGCGGGAATCAAAGGCCGGGAATGAGAGTCCGGGAATCAGAGGTGGGGAATCAGAGGCTGGGAATCAGATATGGGGAATCAGAGGCTGGGAATCAGAGGCGGGGAAACAGAGGTGGCTAATCAGATATGGGGAATCAGAGGTGTGGAATCAGAGGCAGTGAATCAGAGATGGGAAATCAGAGGCGGGGAATCAGAGGCAGGGCATCAGACACGTGGAATCAGAGGCGGGGTATCAGAGCTGGGGAATCAGAGGCGGGGAATCAGAGTTGGGGAATCAGAGGTGGGGAATCAGATATGGGGAAACAGAGGCGGGGAATCAGAGGCGGGGAAACAGAGGCGGGGAATCAGATATTGGGAATCAGAGGTGGGGAATCAGAGGTGGGGAATCAGAGGCTGGGAATCAGAATTTGGGAATCAGAGATGGGGAATCAGAACTGGGGAATCAGAGGCGGGGAATCAGAATTTGGGAATCAGAGATGGGGAATCAGAGATGGGGAATCAGAGGCGCGGAATCAGACGTGGAGAATCAGAGGTGGTTAATCACAGATGGGGAATCAGAGGCAGGGAATCAGAAGCAGGGAATCAGACGCGGGGAATCAGAGGCGGGGAATCAGAGCTGAGGAATCAGAGGCGGGGAATCAGATTTGGGGAATCAGAGGCAGGGAATCAGATATGGGGAATCAGAGGCGGGGAATCAGAAGCAGGGAATCAGATGTGGGGAATCAGAGATGGGGAATCAGAGGCAGGGAATCAGAGGCGGGGAATCAGAAGCGGGGAATCATATTCCGGGAATCAGAGGCTGGGAATCAGAGGTGGGGAATCTGAGTCCGGGAATCAGAGATGGGGAATCAGAGGAGGGGAATCAGATATGGGGAATCAGAGGCGGGGTAACAGAGATGGCTTATCAGATATGGGGAATCTGAGGTGGTGAATCAGAGGCGGTGAATCAGATATGGGGAATCAGAGGCGGGGAAACTGAGGCGGGGAATCAGACGCGGAGAATCAGAGGTGGTTAATCACAGATGGGGAATCAGAGGCAGGGAATCAGAAGCAGGGAATCAGACGCGCGGAATCAGAGGTGGGGAATCATAACTGGGGAATCAGAGGCGGGGAATAAGAGTTGGGGAATCAGAGGCAGGGTATCAGATATGGGGAATCAGAGGCGGGGAATCAGAGGCGGGGAAACTGAGGCGGGGAATCAGATATGGGGAATCAGAGGTGGGGAATCAGAGGTGGGGAATCAGAGGCGGTGAATCAGAGATGGGGAATCGGAGGCCGGGAATTAGAGTCAGGGAATCAGATGCGGGTAATCAGAGGTGGGGAATCAGAGCTGGGGTATCAGAGGCGGGGAATCAGAGTCGGGGAATCAGAGGCGGGGAATCAGAGATGGGGAATCAGAGGCGGGGAATCAGAGGCCGGGAATCAGAGGCCGGGAATCATTTGTGGGGAATCAGAGGCCGGGAATTAGCGGTGGTGAATCAGAGATGGGGAATCAGAGGCGGGGATTCAGAGGGGGGGAATCAGACGCGGGGAATCAGAGACGGGGAATCAGAGCTGGGGAATCAGAGGCGGGGAATGTGAGTTTGGGAATCAGAGGCGGGGAATAAGATATGGGGAATCAGAGGCGGGGAATCAGATATGGGGAATCAGAGGTGGGGCATCAGAGGCGGGAATCAGAATTGGGGAATCAGACATGGGGAATCAGAGAAGGGGAATCAGAGGCAGTGAATCAGAGATGGTGAATCAGAGGCGGGGAATCACAGGCAGGGAATCAGACGCAGGGAATCAGTGGTGGTGAATCAGAGATGGGGAATCAGAGGCGGCGAATCAGAGGCAAGGAATCAGACACGGGGAATCAGAGGCGGGGAATCAGAGCTGGGGAATAAGAGGCGGGGTATCAGAGTTGGGGAATCAGAGGTGGGGAATCAGATATGGGGAAGCAGAGGCGGGGAATCAGAAGTGGGGAAACAGAGGCAGGGAATCAGATATTGGGAATCAGAGGTGGGGAATCAGAGGCAGGGAATCAGATGGGAATCAGAGCTGGGGAATCAGATATGGGGAATCAGAGATGGGGAATCAGAGGCAGGGAATCAGAGGCAGGGAATCAGAGGTGGGGAATCTGAGTCCGGGAACCAGAGATGGGGAATCAGAGGTGGGGAATCAGATATGGGGAATCAGAGGTGGGGAATCAGAGGCGGGGAAACAGAGATGGCTTATCAGATATGGGGAATCAGAGGTGGGGAATCAGAGGCGGTGAATCAGAGATGTGGAATCAGAGGCGGGGAATCGGAGGCAGGGAATCAGACACGGGGAATCAGATGCGGGGAATCAGAGCTGGGGAATCAGAGGCGGGGAATCGGAGTTGGGGAATCAGAGGTGGGTAATCAGATATGGGGAAACAGAGGCGGGGAATCAGAGGTGGGGAATCAGAGGCATAGAATCAGTTGTGGGGAATCAGAGCTGGGGAATCAGAGGCGGGGAATCTGAGTTTGGGAATCAGAGACGGAGAATAAGATATGGGGAATCAGAGGCGGGGAATCAGATATGGGCAATCAGAGGAGGGGAATCAGAGGTTGGGCATCAGAGGCGGGAATCAGAATTTGGGAATCAGACATGGGGAATCAGAGAAGGGGAATCAGAGGCAGTGAATCAGAGATGGTGAATCAGAGGCGGGGAATCACAGGCAGGGAATCAGACGCAGGGAATCAGTGGTGGTGAATCCAAGATGGGGAATCAGAGGCGGGGAATCAGAGGCAGGGAATTAGACACGGGGAATCAGAGGTGGGAATCAGAGCTGAGGAAGCAGAGGCGGGGAATCAGAGTTGGGGAATCAGAGGCTGGGAATCAGATAGGGGAATCAGAGGCGGGGAATTAGTGGCAGGGAATCAGAGGCGGGGAATCAGAGGCGGGATATCAGAGGCAGGGAATCAGATGTGGGGAATCAGACATGGGGAATCAGAGGCAGTGAATCAGAGGCGGGGAATAAGAAGCGGGAATCAAAGGCCGGGAATGAGAGGCCGGGAATCAGAGGTGGGGATTCAGAGTCCGGGAATCAGAGATGGGGAATCAGAGGCTGGGAATCAGATATGGGGAATCAGAGGCTGGGAATCAGAGGCGGGGAAACAGAGGTGGCTAATCAGATATGGGGAATCAGAGGTGGGGAATCAGAGGCAGTGAATCAGAGATGGGAAATCAGAGGCGGGGAATCAGAGGCAGGGCATCAGACATGTGGAATCAGATGCGTGGAATCAGAGCTGGGGAATCAGAGGCGGGGAATCAGAGTTGGGGAATCAGAGGTGGGGAATCAGATATGGGGAAACAGAGGCGGGGAATCAGGGGTGGGGAAACAGAGGCGGGGAATCAGATATTGGGAATCATAGGTGGGGAATCAGAGGCAGGGAATCAGAATTTGGGAATCAGAGATGGGGAATCAGAGCTGGGGAATCAGAGGCGGGGAATCAGAATTTGGGAATCAGAGATGGGGAATCAGAGATGGGGAATCAGAGGCGCGGAATCAGACGAGGAGAATCAGATATGGGGAAACAGAGGCGGGGAATCAGAGGTGGAGAAACAGAGGCAGGGAATCAGATATTGGGAATCAGAGGTGGGGAATCAGAGGCAGGGAATCAGATGTGGGGAATCAGAGCTGGGGAATCAGAGGCGGGGAATCTGAGTTTGGGAATCAGAGTCGGGGAATAAGATATGGGGAATCAGAGGCGGGGAATCAGATATGGGCAATCAGAGGAGGGGAATCAGAGGTGGGGCATCAGAGGCGGGAATAAGAATTGGGGAATCAGACATGGGGAATCAGAGAAGGGGAATCAGAGGCAGTGAATCAGAGATGGTGAATCAGAGGCGGGGAATCACAGGCAGGGAATCAGACGCAGGGAATCAGTGGTGGTGAATCCAAGATGGGGAATCAGAGGCGGGGAATCAGAGGCAGGGAATTAGACACGGGAAATCAGAGGTGGGGAATCAGAGCTGAGGAATCAGAGGCGGGGAATCAGAGTTGGGGAATCAGAGGCAGGGAATCAGATATGGGGCATCAGAGGCAGGGAATTAGATATGGGGAATCAGAGGTGGGGAATTAGTGGCATGGAATCAGAGGCGGGGAATCAGAGGCGGGGTATCAGAGGCAGGGAATCAGATGTGGGGAATCAGACATGGGGAATCAGAGGCAGGGAATCAGAGGCGGGGAATTACAAGCGGGGAATCATAGGCCGGGAATCAGAGGCCGGGAATCAGATATGGGGAATCAGCGGCGGGGAAACTGAGGCGGGGAATCAGACGCGGAGAATCAGAGGTGGTTAATCACAGATGGGGAATCAGAGGCAGGGAATCAGAAGCAGGGAATCAGACGCGGGGAATCAGAGGTGGGGAATCATAACTGGGGAATCAGATGCGGGGAATCAGAATTGGGGAATCAGAGGCGGGGAATCTGAGTTTGGGAATCAGAGTCGAGGAATAAGATATGGGGAATCAGAGGCGGGGAATCAGATATGGGCAATCAGAGGAGGGGAATCAGAGGTGGGGCATCAGAGGCGGGAATCAGAATTGGGGAATCAGACATGGGGAATCAGAGAAGGGGAATCAGAGGCAGTGAATCAGAGATGGTGAATCAGAGGCGGGGAATCACAGGCAGGGAATCAGACGCAGGGAATCAGTGGTGGTGAATCCAAGATGGGGAATCAGAGGCGGGGAATCAGAGGCAGGGAATTAGACACGGGGAATCAGAGGTGGGGAATCAGAGCTGAGGAATCAGAGGCGGGGAATCAGAGTTGGGGAATCAGAGGCAGGGAATCAGATATGGAGAATCAGAGGCGGGGAATCAGAGGCGGGGAAAGAGAGGAGGGGTATCAGATATGGGGAACCAGAGGTGGGGAATCGGAGGGCGGGAATCAGAGATGGGGAATCAGAGGCAGGGAATCAGATATGGGGAATCAGAGGCGGGGAATCAGAGGCAGGGAGTCGGATGTGGGGAATCAGAGATGGGGAATCAGAGGCAGGGAATCAGAGGCGGGGAATCAGAAGCGGGGAATCATATTCCGGGAATCAGATGCTGGGAATCAGAGGTGGGGAATCTGAGTCCGGGAATCAGAGATGGGGAATCAGAGGCGGGGAATCAGATATGGGGAATCAGAAGCGGGGAATCAGAGGCGGGGTAACAGAGAGTCTTATCAGATATGGGGAATCTGAGGTGGTTAATCAGAGGCGGTGAATCAGAGATGGGGAATCAGAGGCGGGGAATCAGAGGCAGGGAATCAGACACGGGGAATCAGAGGCGGGGAATCAAAGCTGGGGATTCAGAGGCGGGGAATCAGAGTTGGGGAATCAGAGGTGGGGAATCAGATATGGGGAAACAGAGGCGGGGAATCAGAGGTGGGGAAACAGAGGCAGGGAATCAGATATTGGGAATCAGAGGTGGGGAATCAGAGGCAGGGAATCAGATGTGGGGAATCAGAGCTGGGGAATCAGAGGCGGGGAATCTGAGTTTGGGAATCAGAGTCGGGGAATAAGATATGGGGAATCAGAGGCGGGGAATCAGATATGGGGAATCAGAGGAGGGGAATCAGAGGTGGGGCATCAGAGGCGGGAATCAGAATTGGGGAATCAGACATGGGGAATCAGAGAAGGGGAATCAGAGGCAGTGAATCAGAGATGGTGAATCAGAGGCCGGGAATCACAGGCAGGGAATCAGACGCAGGGAATCAGTGGTGGTGAATCCAAGATGGGGAATCAGAGGCGGGGAATCAGAGGCAGGGAATTAGGCACGGGGAATCAGAGGTGGGGAATCAGAGCTGAGGAATCAGAGGCGGGGAATCAGAGTTGGGGAATCAGAGGCAGGGAATCAGATATGGGGCATCAGAGGCAGGGAATCAGATATGGGGAATCAGAGGCGGGGAATTAGTGGCATGGAATCAGAGGCAGGGAATCAGAGGCGGGGTATCAGAGGCAGGGAATCAGATGTGGGGAATCAGACATGGGGAATCAGATATGGGGAATCAGCGGCGGGGAAACTGAGGCGGGGAATCAGACGCGGAGGTGGTTAATCACAGATGGGGAATCAGAGGCAGGGAATCAGAAGCAGGGAATCAGACGCGGGGAATCAGAGGTGGGGAATCATAACTGGGGAATCAGAGGCGGGGAATCAGAGTTGGGGAATCAGAGGTGGGGTATCAGATATGGGGAAACTGAGGCGGGGAATCAGATATGGGGAATCAGAGGTGGGGAATCAGAGGCGGTGAATCAGAGATGGGGAATCAGAGGCCGGGAATTAGAGTCAGGGAATCAGACGCGGGTAATCAGAGGTGGGGAATCAGAGCTGGGGAATCAGAGGCGGGGAATCAGAGTCGGGGAATAAGAGGCGGGGAATCAGAGATGGGGAATCAGAGGCGGGGAATCAGAGGCCGGGAATCAGAGGCCGGGAATCAGTTGTGGGGAATCAGAGGCCGGGAATTAGAGGTGGTGAATCAGAGATGGGGAATCAGAGGCTGGGATTCAGAGGCGGGGAATCAGACGCGGGGAATCAGAGGCGGGGAATCAGAGCTGGGGAATCAGAGGCGGGGAATCTGAGTTTGGGAATCAGAGGCGGGGAATAAGATATGGGGAATCAGAGGCGGGGAATCAGATATGGGGAATCAGAGGAGGGGAATCAGAGGTGGGGCATCAGAGGCGGGAATCAGAATTGGGGAATCAGACATGGGGAATCAGAGAAGGGGAATCAGAGGCAGTGAATCAGAGATGGTGAATCAGAGGCGGGGAATCACAGGCAGGAAATCAGACGCAGGGAATCAGTGGTGGTGAATCAGAGATGGGGAATCAGATACGGGGAATCAGAGGCAAGGAATCAGACACGGGGAATCAGAGGCGGGGAATCAGAGCTGGGGAATCAGAGGCGGGGAATCAGAGTTGGGGAATCAGAGGTGGGGAATCAGATATGGGGAAACAGAGGCGGGGAATCAGAAGTGGGGAAACAGAGGCAGGGAATCAGATATTGGGAATCAGAGGTGGGGAATCAGAGGCAGGAAATCAGATGTTGGGAATCAGAGCTGGGGAATCAGATATGGGGAATCAGAGATGGGGAATCAGAGGCAGGGAATCAGAGGCGGGGAATCAGAGGTGGGGAATCTGAGTCCGGGAATCAGAGATGGGGAATCAGAGGCGGGGAATCAGATATGGGGAATCAGAGGTGGGGAATCAGAGGCGGGGAAACAGAGATGGCTTATCAGATATGGTGATTCAGAGGTGGGGAATCAGAGGCGGTGAATCAGAGATGTGGAATCAGAGGCGGGGAATCAGAGGCAGGGAATCAGACACGGGGAATCAGAGGCGGGGAATCAGAGCTGGGGAATCAGAGGCGGGGAATCAGAGTTGGGGAATCAGAGGTGGGTAATCAGATATGGGGAAACAGAGGCGGGGAATCAGAGGTGGGGAATCAGAGGCAGAGAATCAGATGTGGGGAATCAGAGGCGGGGAATCTGAGTTTGGGGATCAGAGGCGGAGAATAAGATAAGGGGAATCAGAGGCGGGGAATCAGATATGGGCAATCAGAGGAGGGGAATCAGAGGTTGGGCATCAGAGGCGGGAATCAGAATTGGGGAATCAGACATGGGGAATCAGAGAAGGGGAATCAGAGGCAGTGAATCAAAGATGGTGAATCAGAGGCGGGGAATCACAGGCAGGGAATCAGACGCAGGGAATCAGTGGTGGTGAATACAAGATGGGGAATCAGAGGCGGGGAATCAGAGGCAGGGAATTAGACACGGGGAATCAGAGGTGGGGAATCAGAGCTGAGGAATCAGAGGTGGGGAATCAGAGTTGGGGAATCAGAGGCTGGGAATCAGATATGGGGCATCAGAGGCAGGGAATCAGATAGGGGAATCAGAGGCGGGGAATTAGTGGCAGGGAATCAGAGGCAGGGAATCAGAGGCGGGATATCAGAGGCAGGGAATCAGATGTGGGGAATCAGACATGGGGAATCAGAGGCAGGGAATCAGAGGCGGGGAATCAGAAGCGGGAATCAAAGGCCGGGAATGAGAGTCCGGGAATCAGAGGTGGGGAATCAGAGGCTGGGAATCAGATACGGGGAATCAGAGGCTGGGAATCAGAGGCGGGGAAACAGAGGTGGCTAATCAGATATGGGGAATCAGAGGTGAGGAATCAGAGGCAGTGAATCAGAGATGGGAAATCAGAGGCGGGGAATCAGAGGCAGGGCATCAGACACGTGGAATCAGAGGCGGGGTATCAGAGCTGGGGAATCAGAGGCGGGGAATCAGATTTGGGGAATCAGAGGTGGGTAATCAGATATGGGGAAACAGAGGCGGGGAATCAGAGGCGGGGAAACAGAGGCGGGGAATCAGATATTGGGAATCAGAGGTGGGGAATCAGAGGTGGGGAATCAGAGGCAGGGAATCAGAATTTGGGAATCAGAGATGGGGAATCAGAACTGGGGAATCAGAGGCGGGGAATCAGAATTTGGGAATCAGAGATGGGGAATCAGAGATGGGGAATCAGAGGCGCGGAATCAGACGTGGAGAATCAGAGGTGGTTAATCACAGATGGGGAATCAGAGGCAGGGAATCAGAAGCAGGGAATCAGACGCGGGGAATCAGAGGCGGGGAATCAGAGCTGAGGAATCAGAGGCGGGGAATCAGATTTGGGGAATCAGAGGCAGGGAATCAGATATGGGGAATCAGAGGCGGGGAATCAGAAGCAGGGAATCAGATGTGGGGAATCAGAGATGGGGAATCAGAGGCAGGGAATCAGAGGCGGGGAATCAGAAGCGGGGAATCATATTCCGGGAATCAGAGGCTGGGAATCAGAGGTGGGGAATCTGAGTCCAGGAATCAGAGATGGGGAATCAGAGGCGGGGAATCAGATATGGGGAATCAGAGGCGGGGTAACAGAGATGGCTTATCAGATATGGGGAATCTGAGGTGGTGAATCAGAGGCGGTGAATCACAGATGGGGAATCAGAGGCAGGGAATCAGAAGCAGGGAATCAGACGCGCGGAATCAGAGGTGGGGAATCATAACTGGGGAATCAGAGGCGGGGAATCAGAGTTGGGGAATCAGAGGCAGGGTATCAGATATGGGGAATCAGAGGCGGGGAATCAGAGGCGGGGAAACTGAGGCGGGGAATCAGATATGGGGAATCAGATGTGGGGAATCAGAGGCGGTGAATCAGAGATGGGGAATCGGAGGCCGGGAATTAGAGTCAGGGAATCAGATGCGGGTAATCAGAGGTGGGGAATCAGAGCTGGGGTATCAGAGGCGGGGAATCAGAGTCGGGGAATCAGAGGCGGGGAATCAGAGATGGGGAATCAGAGGCGGGGAATCAGAGGCCGGGAATCAGAGGCCGGGAATCATTTGTGGGGAATCAGAGGCCGGGAATTAGCGGTGGTGAATCAGAGATGGGGAATCAGAGGCGGGGATTCAGAGGGGGGGAATCAGACGCGGGGAATCAGAGGCGGGGAATCAGAGCTGGGGAATCAGAGGCGGGGAATGTGAGTTTGGGAATCAGAGGCGGGGAATAAGATATGGGGAATCAGAGGCGGGGAATCAGATATGGGGAATCAGAGGTGGGGCATCAGAGGCGGGAATCAGAATTGGGGAATCAGACATGGGGAATCAGAGAAGGGGAATCAGAGGCAGTGAATCAGAGATGGTGAATCAGAGGCGGGGAATCACAGGCAGGGAATCAGACGCAGGGAATCAGTGGTGGTGAATCAGAGATGGGGAATCAGAGGCGGGGAATCAGAGGCAAGGAATCAGACACGGGGAATCAGAGGCGGGGAATCAGAGCTGGGGAATAAGAGGCGGGGTATCAGAGTTGGGGAATCAGAGGTGGGGAATCAGATATGGGGAAGCAGAGGCGGGGAATCAGAAGTGGGGAAACAGAGGCAGGGAATCAGATATTGGGAATCAGAGGTGGGGAATCAGAGGCAGGGAATCAGACGTTGGGAATCAGAGCTGGGGAATCAGATATGGGGAATCAGAGATGGGGAATCAGAGGCAGGGAATCAGAGGCGGGGAATCAGAGGTGGGGAATCTGAGTCCGGGAACCAGAGATGGGGAATCAGAGGTGGGGAATCAGATATGGGGAATCAGAGGTGGGGAATCAGAGGCGGGGAAACAGAGATGGCTTATCAGATATGGGGAATCAGAGGTGGGGAATCAGAGGCGGTGAATCAGAGATGTGGAATCAGAGGCGGGGAATCGGAGGCAGGGAATCAGACACGGGGAATCAGAGGCGGGGAATCAGAGCTGGGGAATCAGAGGCGGGGAATCGGAGTTGGGGAATCAGAGGTGGGTAATCAGATATGGGGAAACAGAGGCGGGGAATCAGAGGTGGGGAATCAGAGGCAGAGAATCAGATGTGGGGAATCAGAGCTGGGGAATCAGAGGCGGGGAATCTGAGTTTGGGAATCAGAGGCGGAGAATAAGATATGGGGAATCAGAGGCGGGGAATCAGATATGGGCAATCAGAGGAGGGGAATCAGAGGTTGGGCATCAGAGGCGGGAATCAGAATTTGGGAATCAGACATGGGGAATCAGAGAAGGGGAATCAGAGGCAGTGAATCAGAGATGGTGAATCAGAGGCGGGGAATCACAGGCAGGGAATCAGACGCAGGGAATCAGTGGTGGTGAATCCAAGATGGGGAATCAGAGGCGGGGAATCAGAGGCAGGGAATTAGACACGGGGAATCAGAGGTGGGAATCAGAGCTGAGGAAGCAGAGGCGGGGAATCAGAGTTGGGGAATCAGAGGCTGGGAATCAGATAGGGGAAACAGAGGCGGGGAATTAGTGGCAGGGAATCAGAGGCGGGGAATCAGAGGCGGGATATCAGAGGCAGGGAATCAGATGTGGGGAATCAGACATGGGGAATCAGAGGCAGTGAATCAGAGGCGGGGAATAAGAAGCGGGAATCAAAGGCCGGGAATGAGAGGCCGGGAATCAGAGGTGGGGATTCAGAGTCCGGGAATCAGAGATGGGGAATCAGAGGCTGTGAATCAGATATGGGGAATCAGAGGCTGGGAATCAGAGGCGGGGAAACAGAGGTGGCTAATCAGATATGGGGAATCAGAGGTGGGGAATCAGAGGCAGTGAATCAGAGATGGGAAATCAGAGGCGGGGAATCAGAGGCAGGGCATCAGACACGTGGAATCAGATGCGTGGAATCAGAGCTGGGGAATCAGAGGCGGGGAATCAGAGTTGGGGAATCAGAGGTGGGGAATCAGATATGGGGAAACAGAGGCGGGGAATCAGGGGTGGGGAAACAGAGGCGGGGAATCAGATATTGGGAATCATAGGTGGGGAATCAGAGGCAGGGAATCAGAATTTGGGAATCAGAGATGGGGAATCAGAGCTGGGGAATCAGAGGCGGGGAATCAGAATTTGGGAATCAGAGATGGGGAATCAGAGATGGGGAATCAGAGGCGCGGAATCAGACGTGGAGAATCAGATATGGGGAAACAGAGGCGGGGAATCAGAGGTGGAGAAACAGAGGCAGGGAATCAGATATTGGGAATCAGAGGTGGGGAATCAGAGGCAGGGAATCAGATGTGGGGAATCAGAGCTGGGGAATCAGAGGCGGGGAATCTGAGTTTGGGAATCAGAGTCGGGGAATAAGATAATGGGAATCAGAGGCGGGGAATCAGATATGGGCAATCAGAGGAGGGGAATCAGAGGTGGGGCATCAGAGGCGGGAATAAGAATTGGGGAATCAGACATGGGGAATCAGAGAAGGGGAATCAGAGGCAGTGAATCAGAGATGGTGAATCAGAGGTGGGGAATCACAGGATGGGAATCAGACGCAGGGAATCAGTGGTGGTGAATCCAAGATGGGGAATCAGAGGCGGGGAATCAGAGGCAGGGAATTAGACACAGGGAATCAGAGGTGGGGAATCAGAGCTGAGGAATCAGAGGCGGGGAATCAGAGTTGGGGAATCAGAGGCAGGGAATCAGATATGGGGCATCAGAGGCAGGGAATTAGATATGGGGAATCAGAGGTGGGGAATTAGTGGCATGGAATCAGAGGCGGGGAATCAGAGGCGGGGTATCAGAGGCAGGGAATCAGATGTGGGGAATCAGACATGGGGAATCAGAGGCAGGGAATCAGAGGCGGGGAATTACAAGCGGGGAATCATAGGCCGGGAATCAGAGGCCGGGAATCAGATATGGGGAATCAGCGGCGGGGAAACTGAGGCGGGGAATCAGACGCGGAGAATCAGAGGTGGTTAATCACAGATGGGGAATCAGAGGCAGGGAATCAGAAGCAGGGAATCAGACGCGGGGAATCAGAGGTGGGGAATCATAACTGGGGAATCAGAGGCGGGGAATCAGAATTGGGGAATCAGAGGCGGGGAATCTGAGTTTGGGAATCAGAGTCGGGGAATAAGATATTGGGAATCAGAGGCGGGGAATCAGATATGGGCAATCAGAGGAGGGGAATCAGAGGTGGGGCATCAGAGGCGGGAATCAGAATTGGGGAATCAGACATGGGGAATCAGAGAAGGGGAATCAGAGGCAGTGAATCAGAGATGGTGAATCAGAGGCGGGGAATCACAGGCAGGGAATCAGACGCAGGGAATCAGTGGTGGTGAATCCAAGATGGGGAATCAGAGGCGGGGAATCAGAGGCAGGGAATTAGACACGGGGAATCAGAGGTGGGGAATCAGAGCTGAGGAATCAGAGGCGGGGAATCAGAGTTGGGGAATCAGAGGCAGGGAATCAGATATGGAGAATCAGAGGCGGGGAATCAGAGGCGGGGAAAGAGAGGAGGGGTATCAGATATGGGGAACCAGAGGTGGGGAATCGGAGGGCGGGAATCAGAGATGGGGAATCAGAGGCAGGGAATCAGATATGGGGAATCAGAGGCGGGGAATCAGAGGCAGGGAGTCGGATGTGGGGAATCAGAGATGGGGAATCAGAGGCAGGGAATCAGAGGCGGGGAATCAGAAGCGGGGAATCATATTCCGGGAATCAGATGCTGGGAATCAGAGGTGGGGAATCTGAGTCCGGGAATCAGAGATGGGGAATCAGAGGCGGGGAATCAGATATGGGGAATCAGAAGCGGGGAATCAGAGGCGGGGTAACAGAGAGGCTTATCAGATATGGGGAATCTGAGGTGGTGAATCAGAGGCGGTGAATCAGAGATGGGGAATCAGAGGCGGGGAATCAGAGGCAGGGAATCAGACACGGGGAATCAGAGGCGGGGAATCAAAGCTGGGGATTCAGAGGCGGGGAATCAGAGTTGGGGAATCAGAGGTGGGGAATCAGATATGGGGAAACAGAGGCGGGGAATCAGAGGTGGGGAAACAGAGGCAGGGAATCAGATATTGGGAATCAGAGGTGGGGAATCAGAGGCAGGGAATCAGATGTGGGGAATCAGAGCTGGGGAATCAGAGGCGGGGAATCTGAGTTTGGGAATCAGAGTCGGGGAATAAGATATGGGGAATCAGAGGCGGGGAATCGGATATGGGCAATCAGAGGAGGGGAATCAGAGGTGGGGAATCAGAGGCAGGGAATCAGATGTTGGGAATCAGAGCTGGGGAATCAGATATGGGGAATCAGAGATGGGGAATCAGAGGCAGGGAATCAGAGGCGGGGAATCAGAGGTGGGGAATCTGAGTCCGGGAACCAGAGATGGGGAATCAGAGGTGGGGAATCAGATATGGGGAATCAGAGGTGGGGAATCAGAGGCGGGGAAACAGAGATGGCTTATCAGATATGGGGAATCAGAGGTGGGGAATCAGAGGCGGTGAATCAGAGATGTGGAATCAGAGGCGGGGAATCGGAGGCAGGGAATCAGACACGGGGAATCAGAGGCGGGGAATCAGAGCTGGGGAATCAGAGGCGGGGAATCGGAGTTGGGGAATCAGAGGTGGGTAATCAGATATGGGGAAACAGAGGCGGGGAATCAGAGGTGGGGAATCAGAGGCAGAGAATCAGATGTGGGGAATCAGAGCTGGGGAATCAGAGGCGGGGAATCTGAGTTTGGGAATCAGAGGCGGAGAATAAGATATGGGGAATCAGAGGCGGGGAATCAGATATGGGCAATCAGAGGAGGGGAATCACAGGCAGGGAATCAGACGCAGGGAATCAGTGGTGGTGAATCCAAGATGGGGAATCAGAGGCGGGGAATCAGAGGCAGGGAATTAGACACGGGGAATCAGAGATGGGGAATCAGAGCTGAGGAATCAGAGGCGGGGAATCAGAGTTGGGGAATCAGAGGCAGGGAATCAGATATGGAGAATCAGAGGCGGGGAATCAGAGGCGGGGAAAGAGAGGAGGGGTATCAGATATGGGGAACCAGAGGTGGGGAATCGGAGGGCGGGAATCAGAGATGGGGAATCAGAGGCAGGGAATCAGATATGGGGAATCAGAGGCGGGGAATCAGAGGCAGGGAGTCGGATGTGGGGAATCAGAGATGGGGAATCAGAGGCAGGGAATCAGAGGCGGGGAATCAGAAGCGGGGAATCATATTCCGGGAATCAGATGCTGGGAATCAGAGGTGGGGAATCTGAGTCCGGGAATCAGAGATGGGGAATCAGAGGCGGGGAATCAGATATGGGGAATCAGAAGCGGGGAATCAGAGGCGGGGTAACAGAGAGGCTTATCAGATATGGGGAATCTGAGGTGGTGAATCAGAGGCGGTGAATCAGAGATGGGGAATCAGAGGCGGGGAATCAGAGGCAGGGAATCAGACACGGGGAATCAGAGGCGGGGAATCAAAGCTGGGGATTCAGAGGCGGGGAATCAGAGTTGGGGAATCAGAGGTGGGGAATCAGATATGGGGAAACAGAGGCGGGGAATCAGAGGTGGGGAACCAGAGGCAGGGAATCAGATATGGGGAATCAGAGGTGGGGAATCAGAGGCAGGGAATCAGATGTGGGGAATCAGAGCTGGGGAATCAGAGGCGGGGAATATGAGTTTGGGAATCAGAGTCGGGGAATAAGATATGGGGAATCCGAGGCGGGGAATCAGATATGGGCAATCAGAGGAGGGGAATCAGAGGTGGGGCATCAGAGGCGGGAATAAGAATTGGGGAATCAGACATGGGGAATCAGAGAAGGGGAATCAGAGGCAGTGAATCAGAGATGGTGAATCAGAGGCGGGGAATCACAGGCAGGGAATCAGACGCAGGGAATCAGTGGTGGTGAATCCAAGATGGGGAATCAGAGGCGGGGAATCAGAGGCAGGGAATTAGACACGGGGAATCAGAGGTGGGGAATCAGAGCTGAGGAATCAGAGGCGGGGAATCAGAGTTGGGGAATCAGAGGCAGGGAATCAGATATGGGGCATCAGAGGCAGGGAATTAGATATGGGGAATCAGAGGCGGGGAATTAGTGGCATGGAATCAGAGGCGGGGAATCAGAGGCGGGGTATCAGAGGCAGGGAATCAGATGTGGGGAATCAGACATGGGGAATCAGAGGCAGGGAATCAGAGGCGGGGAATTACAAGCGGGGAATCATAGGCCGGGAATCAGAGGCAGGGAATCAGATATGGGGAATCAGCGGCGGGGAAACTGAGGCGGGGAATCAGACGCGGAGAATCAGAGGTGGTTAATCACAGATGGGGAATCAGAGGCAGGGAATCAGAAGCAGGGAATCAGACGCGGGGAATCAGAGGTGGGGAATCATAACTGGGGAATCAGAGGCGGGGAATCAGAATTGGGGAATCAGAGGCGGGGAATCTGAGTTTGGGAATCAGAGTCGGGGAATAAGATATGGGGAATCAGAGGCGGGGAATCAGATATGGGCAATCAGAGGAGGGGAATCAGAGGTGGGGCATCAGAGGCGGGAATCAGAATTGGGGAATCAGACATGGGGAATCAGAGAAGGGGAATCAGAGGCAGTGAATCAGAGATGGTGAATCAGAGGCGGGGAATCACAGGCAGGGAATCAGACGCAGGGAATCAGTGGTGGTGAATCCAAGATGGGGAATCAGAGGCGGGGAATCAGAGGCAGGGAATTAGACACGGGGAATCAGAGGTGGGGAATCAGAGCTGAGGAATCAGAGGCGGGGAATCAGAGTTGGGGAATCAGAGGCAGGGAATCAGATATGGGGCATCAGAGGCAGGGAATCAGATATGGGGAATCAGAGGCGGGGAATCATAACTGGGGAATCAGAGGCGGGGAATCAGAGTTGGGGAATCAGAGGCGGGGTATCAGATATGGGGAATCAGAGGCGGGGAATCAGAGGCGGGGAAACTGAGGCGGGGAATCAGATATGGGGAATCAGAGGTGGGGAATCAGAGGCGGTGAATCAGAGATGGGGAATCAGAGGCCGGGAATTAGAGTCAGGGAATCAGACGCGGGTAATCAGAGGTGGGGAATCAGAGCTGGGGAATCAGAGGCGGGGAATCAGTGGTGGTGAATCAGAGATGGGGAATCAGAGGTGGGGCATCAGAGGCGGGAATCAGAATTGGGGAATCAGACATGGGGAATCATGAAGGGGAATCAGAGGCAGTGAATCAGAGATGGTGAATCAGAGGCGGGGAATCACAGGCAGGGAATCAGACGCAGGGAATCAGTGGTGGTGAATCAGAGATGGGGAATCAGAGGCGGGGAATCAGAGGCAAGGAATCAGGCACGGGGAATCAGAGGCGGGGAATCAGAGCTGGGGAATCAGAGGCGGGGAATCAGAGTTGGGGAATCAGAGGTGGGGAATCAGATATGGGGAAACAGAGGCGGGGAATCAGAAGTGGGGAAACAGAGGCAGGGAATCAGATATTGGGAATCAGAGGTGGGGAATCAGAGGCAGGGAATCAGATGTTGGGAATCAGAGCTGGGGAATCAGATATGGGAAATCAGAGATGGGGAATCAGAGGCAGGGAATCAGAGGCGGGCAATCAGAGGTGGGGAATCTGAGTCCGAGAATCAGAGATGGCGAATCAGAGGCGGGGAATCAGATATGGGGAATCAGAGGTGGGGAATCAGAGGCGGGGAAACTGAGGCGGGGAATCAGATGCGGAGAATCAGAGGTGGTTAATCACAGATGGGGAATCAGAGGCAGCGAATCAGAAGCAGGGAATCAGACGCGGGGAATCAGAAGTGGGGAATCATAACTGGGGAATCAGAGGCGGGGAATCAGAGTTGGGGAATCAGAGGCGGGGTATCAGATATGGGGAATCAGAGGCGGGGAATCAGAGGCGGGGAATCAGATATGGGGAATCAGATATGGGGAATCAGAGGCGGTGTATCAGAGATGGGGAATCAGAGGCCGGGAATTAGAGTCAGGGAATCAGACGCGGGTAATATGAGGTGGTGAATCAGAGATGGGGAATCAGAGGCGGGGATTCAGAGGCGGGGAATCAGACGCGGGGAATCAGAGGCGGGGAATCAGAGCTGGGGAATCAGAGGCGGGGAATCAGAGTCGGGGAATCAGAGGCGGGGAATCAGAGATGGGGTATCAGAGGCTGGGAATCAGAGGCCGGGAATCAGAGGCCGGGAATCAGTAGTGGGGAATCAGAGGCGGGAATCAGAATTGGGGAATCACACATGGGGAATCAGAGAAGGGGAATCAGAGGCAGTGAATCAGAGATGGTGAATCAGAGGCGGGGAATCACAGGCAGGGAATCAGACGCAGGGAATCAGTGGTGGTGAATCAGAGATGGGGAATCAGAGGCGGGGAATCAGAGGCAAGGAAACAGACACGGGGAATCAGAGGCGGGGAATCAGAGCTGGGGAATCAGAGGCGGGTATGAGAGTTGGGGAATCAGAGGTGGGGAATCAGATATGGGGAAACAGAGGCGGGGAATCAGAAGTGGGGAATCAGAGGCAGGGAATCAGATATTGGGAATCAGAGGTGGGGAATCAGAGGCAGGGAATCAGATATTGGGAATCAGAGCTGGGGAATCAGATATGGGAAATCAGAGATGGGGAATCAGAGGCAGGGAATCAGAGGCGGGGAATCAGAGGTGGGGAATCTGAGTCCGGGAATCAGAGATGGGGAATCAGAGGCGGGGAATCAGATATGGGGAATCAGAGGTGGGGAATCAGAGGCGGGGAAACAGAGATGGCTTATCAGATATGGGGAATCAGAGGTGGGGAATCAGAGGCGGTGAATCAGAGATGTGGAAACAGAGGCGGGGAATCAGAGGCAGGGAATCAGACACGGGGAATCAGAGGCGGGGAATCAGAGCTGGGGAATCAGAGGCGGGGAATCAGAGTTGGGGAATAAGAGGTGGGTAATCAGATATGGGGAAACAGAGGCGGGGAATCAGAGGTGGGGAATCAGAGGCAGAGAATCAGATGTGGGGAATCAGAGCTGGGGAATCAGAGGCGGGGAATCTGAGTTTGGGAATCAGAGGCGGAGAATAAGATATGGGGAATCAGATGCGGGGAATCAGATATGGGCAATCAGAGGAGGGGAATCAGAGGTTGGGCATCAGAGGCGGGAATCAGAATTGGGGAATCAGACATGGGGAATCAGAGAAGGGAATCAACGGCAGTGAATCAGAGATGGGGAATCAGAGGCGGGGAAACACAGGCAGGGAATCAGACGCAGGGAACCAGTGGTGGTGAATCCAAGATGGGGAATCAGAGGCGGGGAATCAGAGGCAGGGAATTAGACACGGGGAATCAGAGGTGGGGAATCAGAGCTGAGGAATCAGAGGCGGGGAATCAGAGTTGGGGAATCAGAGGCAGGGAATCAGATATGGGGCATCAGAGGCAGGGAATCAGATAGGGTAATCAGAGGCGTGGAATTAGTGGCAGGGAATCAGAGGCGGGGAATCAGAGGCGGGATATCAGAGGCAGGGAATCAGATGTGGGGAATCAGACATGGGGAATCAGAGGCAGGGAATCAGAGGCGGGGAATCAGAAGCGGGAATCAAAGGCCGGGAATGAGAGGCCGGGAATCAGAGGTGGGGATTCAGAGTCCGGGAATCAGAGATGGGGAATCAGAGGCTGGGAATCAGATATGGGGAATCAGAGGCTGGGAATCAGAGGCGGGGAAACAGAGGTGCCTAATTAGATATGGGGAATCAGAGGTGGGGAATCAGAGGCAGTGAATCAGAGATGGGAAATCAGAGGCGGGGAATCAGAGGTGGGGCATCAGAGGCGGGAATCAGAATTGGGGAATCAGACATGGGGAATCATGAAGGGGAATCAGAGGCAGTGAATCAGAGATGGTGAATCAGAGGCGGGGAATCACAGGCAGGGAATCAGACGCAGGGAATCAGTGGTGGTGAATCAGAGATGGGGAATCAGAGGCGGGGAATCAGAGGCAAGGAATCAGGCACGGGGAATCAGAGGCGGGGAATCACAGCTGGGGAATCAGAGGCGGGGAATCAGAGTTGGGGAATCAGAGGTGGGGAATCAGATATGGGGAAACAGAGGCGGGGAATCAGAAGTGGGGAAACAGAGGCAGGGAATCAGATATTGGGAATCAGAGGTGGGGAATCAGAGGCAGGGAATCAGATGTTGGGAATCAGAGCTGGGGAATCAGATATGGGAAATCAGAGATGGGGAATCAGAGGCAGGGAATCAGAGGCGGGCAATCAGAGGTGGGGAATCTGAGTCCGAGAATCAGAGATGGCGAATCAGAGGCGGGGAATCAGATATGGGGAATCAGAGGTGGGGAATCAGAGGCGGGGAAACTGAGGCGGGGAATCAGATGCGGAGAATCAGAGGTGGTTAATCACAGATGGGGAATCAGAGGCAGCGAATCAGAAGCAGGGAATCAGACGCGGGGAATCAGAAGTGGGGAATCATAACTGGGGAATCAGAGGCGGGGAATCAGAGTTGGGGAATCAGAGGCGGGGTATCAGATATGGGGAATCAGAGGCGGGGAATCAGAGGCGGGGAATCAGATATGGGGAATCAGATATGGGGAATCAGAGGCGGTGTATCAGAGATGGGGAATCAGAGGCCGGGAATTAGAGTCAGGGAATCAGACGCGGGTAATATGAGGTGGTGAATCAGAGATGGGGAATCAGAGGCGGGGATTCAGACGCGGGGAATCAGACGCGGGGAATCAGAGGCGGGGAATCAGAGCTGGGGAATCAGAGGCGGGGAATCAGAGTCGGGGAATCAGAGGCGGGGAATCAGAGATGGGGTATCAGAGGCTGGGAATCAGAGGCCGGGAATCAGAGGCCGGGAATCAGTAGTGGGGAATCAGAGGCGGGAATCAGAATTGGGGAATCACACATGGGGAATCAGAGAAGGGGAATCAGAGGCAGTGAATCAGAGATGGTGAATCAGAGGCGGGGAATCACAGGCAGGGAATCAGACGCAGGGAATCAGTGGTGGTGAATCAGAGATGGGGAATCAGAGGCGGGGAATCAGAGGCAAGGAAACAGACACGGGGAATCAGAGGCGGGGAATCAGAGCTGGGGAATCAGAGGCGGGTATGAGAGTTGGGGAATCAGAGGTGGGGAATCAGATATGGGGAAACAGAGGCGGGGAATCAGAAGTGGGGAATCAGAGGCAGGGAATCAGATATTGGGAATCAGAGGTGGGGAATCAGAGGCAGGGAATCAGATATTGGGAATCAGAGCTGGGGAATCAGATATGGGAAATCAGAGATGGGGAATCAGAGGCAGGGAATCAGAGGCGGGGAATCAGAGGTGGGGAATCTGAGTCCGGGAATCAGAGATGGGGAATCAGAGGCGGGGAATCAGATATGGGGAATCAGAGGTGGGGAATCAGAGGCGGGGAAACAGAGATGGCTTATCAGATATGGGGAATCAGAGGTGGGGAATCAGAGGCGGTGAATCAGAGATGTGGAAACAGAGGCGGGGAATCAGAGGCAGGGAATCAGACACGGGGAATCAGAGGCGGGGAATCAGAGCTGGGGAATCAGAGGCGGGGAATCAGAGTTGGGGAATAAGAGGTGGGTAATCAGATATGGGGAAACAGAGGCGGGGAATCAGAGGTGGGGAATCAGAGGCAGAGAATCAGATGTGGGGAATCAGAGCTGGGGAATCAGAGGCGGGGAATCTGAGTTTGGGAATCAGAGGCGGAGAATAAGATATGGGGAATCAGATGCGGGGAATCAGATATGGGCAATCAGAGGAGGGGAATCAGAGGTTGGGCATCAGAGGCGGGAATCAGAATTGGGGAATCAGACATGGGGAATCAGAGAAGGGAATCAACGGCAGTGAATCAGAGATGGGGAATCAGAGGCGGGGAAACACAGGCAGGGAATCAGACGCAGGGAACCAGTGGTGGTGAATCCAAGATGGGGAATCAGAGGCGGGGAATCAGAGGCAGGGAATTAGACACGGGGAATCAGAGGTGGGGAATCAGAGCTGAGGAATCAGAGGCGGGGAATCAGAGTTGGGGAATCAGAGGCAGGGAATCAGATATGGGGCATCAGAGGCAGGGAATCAGATAGGGTAATCAGAGGCGTGGAATTAGTGGCAGGGAATCAGAGGCGGGGAATCAGAGGCGGGATATCAGATGCAGGGAATCAGATGTGGGGAATCAGACATGGGGAATCAGAGGCAGGGAATCAGAGGCGGGGAATCAGAAGCGGGAATCAAAGGCCGGGAATGAGAGGCCGGGAATCAGAGGTGGGGATTCAGAGTCCGGGAATCAGAGATGGGGAATCAGAGGCTGGGAATCAGATATGGGGAATCAGAGGCTGGGAATCAGAGGCGGGGAAACAGAGGTGCCTAATTAGATATGGGGAATCAGAGGTGGGGAATCAGAGGCAGTGAATCAGAGATGGGAAATCAGAGGCGGGGAATCAGAGGCAGGGCATCAGACACGTGGAATTAGAGGCGGGGAATCAGAGCTGGGAAATCAGAGGCGGGGAATCAGAGTTGGGGAATCAGAGGTGGGGAATCAGATATGGGGAAACAGAGGCGGGGAATCAGAGGCGGGGAAACCGAGGCGGGGAATCAGATATTGGGAATCAGAGGTGGGGAATCAGAGGCAGGGAATCAGAATTTGGGAATCAGAGATGGGGAATCAGAACTGGGGAATCAGAGGCGGGGAATCAGAATTTGGGAATCAGAGATGGGGAATCAGAGATGGGGAATCAGAGGCGTGGAATCAGACGGGGAGAATCAGAGGTGGTTAATCACAGATGGGGAATCAGAGGCAGGGAATCAGAAGCAGGGAATCAGACGAGGGGAATCAGAGGCGGGGAATCAGAGCTGAGGAATCAGAGGCGGGGAATCAGAGTTGGGGAATCAGAGGCGGGGTATCAGATATGGAGAATCAGAGGCGGGGTATCAGAGGCGGGGTAAGAGAGGAGGGGTGTCAGATATGGGGAACCAGAGGTGGGGAATCGGAGGGCGGGTATCAGAGATCGGGAATCAGAGGCAGGGAATCAGATATGGGGAATCAGAGGCGGGGAATCAGAGGCAGGGAATCAGATGTGGGGAATCAGAGATGGGGAATCAGAGGCAGGGAATCAGAGGCGGGGAATCAGAAGCGGGGAATCATATTCCGGGAATCAGAGGCTGGGAATCAGAGGTGGGGAATCTGAGTCCGGGAATCAGAGATGGGGAATCAGAGGCGGGGAATCAGATATGGGGAATCAGAGGCGGGGAATCAGAGGTGGGGTAACAGAGATGGCTTATCAGATATGGGGAATCTGAGGTGGTGAATCAGAGGCGGTGAATCAGAGATGGGGAATCAGAGGCGGGGAATCAGAGGCAGGGAATCAGACACGGGGAATCAGAGGCGGGGAATCAGAGCTGGGGAATCAGAGGCGGGGAATCAGAGTTGGGGAATCAGCTGTGGGGAATCAGATATGGGGAAACAGAGGCGGGGAATCAGAGGTGGGGAAACAGAGGCAGGGAATCAGATATTGGGCATCAGAGGTGGGGAATCAGAGGCAGGGAATCAGATGTGGGGAATCAGAGCTGGGGAATCAGAGGCGGGGAATCTGAGTTTGGGAATCAGAGTCGGGGAATAAGATATGGGGAATCAGAGGCGGGGAATCAGATATGGGCAATCAGAGGAGGGGAATCAGAGGTGGGGCATCAGAGGCGGGAATCAGAATTGGGGAATCAGACATGGGGAATCAGAGAAGGGGAATCAGAGGCAGTGAATCAGAGATGGTGAATGAGAGGCGGGGAATCACAGGCAGGGAATCAGACGCAGGGAATCAGTGGTGGTGAATCCAAGATGGGGAATCAGAGGCGGGGAATCAGAGGCAGGGAATTAGACACGGGGAATCAGAGGTGGGGAATCAGAGCTGAGGAATCAGAGGCGGGGAATCAGAGTTGGGGAATCAGAGGCAGGGAATCAGATATGGTGCATCAGAGGCAGGGAATCAGATATGGGGAATCAGAGGCGGGGAATTAGTGGCATGGAATCAGAGGCGGGGAATCAGAGGCGGGGTATCAGAGGCAGGGAATCAGATGTGGGGAATCAGACATGGGGAATCAGAGGCAGGGAATCAGAGGCGGGGAATTACAAGCAGGGAATCATAGGCAGGGAATCAGAGGCCGGGAATCAGATATGGGGAATCAGAGGCGGGGAAACTGAGGCGGGGAATCAGACGCGGGGAATCAGAGGTGGGGAATCAAAACTGGGGAATCAGAGGCGGGGAATCAGAGTTGGGGAATCAGAGGCGGGTATCAGATATGGGGAATCAGAGACGGGGAATCAGAGGCGGGGAAACTGAGGCGGGGAATCAGATATGGGGAATCAGAGGTGGGGAATCAGAGGCTGTGAATCAGAGATGGGGAATCAGAGGCCGGGAATCAGAGTCGGGGAATCAGAGGCGGGGAATCAGAGATGGGGAATCAGAGGCGGGGTATCAGTGGCCGGGAATCAGAGGCCGGGAATCAGTTGTGGGGAATCAGAGGCCGGGAATTAGCGGTGGTGGATCAGAGATGGGGAATCAGAGGCGGGGATTCAGAGGCGGGGAATCAGACGCGGGGAATCAGAGGCGGGGAATCAGAGCTGGGGTATCAGAGGCGGGGAATCTGAGTTTGGGAATCAGAGGCGGGGAATAAGATATGGGGAATCAGAGGCGGGGAATCAGATATGGGGAATCAGAGGAGGGGAATCAGAGGTGGGGCATCAGAGGCGGGAATCAGAATTGGGGAATCAGACATGCGGAATCAGAGAAGGGGAATCAGAGGCAGTGAATCAGAGATGGTGAATCAGAGGCGGGGAATCACAGGCAGGGAATCAGACGCAGGGAATCAGTGGTGGTGAATCAGAGATGGGGAATCAGAGGCGGGGAATCAGAGGCAAGGAATCAGACACGGGGAATCAGAGGCGGGGAATCAGAGCTGGGGAATCAGAGGCGGGGAATCAGAGTTGGGGAATCGGAGGTGGGGAATCAGATATGGGGAAACAGAGGCGGGGAATCAGAAGTGGGGAAACAGAGGCAGGGAATCAGATATTGGGAATCAGAGGTGGGGAATCAGAGGCAGGGAATCAGATGTTGGGAATCAGAGCTGCGGAATCATATATGGGGAATCAGAGATTGGGAATCAGAGGCAGGGAATCAGAGGCGGGGAATCAGATATGGGGACTCAGAAGCGGGGAATCAGAGGCGGGGTAACAGAGAGTCTTATCAGATATGGGGAATCTGAGGTGGTGAATAAGAGGCGGTGAATCAGAGATGGGGAATCAGAGGCGGGGAATCAGAGGCAGGGAATCAGACACGGGGAATCAGAGGCGGGGAATCAAAGCTGGGGATTCAGAGGCGGGGAATCAGAGTTGGGGAATCAGAGGTGGGGAATCAGATATGGGGAAACAGAGGCGGGGAATCAGAGGTGGGGAAACAGAGGCAGGGAATCAGATATTGGGAATCAGAGGTGGGGAATCAGAGGCAGGGAATCAGATGTGGGGAATCAGAGCTGGGGAATCAGAGGCGGGGAATCTGAGTTTGGGAATCAGAGTCGGGGAATAAGATATGGGGAATCAGAGGCGGGGAATCAGATATGGGGCATCAGAGGCAGGGAATCAGATAGGGTAATCAGAGGCGTGGAATTAGTGGCAGGGAATCAGAGGCGGGGAATCAGAGGCGGGATATCAGAGGCAGGGAATCAGATGTGGGGAATCAGACATGGGGAATCAGAGGCAGGGAATCAGAGGCGGGGAATCAGAAGCGGGAATCAAAGGCCGGGAATGAGAGGCCGGGAATCAGAGGTGGGGATTCAGAGTCCGGGAATCAGAGATGGGGAATCAGAGGCTGGGAATCAGATATGGGGAATCAGAGGCTGGGAATCAGAGGCGGGGAAACAGAGGTGCCTAATTAGATATGGGGAATCAGAGGTGGGGAATCAGAGGCAGTGAATCAGAGATGGGAAATCAGAGGCGGGGAATCAGAGGCAGGGCATCAGACACGTGGAATTAGAGGCGGGGAATCAGAGCTGGGAAATCAGAGGCGGGGAATCAGAGTTGGGGAATCAGAGGTGGGGAATCAGATATGGGGAAACAGAGGCGGGGAATCAGAGGCGGGGAAACCGAGGCGGGGAATCAGATATTGGGAATCAGAGGTGGGGAATCAGAGGCAGGGAATCAGAATTTGGGAATCAGAGATGGGGAATCAGAACTGGGGAATCAGAGGCGGGGAATCAGAATTTGGGAATCAGAGATGGGGAATCAGAGATGGGGAATCAGAGGCGTGGAATCAGACGGGGAGAATCAGAGGTGGTTAATCACAGATGGGGAATCAGAGGCAGGGAATCAGAAGCAGGGAATCAGACGAGGGGAATCAGAGGCGGGGAATCAGAGCTGAGGAATCAGAGGCGGGGAATCAGAGTTGGGGAATCAGAGGCGGGGTATCAGATATGGAGAATCAGAGGCGGGGTATCAGAGGCGGGGTAAGAGAGGAGGGGTGTCAGATATGGGGAACCAGAGGTGGGGAATCGGAGGGCGGGTATCAGAGATCGGGAATCAGAGGCAGGGAATCAGATATGGGGAATCATAGGCGGGGAATCAGAGGCAGGGAATCAGATGTGGGGAATCAGAGATGGGGAATCAGAGGCAGGGAATCAGAGGCGGGGAATCAGAAGCGGGGAATCATATTCCGGGAATCAGAGGCTGGGAATCAGAGGTGGGGAATCTGAGTCCGGGAATCAGAGATGGGGAATCAGAGGCGGGGAATCAGATATGGGGAATCAGAGGCGGGGAATCAGAGGTGGGGTAACAGAGATGGCTTATCAGATATGGGGAATCTGAGGTGGTGAATCAGAGGCGGTGAATCAGAGATGGGGAATCAGAGGCGGGGAATCAGAGGCAGGGAATCAGACACGGGGAATCAGAGGCGGGGAATCAGAGCTGGGGAATCAGAGGCGGGGAATCAGAGTTGGGGAATCAGCTGTGGGGAATCAGATATGGGGAAACAGAGGCGGGGAATCAGAGGTGGGGAAACAGAGGCAGGGAATCAGATATTGGGCATCAGAGGTGGGGAATCAGAGGCAGGGAATCAGATGTGGGGAATCAGAGCTGGGGAATCAGAGGCGGGGAATCTGAGTTTGGGAATCAGAGTCGGGGAATAAGATATGGGGAATCAGAGGCGGGGAATCAGATATGGGCAATCAGAGGAGGGGAATCAGAGGTGGGGCATCAGAGGCGGGAATCAGAATTGGGGAATCAGACATGGGGAATCAGAGAAGGGGAATCAGAGGCAGTGAATCAGAGATGGTGAATGAGAGGCGGGGAATCACAGGCAGGGAATCAGACGCAGGGAATCAGTGGTGGTGAATCCAAGATGGGGAATCAGAGGCGGGGAATCAGAGGCAGGGAATTAGACACGGGGAATCAGAGGTGGGGAATCAGAGCTGAGGAATCAGAGGCGGGGAATCAGAGTTGGGGAATCAGAGGCAGGGAATCAGATATGGTGCATCAGAGGCAGGGAATCAGATATGGGGAATCAGAGGCGGGGAATTAGTGGCATGGAATCAGAGGCGGGGAATCAGAGGCGGGGTATCAGAGGCAGGGAATCAGATGTGGGGAATCAGACATGGGGAATCAGAGGCAGGGAATCAGAGGCGGGGAATTACAAGCGGGGAATCATAGGCAGGGAATCAGAGGCCGGGAATCAGATATGGGGAATCAGAGGCGGGGAAACTGAGGCGGGGAATCAGACGCGGGGAATCAGAGGTGGGGAATCAAAACTGGGGAATCAGAGGCGGGGAATCAGAGTTGGGGAATCAGAGGCGGGTATCAGATATGGGGAATCAGAGACGGGGAATCAGAGGCGGGGAAACTGAGGCGGGGAATCAGATATGGGGAATCAGAGGTGGGGAATCAGAGGCTGTGAATCAGAGATGGGGAATCAGAGGCCGGGAATCTGAGTCGGGGAATCAGAGGCGGGGAATCAGAGATGGGGAATCAGAGGCGGGGTATCAGTGGCCGGGAATCAGAGGCCGGGAATCAGTTGTGGGGAATCAGAGGCCGGGAATTAGCGGTGGTGGATCAGAGATGGGGAATCAGAGGCGGGGATTCAGAGGCGGGGAATCAGACGCGGGGAATCAGAGGCGGGGAATCAGAGCTGGGGAATCAGAGGCGGGGAATCTGAGTTTGGGAATCAGAGGCGGGGAATAAGATATGGGGAATCAGAGGCGGGGAATCAGATATGGGCAATCAGAGGAGGGGAATCAGAGGTGGGGCATCAGAGGCGGGAATCAGAATTGGGGAATCAGACATGCGGAATCAGAGAAGGGGCATCAGAGGCAGTGAATCAGAGATGGTGAATCAGAGGCGGGGAATCACAGGCAGGGAATCAGACGCAGGGAATCAGTGGTGGTGAATCAGAGATGGGGAATCAGAGGCGGGGAATCAGAGGCAAGGAATCAGACACGGGGAATCAGAGGCGGGGAATCAGAGCTGGGGAATCAGAGGCGGGGAATCAGAGTTGGGGAATCGGAGGTGGGGAATCAGATATGGGGAAACAGAGGCGGGGAATCAGAAGTGGGGAAACAGAGGCAGGGAATCAGATATTGGGAATCAGAGGTGGGGAATCAGAGGCAGGGAATCAGATGTTGGGAATCAGAGCTGGGGAATCATATATGGGGAATCAGAGATTGGGAATCAGAGGCAGGGAATCAGAGGCGGGGAATCAGATATGGGGACTCAGAAGCGGGGAATCAGAGGCGGGGTAACAGAGAGTCTTATCAGATATGGGGAATCTGAGGTGGTGAATAAGAGGCGGTGAATCAGAGATGGGGAATCAGAGGCGGGGAATCAGAGGCAGGGAATCAGACACGGGGAATCAGAGGCGGGGAATCAAAGCTGGGGATTCAGAGGCGGGGAATCAGAGTTGGGGAATCAGAGGTGGGGAATCAGATATGGGGAAACAGAGGCGGGGAATCAGAGGTGGGGAAACAGAGGCAGGGAATCAGATATTGGGAATCAGAGGTGGGGAATCAGAGGCAGGGAATCAGATGTGGGGAATCAGAGCTGGGGAATCAGAGGCGGGGAATCTGAGTTTGGGAATCAGAGTCGGGGAATAAGATATGGGGAATCAGAGGCGGGGAATCAGATATGGGGAATCAGAGGAGGGGAATCAGAGGTGGGGCATCAGAGGCGGGAATCAGAATTGGGGAATCAGAGGCGGGGAATCAGATATGGGGAATCAGAGGCAGTGAATCAGAGATGGTGAATCAGAGGCCGGGAATCACTGGCAGGGAATCAGACGCAGGGAATCAGTGGTGGTGAATCCAAGATGGGGAATCAGAGGCGGGGAATCAGAGGCAGGGAATTAGACACGGGGAATCAGAGGCAGGGAATCAGATATGGGGAATCAGAGGCGGGGAATTAGTGGCATGGAATCAGAGGCAGGGAATCAGAGGCGGGGTATCAGAGGCAGGGAATCAGATGTGGGGAATCAGACATGGGGAATCAGAGGCAGGGAATCAGAGGCGGGGAATTACAAGCGGGGAATCATAGGCCGGGAATCAGAGGCCGGGAATCAGATATGGGGAATCAGCGGCGGGGAAACTGAGGCGGGGAATCAGACGCGGAGGTGGTTAATCACAGATGGGGAATCAGAGGCAGGGAATCAGAAGCAGGGAATCAGACGCGGGGAATCAGAGGTGGGGAATCATAACTGGGGAATCAGAGGCGGGGAATCAGAGTTGGGGAATCAGAGGTGGGGTATCAGATATGGGGAAACTGAGGCGGGGAATCAGATATGGGGATTCAGAGGTGGGGAATCAGAGGCGGTGAATCAGAGATGGGGAATCAGAGGCCGGGAATTAGAGTCAGGGAATCAGACGCGGGTAATCAGAGGTGGGGAATCAGAGCTCGGGAATCAGAGGCGGGGAATCAGAGTCGGGGAATCAGAGGCGGGGAATCAGAGATGGGGAATCAGAGGCGGGGAATCAGAGGCCGGGAATCAGAGGCCGGGAATCAGTTGTGGGGAATCAGAGGCCGGGAATTAGAGGTGGTGAATCAGAGATGGGGAATCAGAGGCTGGGATTCAGAGGCGGGGAATCAGACGCGGGGAATCAGAGGCGGGGCATCAGAGCTGGGGAATCAGAGGCGGGGAATCTGAGTTTGGGAATCAGAGGCAGGGAATCAGATATTGGGAATCAGAGGTCCGGAATCAGAGGCAGGGAATCAGATGTGGGGAATCAGAGCTGGGGAATCAGAGGCGGGGAATCTGAGTTTGGGAATCAGAGTCGGGGAATAAGATATGGGGAATCAGAGGCGGGGAATCAGATATGGGGAATCAGAGGAGGGGAATCAGAGGTGGGGCATCAGAGGCGGGAATCAGAATTGGGGAATCAGACATGGGGAATCAGAGAAGGGGAATCAGAGGCAGTGAATCAGAGATGGTGAATCAGAGGCGGGGAATCACAGGCAGGAAATCAGACGCAGGGAATCAGTGGTGGTGAATCAGAGATGGGGAATCAGATACGGGGAATCAGAGGCAAGGAATCAGACACGGGGAATCAGAGGCGGGGAATCAGAGCTGGGGAATCAGAGGCGGGGAATCAGAGTTGGGGAATCAGAGGTGGGGAATCAGATATGGGGAAACAGAGGCGGGGAATCAGAAGGGGGAAACAGAGGCAGGGAATCAGATATTGGGAATCAGAGGTGGGGAATCAGAGGCAGGAAATCAGATGTTGGGAATCAGAGCTGGGGAATCAGATATGGGGAATCAGAGATGGGGAATCAGAGTCAGGGAATCAGAGGCGGGGAATCAGAGGTGGGGAATCTGAGTCCGGGAATCAGAGATGGGGAATCAGAGGCGGGGAATCAGATATGGGGAATCAGAGGTGGGGAATCAGAGGCGGGGAAACAGAGATGGCTTATCAGATATGGTGATTCAGAGGTGGGGAATCAGAGGCGGTGAATCAGAGATGTGGAATCAGAGGCGGGGAATCAGAGGCAGGGAATCAGACACGGGGAATCAGAGGCGGGGAATCAGAGCTGGGGAATCAGAGGCGGGGAATCAGAGCTGGGGAATCAGAGGCTGAGAATCAGATGTGGGGAATCAGAGGCGGGGAATCTGAGTTTGGGGATCAGAGGCGGAGAATAAGATAAGGGGAATCAGAGGCGGGGAATCAGATATGGGCAATCAGAGGAGGGGAATCAGAGGTTGGGCATCAGAGGCGGGAATCAGAATTGGGGAATCAGACATGGGGAATCAGAGAAGGGGAATCAGAGGCAGTGAATCAAAGATGGTGAATCAGAGGCGGGGAATCACAGGCAGGGAATCAGACGCAGGGAATCAGTGGTGGTGAATACAAGATGGGGAATCAGAGGCGGGGAATCAGAGGCAGGGAATTAGACACGGGGAATCAGAGGTGGGGAATCAGAGCTGAGGAATCAGAGGTGGGGAATCAGAGTTGGGGAATCAGAGGCTGGGAATCAGATATGGGGCATCAGAGGCAGGGAATCAGATAGGGGAATCAGAGTCGGGGAATTAGTGGCAGGGAATCAGAGGCAGGGAATCAGAGGCGGGATATCAGAGGCAGGGAATCAGATGTGGGGAATCAGACATGGGGAATCAGAGGCAGGGAATCAGAGGCGGGGAATCAGAAGCGGGAATCAAAGGCCGGGAATGAGAGTCCGGGAATCAGAGGTGGGGAATCAGAGGCTGGGAATCAGATAAGGGGAATCAGAGGCTGGGAATCAGAGGCGGGGAAACAGAGGTGGCTAATCAGATATGGGGAATCAGAGGTGAGGAATCAGAGGCAGTGAATCAGAGATGGGAAATCAGAGGCGGGGAATCAGAGGCAGGGCATCAGACACGTGGAATCAGAGGCGGGGTATCAGAGCTGGGGAATCAGAGGCGGGGAATCAGAGTTGGGGAATCAGAGGTGGGGAATCAGATATGGGTAAACAGAGGCGGGGAATCAGAGGCGGGGAAACAGAGGCGGGGAATCAGATATTGGGAATCAGAGGTGGGGAATCAGAGGTGGGGAATCAGAGGCAGGGAATCAGAATTTGGGAATCAGAGATGGGGAATCAGAACTGGGGAATCAGAGGCGGGGAATCAGAATTTGGGAATCAGAGATGGGGAATCAGAGATGGGGAATCAGAGGCGCGGAATCAGACGTGGAGAATCAGAGGTGGTTAATCACAGATGGGGAATCAGAGGCAGGGAATCAGAAGCAGGGAATCAGACGCGGGGAATCAGAGGCGGGGAATCAGAGCTGAGGAATCAGAGGCGGGGAATCAGATTTGGGGAATCAGAGGCAGGGAATCAGATATGGGGAATCAGAGGCGGGGAATCAGAAGCAGGGAATCAGATGTGGGGAATCAGAGATGGGGAATCAGAGGCAGGGAATCAGAGGCGGGGAATCAGAAGCGGGGAATCATATTCCGGGAATCAGAGGCTGGGAATCAGAGGTGGGGAATCTGAGTCCGGGAATCAGAGATGGGGAATCAGAGGCGGGGAATCAGATATGGGGAATCAGAGGCGGGGTAACAGAGATGGCTTATCAGATATGGGGAATCTGAGGTGGTGAATCAGAGGCGGTGAATCAGATATGGGGAATCAGAGGCGGGGAAACTGAGGCGGGGAATCAGACGCGGAGAATCAGAGGTGGTTAATCACAGATGGGGAATCAGAGGCAGGGAATGAGAAGCAGGGAATCAGACGCGCGGAATCAGAGGTGGGGAATCATAACTGGGGAATCAGAGGCGGGGAATCAGAGTTGGGGAATCAGAGGCAGGGTATCAGATATGGGGAATCAGAGGCGGGGAATCAGAGGCGGGGAAACTGAGGCGGGGAATCAGATATGGGGAATCAGAGGTGGGGAATCAGAGGCGGTGAATCAGAGATGGGGAATCGGAGGCCGGGAATTAGAGTCAGGGAATCAGATGCGGGTAATCAGAGGTGGAGAATCAGAGCTGGGGTATCAGAGGCGGGGAATCAGAGTCGGGGAATCAGAGGCGGGGAATCAGAGATGGGGAATCAGAGGCGGGGAATCAGAGGCCGGGAATCAGAGGCCGGGAATCATTTGTGGGGAATCAGAGGCCGGGAATTAGCGGTGGTGAATCAGAGATGGGGAATCAGAGGCGGGGATTCAGAGGGGGGGAATCAGACGCGGGGAATCAGAGGCGGGGAATCAGAGCTGGGGAATCAGAGGCGGGGAATGTGAGTTTGGGAATCAGAGGCGGGGAATAAGATATGGGGAATCAGAGGCGGGGAATCAGATATGGGGAATCAGAGGTGGGGCATCAGAGGCGGGAATCAGAATTGGGGAATCAGACATGGGGAATCAGAGAAGGGGAATCAGAGGCAGTGAATCAGAAATGGTGAATCAGAGGCGGGGAATCACAGGCAGGGATTCAGACGCAGGGAATCAGTGGTGGTGAATCAGAGATGGGGAATCAGAGGCGGGGAATCAGAGGCAAGGAATCAGACACGGGGAATCAGAGGCGGGGAATCAGAGCTGGGGAATAAGAGGCGGGGTATCAGAGTTGGGGAATCAGAGGTGGGGAATCAGATATGGGGAAGCAGAGGCGGGGAATCAGAAGTGGGGAAACAGAGGCAGGGAATCAGATATTGGGAATCAGAGGTGGGGAATCAGAGGCAGGGAATCAGATGTTGGGAATCAGAGCTGGGGAATCAGATATGGGGAATCAGAGATGGGGAATCAGAGGCAGGGAATCAGAGGCGGGGAATCAGAGGTGGGGAATCTGAGTCCGGGAACCAGAGATGGGGAATCAGAGGTGGGGAATCAGATATGGGGAATCAGAGGTGGGGAATCAGAGGCGGGGAAACAGAGATGGCTTATCAGATATGGGGAATCAGAGGTGGGGAATCAGAGGCGGTGAATCAGAGATGTGGAATCAGAGGCGGGGAATCGGAGGCAGGGAATCAGACACGGGGAATCAGAGGCGGGGAATCAGAGCCGGGGAATCAGAGGCGGGGAATCGGAGTTGGGGAATCAGAGGTGGGTAATCAGATATGGGGAAACAGAGGCGGGGAATCAGAGGTGGGGAATCAGAGGCAGAGAATCAGATGTGGGGAATCAGAGCTGGGGAATCAGAGGCGGGGAATCTGAGTTTGGGAATCAGAGGCGGAGAATAAGATATGGGGAATCAGAGGCGGGGAATCAGATATGGGCAATCAGAGGAGGGGAATCAGAGGTTGGGCATCAGAGGCGGGAATCAGAATTTGGGAATAGAACATGGGGAATCAGAGAAGGGGAATCAGAGGCAGTGAATCAGAGATGGTGAATCAGAGGCGGGGAATCACAGGAGGGTAATCAGACGCAGGGAATCAGTGGTGGTGAATCCAAGATGGGGAATCAGAGGCGGGGAATCAGAGGCAGGGAATTAGACACGGGGAATCAGAGGTGGGAATCAGAGCTGAGGAAGCAGAGGCGGGGAATCAGAGTTGGGGAATCAGAGGCTGGGAATCAGATAGGGGAATCAGAGGCGGGGAATTAGTGGCAGGGAATCAGAGGCGGGGAATCAGAGGCGGGATATCAGAGGCAGGGAATCAGATGTGGGGAATCAGACATGGGGAATCAGAGGCAGTGAATCAGAGGCGGGGAATAAGAAGCGGGAATCAAAGGCCGGGAATGAGAGGCCGGGAATCAGAGGTGGGGATTCAGAGTCCGGGAATCAGAGATGGGGAATCAGAGGCTGTGAATCAGATATGGGGAATCAGAGGCTGGAAATCAGAGGCGGGGAAACAGAGGTGGCTAATCAGATATGGGGAATCAGAGGTGGGGAATCAGAGGCAGTGAATCAGAGATGGGAAATCAGAGGCGGGGAATCAGAGGCAGGGCATCAGACACGTGGAATCAGATGCGTGGAATCAGAGCTGGGGAATCAGAGGCGGGGAATCAGAGTTGGGGAATCAGAGGTGGGGAATCAGATATGGGGAAACAGAGGCGGGGAATCAGGGGTGGGGAAACAGAGGCGGGGAATCAGATATTGGGAATCATAGGTGGGGAATCAGAGGCAGGGAATCAGAATTTGGGAATCAGAGATGGGGAATCAGAGCTGGGGAATCAGAGGCGGGGAATCAGAATTTGGGAATCAGAGATGGGGAATCAGAGATGGGGAATCAGAGGCGCGGAATCAGACGTGGAGAATCAGATATGGGGAAACAGAGGCGGGGAATCAGAGGTGGAGAAACAGAGGCAGGGAATCAGATATTGGGAATCAGAGGTGGGGAATCAGAGGCAGGGAATCAGATGTGGGGAATCAGAGCTGGGGAATCAGAGGCGGGGAATCTGAGTTTGGGAATCAGAGTCGGGGAATAAGATATGGGGAATCAGAGGCGGGGAATCAGATATGGGCAATCAGAGGAGGGGAATCAGAGGTGGGGCATCAGAGGCGGGAATAAGAATTGGGGAATCAGACATGGGGAATCAGAGAAGGGGAATCAGAGGCAGTGAATCAGAGATGGTGAATCAGAGGCGGGGAATCACAGGCAGGGAATCAGACGCAGGGAATCAGTGGTGGTGAATCCAAGATGGGGAATCAGAGGCGGGGAATCAGAGGCAGGGAATTAGACACAGGGAATCAGAGGTGGGGAATCAGAGCTGAGGAATCAGAGGCGGGGAATCAGAGTTGGGGAATCAGAGGCAGGGAATCAGATATGGGGCATCAGATGCAGGGAATTAGATATGGGGAATCAGAGGTGGGGAATTAGTGGCATGGAATCAGAGGCGGGGAATCAGAGGCGGGGTATCAGAGGCAGGGAATCAGATGTGGGGAATCAGACATGGGGAATCAGAGGCAGGGAATCAGAGGCGGGGAATTACAAGCGGGGAATCATAGGCCGGGAATCAGAGGCCGGGAATCAGATATGGGGAATCAGCGGCGGGGAAACTGAGGCGGGGAATCAGACGCGGAGAATCAGAGGTGGTTAATCACAGGTGGGGAATCAGAGGCAGGGAATCAGAAGCAGGGAATCAGACGCGGGGAATCGGAGGTGGGGAATCATAACTGGGGAATCAGAGGCGGGGAATCAGAATTGGGGAATCAGAGGCGGGGAATCTGAGTTTGGGAATCAGAGTCGGGGAATAAGATATGGGGAATCAGAGGCGGGGAATCAGATATGGGCAATCAGAGGAGGGGAATCAGAGGTGGGGCATCAGAGGCGGGAATCAGAATTGGGGAATCAGACATGGGGAATCAGAGAAGGGGAATCAGAGGCAGTGAATCAGAGATGGTGAATCAGAGGCGGGGAATCACAGGCAGGGAATCAGACGCAGGGAATCAGTGGTGGTGAATCCAAGATGGGGAATCAGAGGCGGGGAATCAGAGGCAGGGAATTAGACACGGGGAATCAGAGGTGGGGAATCAGAGCTGAGGAATCAGAGGCGGGGAATCAGAGTTGGGGAATCAGAGGCAGGGAATCAGATATGGAGAATCAGAGGCGGGGAATCAGAGGCGGGGAAAGAGAGGAGGGGTATCAGATATGGGGAACCAGAGGTGGGGAATCGGAGGGCGGGAATCAGAGATGGGGAATCAGAGGCAGGGAATCAGATATGGGGAATCAGAGGCGGGGAATCAGAGGCAGGGAGTCGGATGTGGGGAATCAGAGATGGGGAATCAGAGGCAGGGAATCAGAGGCGGGGAATCAGAAGCGGGGAATCATATTCCGGGAATCAGATGCTGGGAATCAGAGGTGGGGAATCTGAGTCCGGGAATCAGAGATGGGGAATCAGAGGCGGGGAATCAGATATGGGGAATCAGAAGCGGGGAATCAGAGGCGGGGTAACAGAGAGGCTTATCAGATATGGGGAATCTGAGGTGGTGAATCAGAGGCGGTGAATCAGAGATGGGGAATCAGAGGCGGGGAATCAGAGGCAGGGAATCAGACACGGGGAATCAGAGGCGGGGAATCAAAGCTGGGGATTCAGAGGCGGGGAATCAGAGTTGGGGAATCAGAGGTGGGGAATCAGATATGGGGAAACAGAGGCGGGGAATCAGAGGTGGGGAAACAGAGGCAGGGAATCAGATATTGGGAATCAGAGGTGGGGAATCAGAGGCAGGGAATCAGATGTGGGGAATCAGAGCTGGGGAATCAGAGGCGGGGAATCTGAGTTTGGGAATCAGAGTCGGGGAATAAGATATGGGGAATCAGAGGCGGGGAATCGGATATGGGCAATCAGAGGAGGGGAATCAGAGGTGGGGAATCAGAGGCAGGGAATCAGATGTTGGGAATCAGAGCTGGGGAATCAGATATGGGGAATCAGAGATGGGGAATCAGAGGCAGGGAATCAGAGGCGGGGAATCAGAGGTGGGGAATCTGAGTCCGGGAACCAGAGATGGGGAATCAGAGGTGGGGAATCAGATATGGGGAATCAGAGGTGGGGAATCAGAGGCGGGGAAACAGAGATGGCTTATCAGATATGGGGAATCAGAGGTGGGGAATCAGAGGCGGTGAATCAGAGATGTGGAATCAGAGGCGGGGAATCGGAGGCAGGGAATCAGACACGGGGAATCAGAGGCGGGGAATCAGAGCTGGGGAATCAGAGGCGGGGAATCGGAGTTGGGGAATCAGAGGTGGGTAATCAGATATGGGGAAACAGAGGCGGGGAATCAGAGGTGGGGAATCAGAGGCAGAGAATCAGATGTGGGGAATCAGAGCTGGGGAATCAGAGGCGGGGAATCTGAGTTTGGGAATCAGAGGCGGAGAATAAGATATGGGGAATCAGAGGCGGGGAATCAGATATGGGCAATCAGAGGAGGGGAATCACAGGCAGGGAATCAGACGCAGGGAATCAGTGGTGGTGAATCCAAGATGGGGAATCAGAGGCGGGGAATCAGAGGCAGGGAATTAGACACGGGGAATCAGAGGTGGGGAATCAGAGCTGAGGAATCAGAGGCGGGGAATCAGAGTTGGGGAATCAGAGGCAGGGAATCAGATATGGAGAATCAGAGGCGGGGAATCAGAGGCGGGGAAAGAGAGGAGGGGAATCAGATATGGGGAATCAGAAGCGGGGAATCAGAGGCGGGGTAACAGAGAGGCTTATCAGATATGGGGAATCTGAGGTGGTGAATCAGAGGCGGTGAATCAGAGATGGGGAATCAGAGGCGGGGAATCAGAGGCAGGGAATCAGACACGGGGAATCAGAGGCGGGGAATCAAAGCTGGGGATTCAGAGGCGGGGAATCAGAGTTGGGGAATCAGAGGTGGGGAATCAGATATGGGGAAACAGAGGCGGGGAATCAGAGGTGGGGAAACAGAGGCAGGGAATCAGATATTGGGAATCAGAGGTGGGGAATCAGAGGCAGGGAATCAGATGTGGGGAATCTGAGCTGGGGAATCAGAGGCGGGGAATCTGAGTTTGGGAATCAGAGTCGGGGAATAAGATATGGGGAATCAGAGGCGGGGAATCGGATATGGGCAATCAGAGGAGGGGAATCAGAGGTGGGGAATCAGAGGCAGGGAATCAGATGTTGGGAATCAGAGCTGGGGAATCAGATATGGGGAATCAGAGATGGGGAATCAGAGGCAGGGAATCAGAGGCGGGGAATCAGAGGTGGGGAATCTGAGTCCGGGAACCAGAGATGGGGAATCAGAGGTGGGGAATCAGATATGGGGAATCAGAGGTGGGGAATCAGAGGCGGGGAAACAGAGATGGCTTATCAGATATGGGGAATCAGAGGTGGGGAATCAGAGGCGGTGAATCAGAGATGTGGAATCAGAGGCGGGGAATCGGAGGCAGGGAATCAGACACGGGGAATCAGAGGCGGGGAATCAGAGCTGGGGAATCAGAGGCGGGGAATCGGAGTTGGGGAATCAGAGGTGGGTAATCAGATATGGGGAAACAGAGGCGGGGAATCAGAGGTGGGGAATCAGAGGCAGAGAATCAGATGTGGGGAATCAGAGCTGGGGAATCAGAGGCGGGGAATCTGAGTTTGGGAATCAGAGGCGGAGAATAAGATATGGGGAATCAGAGGCGGGGAATCAGATATGGGCAATCAGAGGAGGGGAATCACAGGCAGGGAATCAGACGCAGGGAATCAGTGGTGGTGAATCCAAGATGGGGAATCAGAGGCGGGGAATCAGAGGCAGGGAATTAGACACGGGGAATCAGAGGTGGGGAATCAGAGCTGAGGAATCAGAGGCGGGGAATCAGAGTTGGGGAATCAGAGGCAGGGAATCAGATATGGAGAATCAGAGGCGGGGAATCAGAGGCGGGGAAAGAGAGGAGGGGTATCAGATATGGGGAACCAGAGGTGGGGAATCGGAGGGCGGGAATCAGAGATGGGGAATCAGAGGCAGGGAATCAGATATGGGGAATCACAGGCGGGGAATCAGAGGCAGGGAGTCGGATGTGGGGAATCAGAGATGGGGAATCAGAGGCAGGGAATCAGAGGCGGGGAATCAGAAGCGGGGAATCATATTCCGGGAATCAGATGCTGGGAATCAGAGGTGGGGAATCTGAGTCCGGGAATCAGAGATGGGGAATCAGAGGCGGGGAATCAGATATGGGGAATCAGAAGCGGGGAATCAGAGGCGGGGTAACAGAGAGGCTTATCAGATATGGGGAATCTGAGGTGGTGAATCAGAGGCGGTGAATCAGAGATGGGGAATCAGAGGCGGGGAATCAGAGGCAGGGAATCAGACACGGGGAATCAGAGGCGGGGAATCAAAGCTGGGGATTCAGAGGCGGGGAATCAGAGTTGGGGAATCAGAGGTGGGGAATCAGATATGGGGAAACAGAGGCGGGGAATCAGAGATGGGGAAACAGAGGCAGGGAATCAGATATTGGGAATCAGAGGTGGGGAATCAGAGGCAGGGAATGAGATGTGGGGAATCAGAGCTGGGGAATCAGAGGCGGGGAATCTGAGTTTGGGAATCAGAGTCGGGGAATAAGATATGGGGAATCAGAGGTGGGGAATCGGATATGGGCAATCAGAGGAGGGGAATCAGAGGTGGGGAATCAGAGGCGGGAATAAGAATTGCGGAATCAGACATGGGGAATCAGAGAAGGGGAATCAGAGGCAGTGAATCAGAGATGGTGAATCAGAGGCGGGGAATCACAGGCAGGGAATCAGACGCAGGGAATCAGTGGTGGTGAATCCAAGATGGGGAATCAGAGGCGGGGAATCAGAGGCAGGGAATTAGACACGGGGAATCAGAGGTGGGGAATCAGAGCTGAGGAATCAGAGGCGGGGAATCAGAGTTGGGGAATCAGAGGCAGGGAATCAGATATGGGGCATCAGAGGCAGGGAATTAGATATGGGGAATCAGAGGCGGGGAATTAGTGGCATGGAATCAGAGGCGGGGAATCAGAGGCGGGGTATCAGAGGCAGGGAATCAGATGTGGGGAATCAGACATGGGGAATCAGAGGCAGGGAATCAGAGGCGGGGAATTACAAGCGGGGAATCATAGGCCGGGAATCAGAGGCCGGGAATCAGATATGGGGAATCAGCGGCGGGGAAACTGAGGCGGGGAATCAGACGCGGAGAATCAGAGGTGGTTAATCACAGATGGGGAATCAGAGGCAGGGAATCAGAAGCAGGGAATCAGACGCGGGGAATCAGAGGTGGGGAATCATAACTGGGGAATCAGAGGCGGTGAATCAGAATTGGGGAATCAGAGGCGGGGAATCTGAGTTTGGGAATCAGAGTCGGGGAATAAGATATGGGGAATCAGAGGCGGGGAATCAGATATGGGCAATCAGAGGAGGGGAATCAGAGGTGGGGCATCAGAGGCGGGAATCAGAATTGGGGAATCAGACATGGGGAATCAGAGAAGGGGAATCAGAGGCAGTGAATCAGAGATGGTGAATCAGAGGCGGGGAATCACAGGCAGGGAATCAGACGCAGGGAATCAGTGGTGGTGAATCCAAGATGGGGAATCAGAGGCGTGGAATCAGAGGCAGGGAATTAGACACGGGGAATCAGAGGTGGGGAATCAGAGCTGAGGAATCAGAGGCGGGGAATCAGAGTTGGGGAATCAGAGGCAGGGAATCAGATATGGGGCATCAGAGGCAGGGAATCAGATATGGGGAATCAGAGGCGGGGAATCATAACTGGGGAATCAGAGGCGGGGAATCAGATATGGGGCATCAGAGGCAGGGAATTAGATATGGGGAATCAGAGGCGGGGAATTAGTGGCATGGAATCAGAGGCGGGGAATCAGAGGCGGGGTATCAGAGGCAGGGAATCAGATGTGGGGAATCAGACATGGGGAATCAGAGGCAGGGAATCAGAGGCGGGGAATTACAAGCGGGGAATCATAGGCCGGGAATCAGAGGCCGGGAATCAGATATGGGGAATCAGCGGCGGGGAAACTGAGGCGGGGAATCAGACGCGGAGAATCAGAGGTGGTTAATCACAGATGGGGAATCAGAGGCAGGGAATCAGAAGCAGGGAATCAGACGCGGGGAATCAGAGGTGGGGAATCATAACTGGGGAATCAGAGGCGGGGAATAAGAATTGGGGAATCAGAGGCGGGGAATCTGAGTTTGGGAATCAGAGTCGGGGAATAAGATATGGGGAATCAGAGGCGGGGAATCAGATATGGGCAATCAGAGGAGGGGAATCAGAGGTGGGGCATCAGAGGCGGGAATCAGAATTGGGGAATCAGACATGGGGAATCAGAGAAGGGGAATCAGAGGCAGTGAATCAGAGATGGTGAATCAGAGGCGGGGAATCACAGGCAGGGAATCAGACGCAGGGAATCAGTGGTGGTGAATCCAAGATGGGGAATCAGAGGCGGGGAATCAGAGGCAGGGAATTAGACACGGGGAATCAGAGGTGGGGAATCAGAGCTGAGGAATCAGAGGCGGGGAATCAGAGTTGGGGAATCAGAGGCAGGGAATCAGATATGGGGCATCAGAGGCAGGGAATCAGATATGGGGAATCAGAGGCGGGGAATCATAACTGGGGAATCAGAGGCGGGGAATCAGAGTTGGGGAATCAGAGGCGGGGTATCAGATATGGGGAATCAGAGGCGGGGAATCAGAGGCGGGGAAACTGAGGCGGGGAATCAGATATGGGGAATCAGAGGTGGGGAATCAGAGGCGGTGAATCAGAGATGGGGAATCAGAGGCCGGGAATTAGAGTCAGGGAATCAGACGCGGGTAATCAGAGGTGGGGAATCAGAGCTGGGGAATCAGAGGCGGGGAATCAGTGGTGGTGAATCAGAGATGGGGAATCAGATGTGGGGCATCAGAGGCGGGAATCAGAATTGGGAAATCAGACATGGGGAATCATGAAGGGGAATCAGAGGCAGTGAATCAGAGATGGTGAATCAGAGGCGGGGAATCACAGGCAGGGAATCAGACGCAGGGAATCAGTGGTGGTGAATCAGAGATGGGGAATCAGAGGCGGGGAATCAGAGGCAAGGAATCAGGCACGGGGAATCAGAGGCGGGGAATCAGAGCTGGGGAATCAGAGGCGGGGAATCAGAGTTGGGGAATCAGAGGTGGGGAATCAGATATGGGGAAACAGAGGCGGGGAATCAGAAGTGGTGAAACAGAGGCAGGGAATCAGATATTGGGAATCAGAGGTGGGGAATCAGAGGCAGGGAATCAGATGTTGGGAATCAGAGCTGGGGAATCAGATATGGGAAATCAGAGATGGGGAATCAGAGGCAGGGAATCAGAGGCGGGGAATCAGAGGTGGGGAATCTGAGTCCGAGAATCAGAGATGGGGAATCAGAGGCGGGGAATCAGATATGGGGAATCAGAGGTGGGGAATCAGAGGCGGGGAAACTGAGGCGGGGAATCAGATGCGGAGAATCAGAGGTGGTTAATCACAGATGGCGAATCAGAGGCAGCGAATCAGAAGCAGGGAATCAGACGCGGGGAATCAGAAGTGGGGAATCATAACTGGGGAATCAGAGGCGGGGAATCAGAGTTGGGGAATCAGAGGCGGGGTATCAGATATGGGGAATCAGAGGCGGGGAATCAGAGGCGGGGAATCAGATATGGGGAATCAGATATGGGGAATCAGAGGCGGTGTATCAGAGATGGGGAATCAGAGGCCGGGAATTAGAGTCAGGGAATCAGACGCGGGTAATATGAGGTGGTGAATCAGAGATGGGGAATCAGAGGCGGGGATTCAGAGGCGGGGAATCAGACGCGGGGAATCAGAGGCGGGGAATCAGAGCTGGGGAATCAGAGGCGGGGAATCAGAGTCGGGGAATCAGAGGCGGGGAATCAGAGATGGGGTATCAGAGGCTGGGAATCAGAGGCCGGGAATCAGAGGCCGGGAATCAGTAGTGGGGAATCAGAGGCGGGAATCAGAATTGGGGAATCACACATGGGGAATCAGAGAAGGGGAATCAGAGGCAGTGAATCAGAGATGGTGAATCAGAGGCGGGGAATCACAGGCAGGGAATCAGACGCAGGGAATCAGTGGTGGTGAATCAGAGATGGGGAATCAGAGGCGGGGAATCAGAGGCAAGGAAACAGACACGGGGAATCAGAGGCGGGGAATCAGAGCTGGGGAATCAGAGGCGGGTATGAGAGTTGGGGAATCAGAGGTGGGGAATCAGATATGGGGAAACAGAGGCGGGGAATCAGAAGTGGGGAAACAGAGGCAGGGAATCAGATATTGGGAATCAGAGGTGGGGAATCAGAGGCAGGGAATCAGATATTGGGAATCAGAGCTGGGGAATCAGACATGGGAAATCAGAGATGGGGAATCAGAGGCAGGGAATCAGAGGCGGGGAATCAGAGGTGGGGAATCTGAGTCCGGGAATCAGAGATGGGGAATCAGAGGAGGGGAATCAGATATGGGGAATCAGAGGTGGGGAATCAGAGGCGGGGAAACAGAGATGGCTTATCAGATATGGGGAATCAGAGGTGGGGAATCAGAGGCGGTGAATCAGAGATGTGGAAACAGAGGCGGGGAATCAGAGGCAGGGAATCAGACACGGGGAATCAGAGGCGGGGAATCAGAGCTGGGGAATCAGAGGCGGGGAATCAGAGTTGGGGAATAAGAGGTGGGTAATCAGATATGGGGAAACAGAGGCGGGGAATCAGAGGTGGGGAATCAGAGGCAGAGAATCAGATGTGGGGAATCAGAGCTGGGGAATCAGAGGCGGGGAATCTGAGTTTGGGAATCAGAGGTGGAGAATAAGATATGGGGAATCAGATGCGGGGAATCAGATATGGGCAATCAGAGGAGGGGAATCAGAGGTTGGGCATCAGAGGCGGGAATCAGAATTGGGGAATCAGACATGGGGAATCAGAGAAGGGAATCAACGGCAGTGAATCAGAGATGGGGAATCAGAGGCTGGGAATCACAGGCAGGGAATCAGACGCAGGGAACCAGTGGTGGTGAATCCAAGATGGGGAATCAGAGGCGGGGAATCAGAGGCAGGGAATTAGACACGGGGAATCAGAGGTGGGGAATCAGAGCTGAGGAATCAGAGGCGGGGAATCAGAGTTGGGAAATCAGAGGCAGGGAATCAGATATGGGGCATCAGAGGCAGGGAATCAGATAGGGTAATCAGAGGCGTGGAATTAGTGGCAGGGAATCAGAGGCGGGGAATCAGAGGCGGGATATCAGAGGCAGGGAATCAGATGTGGGGAATCAGACATGGGGAATCAGAGGCAGGGAATCAGAGGCGGGGAATCAGAAGCGGGAATCAAAGGCCGGGAATGAGAGGCCGGGAATCAGAGGTGGGGATTCAGAGTCCGGGAATCAGAGATGGGGAATCAGAGGCTGGGAATCAGATATGGGGAATCAGAGGCTGGGAATCAGAGGCGGGGAAACAGAGGTGGCTAATTAGATATGGGGAATCAGAGGTGGGGAATCAGAGGCAGTGAATCAGAGATGGGAAATCAGAGGCGGGGAATCAGAGGCAGGGCATCAGACACGTGGAATTAGAGGCGGGGAATCAGAGCTGGGAAATCAGAGGCGGGGAATCAGAGTTGGGGAATCAGAGGTGGGGAATCAGATATGGGGAAACAGAGGCGGGGAATCAGAGGCGGGGAAACCGAGGCGGGGAATCAGATATTGGGAATCAGAGGTGGGGAATCAGAGGCAGGGAATCAGAATTTGGGAATCAGAGATGGGGAATCAGAACTGGGGAATCAGAGGCGGGGAATCAGAATTTGGGAATCAGAGATGGGGAATCAGAGATGGGGAATCAGAGGCGTGGAATCAGACGTGGAGAATCAGAGGTGGTTAATCACAGATGGGGAATCAGAGGCAGGGAATCAGAAGCAGGGAATCAGACGAGGGGAATCAGAGGCGGGGAATCAGAGCTGAGGAATCAGAGGCGGGGAATCAGAGTTGGGGAATCAGAGGCGGGGTATCAGATATGGAGAATCAGAGGCGGGGTATCAGAGGCGGGGTAAGAGAGGAGGGGTATCAGATATGGGGAACCAGAGGTGGGGAATCGGAGGGCGGGTATCAGAGATCGGGAATCAGAGGCAGGGAATCAGATATGGGGAATCAGAGGCGGGGAATCAGAGGCAGGGAATCAGATGTGGGGAATCAGAGATGGGGAATCAGAGGCAGGGAATCAGAGGCGGGGAATCAGAAGCGGGGAATCATATTCCGGGAATCAGAGGCTGGGAATCAGAGGTGGGGAATCTGAGTCCGGGAATCAGAGATGGGGAATCAGAGGCGGGGAATCAGATATGGGGAATCAGAGGCGGGGAATCAGAGGTGGGGTAACAGAGATGGCTTATCAGATATGGGGAATCTTAGGTGGTGAATCAGAGGCGGTGAATCAGAGATGGGCAATCAGAGGCGGGGAATCAGAGGCAGGGAATCAGACACGGGGAATCAGAGGCGGGGAATCAGAGCTGGGGAATCAGAGGCGGGGAATCAGAGTTGGGGAATCAGCTGTGGGGAATCAGATATGGGGAAACAGAGGCGGGGAATCAGAGGTGGGGAAACAGAGGCAGGGAATCAGATATTGGGAATCAGAGGTGGGGAATCAGAGGCAGGGAATCAGATGTGGGGAATCAGAGCTGGGGAATCAGAGGCGGGGAATCTGAGTTTGGGAATCAGAGTCGGGGAATAAGATATGGGGAATCAGAGGCGGGGAATCAGATATGGGCAATCAGAGGAGGGGAATCAGAGGTGGGGCATCAGAGGCGGGAATCAGAATTGGGGAATCAGAAATGGGGAATCAGAGAAGGGGAATCAGAGGCAGTGAATCAGAGATGGTGAATGAGAGGCGGGGAATCACAGGCAGGGAATCAGACGCAGGGAATCAGTGGTGGTGAATCCAAGATGGGGAATCAGAGGCGGGGAATCAGAGGCAGGGAATTAGACACGGGGAATCAGAGGTGGGGAATCAGAGCTGAGGAATCAGAGGCGGGGAATCAGAGTTGGGGAATCAGAGGCAGGGAATCAGATATGGTGCATCAGAGGCAGGGAATCAGATATGGGGAATCAGAGGCGGGGAATTAGTGGCATGGAATCAGAGGCGGGGAATCAGAGGCGGGGTATGAGAGGCAGGGAATCAGATGTGGGGAATCAGACATGGGGAATCAGAGGCAGGGAATCAGAGGCGGGGAATTACAAGCGGGGAATCATAGGCAGGGAATCAGAGGCCGGGAATCAGATATGGGGAATCAGAGGCGGGGAAACTGAGGCGGGGAATCAGACGCGGGGAATCAGAGGTGGGGAATCAAAACTGGGGAATCAGAGGCGGGGAATCAGAGTTGGGGAATCAGAGGCGGGTATCAGATATGGGGAATCAGAGGCGGGGAATCAGAGGCGGGGAAACTGAGGCGGGGAATCAGATATGGGGAATCAGAGGTGGGGAATCAGAGGCTGTGAATCAGAGATGGGGAATCAGAGGCCGGGAATTAGAGTCAGGGAATCAGATGCGGGTAATCAGAGGCGGGGAATCAGAGTCGGGGAATCAGAGGCGGGGAATCAGAGATGGGGAATCAGAGGCGGGGTATCAGTGGCCGGGAATCAGAGGCCGGGAATCAGTTGTGGGGAATCAGAGGCCGGGAATTAGCGGTGGTGGATCAGAGATGGGGAATCAGAGGCGGGGATTCAGAGGCGGGGAATCAGACGCGGGGAATCAGAGGCGGGGAATCAGAGCTGGGGAATCAGAGGCGGGGAATCTGAGTTTGGGAATCAGAGGCGGGGAATAAGATATGCGGAATCAGAGGCGGGGAATCAGATATGGGGAATCAGAGGAGGGGAATCAGAGGTGGGGCATCAGAGGCGGGAATCAGAATTGGGGAATCAGACATGCGGAATCAGAGAAGGGGAATCAGAGGCAGTGAATCAGAGATGGTGAATCAGAGGCGGGGAATCACAGGCAGGGAATCAGACGCAGGGAATCAGTGGTGGTGAATCAGAGATGGGGAATCAGAGGCGGGGAATCAGAGGCAAGGAATCAGACACGGGGAATCAGAGGCGGGGAATCAGAGCTGGGGAATCAGAGGCGGGGAATCAGAGTTGGGGAATCGGAGGTGGGGAATCAGATATGGGGAAACAGAGGCGGGGAATCAGAAGTGGGGAAACAGAGGCAGGGAATCAGATATTGGGAATCAGAGGTGGGGAATCAGAGGCAGGGAATCAGATGTTGGGAATCAGAGCTGGGGAATCATATATGGGGAATCAGAGATTGGGAATCAGAGGCAGGGAATCAGAGGCGGGGAATCAGAGGTGGGGAATCTGAGTCCGGGAATCAGAGATGGGGAATCAGAGGCGGGGAATCAGATATGGGGAATAAGAGGTGGGGAATCAGAGGCGGGGAAACAGAGATGGCTTATCAGATATGGGGAATCAGAGGTGGGGAATCAGAGGTGGTGAATCAGAGATGTGGAATCAGAGGCGGGGAATCAGAGGCAGGGAATCAGACACGGGGAATCAGAGGCGGGGAATCAGAGCTGGGGAATCAGAGGCGGGGAATCAGAGTTGGGGAATCAGAGGCGGGTAATCAGATATGGGGAAACAGAGGCGGGGAATCAGAGGTGGGGAATCAGAGGCAGAGAATCAGATGTGGGGAATCAGAGCTGGGGAATCAGAGGCGGGGAATCTGAGTTTGGGAATCAGAGGCGGAGAATAAGATATGGGGAATCAGAGGCGGGGAATCAGATATGGTCAATCAGAGGAGGGGAATCAGAGGTTGGGCATCAGAGGCGGGAATCAGAATTGGGGAATCAGACATGGGGAATCAGAGAAGGGGAATCAGAGGCAGTGAATCAGAGATGGTGAATCAGAGGCGGGGAATCACAGGCAGGGAATCAGACGCAGGGAATCAGTGGTGGTGAATCCAAGATGGGGAATCAGAGGCGGGGAATCAGAGGCAGGGAATTAGACACGGGGAATCAGAGGTGGGGAATCAGAGCTGAGGAATCAGAGGCGGGGAATCAGAGGCTGGGAATCAGATATGGGGCATCAGAGGCAGGGAATCAGATAGGGGAATCAGAGGCGGGGAATTAGTGGCAGGGAATCAGAGGCGGGGAATCAGAGGCGGGATATCAGAGGCAGGGAATCAGATGTGGGAAATCAGACATGGGGAATCAGAGGCAGGGAATCAGATATGGGCAATCAGAGGAGGGGAATCAGAGGTTGGGCATCAGAGGCGGGAATCAGAATTGGGGAATCAGACATGGGGAATCAGAGAAGGGGAATCAGAGGCAGTGAATCAGAGATGGTGAATCAGAGGCGGGGAATCACAGGCAGGGAATGAGACGCAGGGAATCAGTGGTGGTGAATCCAAGATGGGGAATCAGAGGCGGGGAATCAGAGGCAGGGAATTAGACACGGGGAATCAGAGGTGGGGAATCAGAGCTGAGGAATCAGAGGCGGGGAATCAGAGGCGGGGAATCAGATTTGGGGAATCAGAGGCTGGGAATCAGATATGGGGCATCAGAGGCAGGGAATCAGATAGGGGAATCAGAGGCTGGGAATCACAGGCAGGGAATCAGACGCAGGGAATCAGTGGTGGTGAATCAGAGATGGGGAATCAGAGGCGGGGAATCAGAGGCAGGGAATCAGACGTGGGGAATCAGAGGCGGGGAATCAGAGCTGAGGAATCAGAGGCGGGGAATCAGAGTTGGGGAATCAGAGGCGGGGAATCAGATATGGGGAATCAGAGGCGGGGAAACAGAGGAGGGATATCAGATATGGGGAACCAGAGGTGGGGAATCGGAGGGCGGGAATCCGAGATGGCGAATCAGAGGCAGGGAATCAGATATGGGGAATCAGAGATGGGGAATCAGATGCAGGGAATCAGAGGCGGGGAATCAGAAGCGGAGAATCATATTCCGGGAATCAGAGTCTGGGAATCAGAGGTGGGGAATCAGAGGTGGGGAATCAGATATGGGGAATCAGAGGCGGGGAATCAGAGGCGGGGAAACAAAGATGGCTTATCAGATATGGGGAATCAGAGGTGGTGAATCAGAGGCGGTGAATCAGAGATGGGGAATCAGAGGCGGGGAATCAGAGGCAGGGTATCAGAGGCCGGGAATCAGAGGCCGGGAATTAGCGGTGGTGAATCAGAGATGGGGAATCAGAGGCAGGGATTCAGAGGCGGGGAATCAGACGCGGGTAATCAGAGGTGGGGAATCAGAGCTGGGGAATCAGAGGCAGGGAATCAGAGTCGGGGAATCAGAGGCGGGGAATCAGAGATGGGGAATCAGAGGCGGGGAATCAGAGGCCGGGAATCAGAGGCCGGGAATCAGTAGTGGGGAATCAGAGGCCGGGAATTAGCGGTGGTGAATCAGAGATCGGGAATCAGAGGCGGGGAATCAGATATGGGCAATCAGAGGAGGGGAATCAGAGGTTGGGCATCAGAGGTGGGAATCAGAATTGGGGAATCAGACACGGGGAATCAGAGGTGGGCAATCAGAGCTGAGGAATCAGAGGCAGGGAAGCAGATATGGGGCATCAGAGGCAGGGAATCAGATATGGGGAATCAGAGGCGGGGAATTAGTGGCAGGGAATCAGAGGCGGGTAATCAGAGGTGGGGTATCAGAGGCAGGGAATCAGATGTGGGGAATCAGACATGGGGAATCAGAGGCAGGGAATCAGAGGCGGGGAATCAGAAGCGGTGAATCATAGGCCGGGAATCAGAGGCAGGGAATCAGAGGTGGGGAATCAGAGTACGGGAATCAGAGATGGGGAATCAGAGGCGGGGAATCAGATATGGGGAATCAGAGGCGGGAATCAGAGGCTGAGAAACAGATGTGGCTAATCAGATATGGGGAATCTGAGGTGGGGAATCAGAGGCAGTGAATCAGAGATGGGGAATCAGAGGCAGGGAATCAGAGGCGGGGAATCAGAAGCGGGGAATCATTGGCCGGGAATCAGAGGCTGTGAATCAGAGGTGGGGAATGTGAGTCCGTGAATCAGAGATGGGGAATCAGAGGTGGGGAATCAGATATGGGGAATCAGAGGCGGGGAATCAGAGGCGGGGAAACAGAGGTGGCTAATTAGATATGGGGAATCAGAGATGGGGAATCAGAGGCGGTGAATCAGAGATGGGGAATCAGAGGCGGGGAATCAGAGGCAGGGAATCAGACACGGGGAATCAAAGGCGGGGAATCAGAGCTGGGGAATCAGATGCGGGGAATCAGAGTTGAGGAATCAGAGGTGGGGAATCAGATATGGGGAAACAGAGGCGGGGAATCAGAGGCGGGGAAACAGAGGCGGGGAATCAGATATTGGGAATCAGAGTTGGGGAATCAGAGGCAGGGAATCAGATGTGGGGTGTCAGAGCTGGGGAATCAGAGGCGGGGAATCAGAATTTGGGAATCAGAGATGGGGAATCAGAGATGGGGAATCAGAGGCGGGGAAACAGACGCGGAGAATCAAAGGTGGTTAATCACAGATGGGGAAACAGAGGCAGGGAATCAGAAGCAGGGATTCAGACGCGGGGGATCAGAGGCGGGGAATCATAGCTGGGGAGTCAGAAGCGGGGATTCAGAGTTGGGGAATCAGAGGCGGGGTATCAGATATGGGGAATCAGAGGCAGGGAATCAGAGGTGGGGAAACAGAGGCAGGGAATCAGATATTGGGAATCAGAGGTGGGGAATCAGAAGCAGGGAATCAGATGTGGGGAATCAGAGCTGGGGAATCAGAGGCGGGGCATCTGAGTTTGGGAATAAGAGGCGGGGAATAAGATATGGGGAATCAGAGGCGGGGAATCAGATATGGGCAATCAGATGAGGGGAATCAGAGGTGGGGCATCAGAGGCGGGAATCAGAATTGGGGAATCAGACATGGGGAATCAGAGAAGGGGAATCAGAGGCAGTGAATCAGAGATGGTGAATCAGAGGCGGGGAATCACAGGCAGGGAATCAGACGCAGGGAATCAGTGGTGGTGAATCCAAGATGGGGAATCAGAGGCAGGGAATTAGACACGGGGAATCAGAGGTGGGGAATCAGAGCTGAGGAATCAGAGGCAGGGAAGCAGATATGGGGCATCAGAGGCAGGGAATCAGATATGGGGAACCAGAGGCGGGGAATTAGTGGCAGGGAATCAGAGGCGGGGAATCAGAGGTGGGGTATCAGAGGCAGGGAATCAGATGTGGGGAATCAGACATGGGGAATCATGAAGGGGAATCAGAGGCAGTGAATCAGAGATGGTGAATCAGAGGCGGGGAATCACAGGCAGGGAATCAGACGCAGGGAATCAGTGGTGGTGAATCAGAGATGGGGAATCAGAGGCGGGGAATCAGAGGCAAGGAATCAGGCACGGGGAATCAGAGGCGGGGAATCAGAGCTGGGGAATCAGAGGCGGGGAATCAGAGTTGGGGAATCAGAGGTGGGGAATCAGATATGGGGAAACAGAGGCGGGGAATCAGAAGTGGGGAAACAGAGGCAGGGAATCAGATATTGGGAATCAGAGGTGGGGAATCAGAGGCAGGGAATCAGATGTTGGGAATCAGAGCTGGGGAATCAGATATGGGAAATCAGAGATGGGGAATCAGAGGCAGGGAATCAGAGGCGGGGAATCAGAGGTGGGGAATCTGAGTCCGAGAATCAGAGATGGGGAATTTGAGGCGGGGAATCAGATATGGGGAATCAGAGGTGGGGAATCAGAGGCGGGGAAACTGAGGCGGGGAATCAGATGCGGAGAATCAGAGGTGGTTAATCACAGATGGGGAATCAGAGGCAGCGAATCAGAAGCAGGGAATCAGACGCGGGGAATCAGAAGTGGGGAATCATAACTGGGGAATCAGAGGCGGGGAATCAGAGTTGGGGAATCAGAGGCGGGGTATCAGATATGGGGAATCAGAGGCGGGGAATCAGAGGCGGGGAATCAGATATGGGGAATCAGATATGGGGAATCAGAGGCGGTGTATCAGAGATGGGGAATCAGAGGCCGGGAATTAGAGTCAGGGAATCAGACGCGGGTAATATGAGGTGGTGAATCAGAGATGGGGAATCAGAGGCGGGGATTCAGAGGCGGGGAATCAGACGCGGGGAATCAGAGGCGGGGAATCAGAGCTGGGGAATCAGAGGCGGGGAATCAGAGTCGGGGAATCAGAGGCGGGGAATCCGAGATGGGGTATCAGAGGCTGGGAATCAGAGGCCGGGAATCAGAGGCCGGGAATCAGTAGTGGGGAATCAGAGGCGGGAATCAGAATTGGGGAATCACACATGGGGAATCAGAGAAGGGGAATCAGAGGCAGTGAATCAGAGATGGTGAATCAGAGGCGGGGAATAACAGGCAGGGAATCAGACGCAGGGAATCAGTGGTGGTGAATCAGAGATGGGGAATCAGAGGCGGGGAATCAGAGGCAAGGAAACAGACACGGGGAATCAGAGGCGGGGAATCAGAGCTGGGGAATCAGAGGCGGGTATGAGAGTTGGGGAATCAGAGGTGGGGAATCAGATATGGGGAAACAGAGGCGGGGAATCAGAAGTGGGGAAACAGAGGCAGGGAATCAGATATTGGGAATCAGAGGTGGGGAATCAGAGGCAGGGAATCAGATATTGGGAATCAGAGCTGGGGAATCAGATATGGGAAATCAGAGATGGGGAATCAGAGGCAGGGAATCAGAGGCGGGGAATCAGAGGTGGGGAATCTGAGTCCGGGAATCAGAGATGGGGAATCAGAGGCGGGGAATCAGATATGGGGAATCAGAGGTGGGGAATCAGAGGCGGGGAAACAGAGATGTCTTATCAGATATGGGGAATCAGAGGTGGGGAATCAGAGGCGGTGAATCAGAGATGTGGAAACAGAGGCGGGGAATCAGAGGCAGGGAATCAGACACGGGGAATCAGAGGCGGGGAATCAGAGCTGGGGAATCAGAGGCGGGGAATCAGAGTTGGGGAATAAGAGGTGGGTAATCAGTTATGGGGAAACAGAGGCGGGGAATCAGAGGTGGGGAATCAGAGGCAGAGAATCAGATGTGGGGAATCAGAGCTGGGGAATCAGAGGCGGGGAATCTGAGTTTGGGAATCAGAGGTGGAGAATAAGATATGGGGAATCAGATGCGGGGAATCAGATATGGGCAATCAGAGGAGGGGAATCAGAGGTTGGGCATCAGAGGCGGGAATCAGAATTGGGGAATCAGACATGGGGAATCAGAGAAGGGAATCAACGGCAGTGAATCAGAGATGGGGAATCAGAGGCGGGGAATCACAGGCAGGGAATCAGACGCAGGGAACCAGTGGTGGTGAATCCAAGATGGGGAATCAGAGGCGGGGAATCAGAGGCAGGGAATTAGACACGGGGAATCAGAGGTGGGGAATCAGAGCTGAGGAATCAGAGGCGGGGAATCAGAGTTGGGGAATCAGAGGCAGGGAATCAGATATGGGGCATCAGAGGCAGGGAATCAGATAGGGTAATCAGAGGCGTGGAATTAGTGGCAGGGAATCAGAGGCGGGGAATCAGAGGCGGGATATCAGAGGCAGGGAATCAGATGTGGGGAATCAGACATGGGGAATCAGAGGCAGGGAATCAGAGGCGGGGAATCAGAAGCGGGAATCAAAGGCCGGGAATGAGAGGCCGGGAATCAGAGGTGGGGATTCAGAGTCCGGGAATCAGAGATGGGGAATCAGAGGCTGGGAATCAGATATGGGGAATCAGAGGCTGGGAATCAGAGGCGGGGAAACAGAGGTGGCTAATTAGATATGGGGAATCAGAGGTGGGGAATCAGAGGCAGTGAATCAGAGATGGGAAATCAGAGGCGGGGAATCAGAGGCAGGGCATCAGACACGTGGAATTAGAGGCGGGGAATCAGAGCTGGGAAATCAGAGGCGGGGAATCAGAGTTGGGGAATCAGAGGTGGGGAATCAGATATGGGGAAACAGAGGCGGGGAATCAGAGGCGGGGAAACCGAGGCGGGGAATCAGATATTGGGAATCAGAGGTGGGGAATCAGAGGCAGGGAATCAGAATTTGGGAATCAGAGATGGGGAATCAGAACTGGGGAATCAGAGGCGGGGAATCAGAATTTGGGAATCAGAGATGGGGAATCAGAGATGGGGAATCAGAGGCGTGGAATCAGACGTGGAGAATCAGAGGTGGTTAATCACAGATGGGGAATCAGAGGCAGGGAATCAGAAGCAGGGAATCAGACGAGGGGAATCAGAGGCGGGGAATCAGAGCTGAGGAATCAGAGGCGGGGAATCAGAGTTGGGGAATCAGAGGCGGGGTATCAGATATGGAGAATCAGAGGCGGGGTATTAGAGGCGGGGTAAGAGAGGAGGGGTATCAGATATGGGGAACCAGAGGTGGGGAATCGGAGGGCGGGTATCAGAGATCGGGAATCAGAGGCAGGGAATCAGATATGGGGAATCAGAGGCGGGGAATCAGAGGCAGGGAATCAGATGTGGGGAATCAGAGATGGGGAATCAGAGGCAGGGAATCAGAGGCGGGGAATCAGAAGCGGGGAATCATATTCCGGGAATCAGAGGCTGGGAATCAGAGGTGGGGAATCTGAGTCCGGGAATCAGAGATGGGGAATCAGAGGCGGGGAATCAGATATGGGGAATCAGAGGCGGGGAATCAGAGGTGGGGTAACAGAGATGGCTTATCAGATATGGGGAATCTGAGGTGGTGAATCAGAGGCGGTGAATCAGAGATGGGGAATCAGAGGCGGGGAATCAGAGGCAGGGAATCAGACACGGGGAATCAGAGGCGGGGAATCAGAGCTGGGGAATCAGAGGCGGGGAATCAGAGTTGGGGAATCAGCTGTGGGGAATCAGATATGGGGAAACAGAGGCGGGGAATCAGAGGTGGGGAAACAGAGGCAGGGAATCAGATATTGGGAATCAGAGGTGGGGAATCAGAGGCAGGGAATCAGATGTGGGGAATCAGAGCTGGGGAATCAGAGGCGGGGAATCTGAGTTTGGGAATCAGAGTCGGGGAATAAGATATGGGGAATCAGAGGCGGGGAATCAGATATGGGCAATCAGAGGAGGGGAATCAGAGGTGGGGCATCAGAGGCGGGAATCAGAATTGGGGAATCAGAAATGGGGAATCAGAGAAGGGGAATCAGAGGCAGTGAATCAGAGATGGTGAATGAGAGGCGGGGAATCACAGGCAGGGAATCAGACGCAGGGAATCAGTGGTGGTGAATCCAAGATGGGGAATCAGAGGCGGGGAATCAGAGGCAGGGAATTAGACACGGGGAATCAGAGGTGGGGAATCAGAGCTGAGGAATCAGAGGCGGGGAATCAGAGTTGGGGAATCAGAGGCAGGGAATCAGATATGGTGCATCAGAGGCAGGGAATCAGATATGGGGAATCAGAGGCGGGGAATTAGTGGCATGGAATCAGAGGCGTGGAATCAGAGGCGGGGTATGAGAGGCAGGGAATCAGATGTGGGGAATCAGACATGGGGAATCAGAGGCAGGGAATCAGAGGCGGGGAATTACAAGCGGGGAATCATAGGCAGGGAATCAGAGGCCGGGAATCAGATATGGGGAATCAGAGGCAGGGAAACTGAGGCGGGGAATCAGACGCGGGGAATCAGAGGTGGGGAATCAAAACTGGTGAATCAGAGGCGGGGAATCAGAGTTGGGGAATCAGAGGCGGGTATCAGATATGGGGAATCAGAGGCGGGGAATCAGAGGCGGGGAAACTGAGGCGGGGAATCAGATATGGGGAATCAGAGGTGGGGAATCAGAGGCTGTGAATCAGAGATGGGGAATCAGAGGCCGGGAATTAGAGTCAGGGAATCAGATGCGGGTAATCAGAGGCGGGGAATCAGAGTCGGGGAATCAGAGGCGGGGAATCAGAGATGGGGAATCAGAGGCGGGGTATCAGTGGCCGGGAATCAGAGGCCGGGAATCAGTTGTGGGGAATCAGAGGCCGGGAATTAGCGGTGGTGGATCAGAGATGGGGAATCAGAGGCGGGGATTCAGAGGCGGGGAATCAGACGCGGGGAATCAGAGGCGGGGAATCAGAGCTGGGGAATCAGAGGCGGGGAATCTGAGTTTGGGAATCAGAGGCGGGGAATAAGATATGGGGAATCAGAGGCGGGGAATCAGATATGGGGAATCAGAGGAGGGGAATCAGAGGTGGGGCATCAGAGGCGGGAATCAGAATTGGGGAATCAGACATGCGGAATCAGAGAAGGGGAATCAGAGGCAGTGAATCAGAGATGGTGAATCAGAGGCGGGGAATCACAGGCAGGGAATCAGACGCAGGGAATCAGTGGTGGTGAATCAGAGATGGGGAATCAGAGGCGGGGAATCAGAGGCAAGGAATCAGACACGGGGAATCAGAGGCGGGGAATCAGAGCTGGGGAATCAGAGGCGGGGAATCAGAGTTGGGGAATCGGAGGTGGGGAATCAGATATGGGGAAACAGAGGCGGGGAATCAGAAGTGGGGAAACAGAGGCAGGGAATCAGATATTGGGAATCAGAGGTGGGGAATCAGAGGCAGGGAATCAGATGTTGGGAATCAGAGCTGGGGAATCATATATGGGGAATCAGAGATTGGGAATCAGAGGCAGGGAATCAGAGGCGGGGAATCAGAGGTGGGGAATCTGAGTCCGGGAATCAGAGATGGGGAATCAGAGGCGGGGAATCAGATATGGGGAATAAGAGGTGGGGAATCAGAGGCGGGGAAACAGAGATGGCTTATCAGATATGGGGAATCAGAGGTGGGGAATCAGAGGTGGTGAATCAGAGATGTGGAATCAGAGGCGGGGAATCAGAGGCAGGGAATCAGACACGGGGAATCAGAGGCGGGGAATCAGAGCTGGGGAATCAGAGGCGGGGAATCAGAGTTGGGGAATCAGAGGCGGGTAATCAGATATGGGCAATCAGAGGCCGGGAATCAGAGGCCGGGAATCAGTAGTGGGGAATCAGAGGCCGGGAATTAGCGGTGGTGAATCAGAGATCGGGAATCAGAGGCGGGGAATCAGATATGGGCAATCAGAGGAGGGGAATCAGAGGTTGGGCATCAGAGGTGGGAATCAGAATTGGGGAATCAGACACGGGGAATCAGAGGTGGGCAATCAGAGCTGAGGAATCAGAGGCAGGGAAGCAGATATGGGGCATCAGAGGCAGGGAATCAGATATGGGGAATCAGAGGCGGGGAATTAGTGGCAGGGAATCAGAGGCGGGTAATCAGAGGTGGGGTATCAGAGGCAGGGAATCAGATGTGGGGAATCAGACATGGGGAATCAGAGGAAGGGAATCAGAGGCGGGGAATCAGAAGCGGGGAATCATAGGCCGGGAATCAGAGGCAGGGAATCAGAGGTGGGGAATCAGAGTACGGGAATCAGAGATGGGGAATCAGAGACGGGGAATCAGATATGGGGAATCAGAGGCGGGAATCAGAGGCTGAGAAACAGAGGTGGCTAATCAGATATGGGGAATCAGAGGTGGGGAATCAGAGGCAGTGAATCAGAGATGGGGAATCAGAGGCAGGGAATCAGAGGCGGGGAATCAGAAGCGGGGAATCATTGGCCGGGAATCAGAGGCTGTGAATCAGAGGTGGGGAATGTGAGTCCGTGAATCAGAGATGGGGAATCAGAGGTGGCTAATTAGATATGGGGAATCAGAGATGGGGAATCAGAGGCGGTGAATCAGAGATGGGGAATCAGAGGCGGGGAATCAGAGGCAGGGAATCAGACACGGGGAATCAAAGGCGGGGAATCAGAGCTGGGGAATCAGATGCGGGGAATCAGAGTTGAGGAATCAGAGGTGGGGAATCAGATATGGGGAAACAGAGGCGGGGAATCAGAGGCGGGGAAACAGAGGCGGGGAATCAGATATTGGGAATCAGAGTTGGGGAATCAGAGGCAGGGAATCAGATGTGGGGTGTCAGAGCTGGGGAATCAGAGGCGGGGAATCAGAATTTGGGAATCAGAGATGGGGAATCAGAGATGGGGAATCAGAGGCGGGGAAACAGACGCGGAGAATCAAAGGTGGTTAATCACAGATGGGGAAACAGAGGCAGGGAATCAGAAGCAGGGATTCAGACGCGGGGGATCAGAGGCGGGGAATCATAGCTGGGGAATCAGAGGCGGGGATTCAGAGTTGGGGAATCAGAGGCGGGGTATCAGATATGGGGAATCAGAGGCAGGGAATCAGAGGTGGGGAAACAGAGGCACGGAATCAGATATTGGGAATCAGAGGTGGGGAATCAGAAGCAGGGAATCAGATGTGGGGAATCAGAGCTGGGGAATCAGAGGCGGGGCATCTGAGTTTGGGAATAAGAGGCGGGGAATAAGATATGGGGAATCAGAGGCGGGGAATCAGATATGGGCAATCAGATGAGGGGAATCAGAGGTGGGGCATCAGAGGCGGGAATCAGAATTGGGGAATCAGACATGGGGAATCAGAGAAGGGGAATCAGAGGCAGTGAATCAGAGATGGTGAATCAGAGGCGGGGAATCACAGGCAGGGAATCAGACGCAGGGAATCAGTGGTGGTGAATCCAAGATGGGGAATCAGAGGCAGGGAATTAGACACGGGGAATCAGAGGTGGGGAATCAGAGCTGAGGAATCAGAGGCAGGGAAGCAGATATGGGGCATCAGAGGCAGGGAATCAGATATGGGGAATCAGAGGCGGGGAATTAGTGGCAGGGAATCAGAGGCGGGGAATCAGAGGTGGGGTATCAGAGGCAGGGAATCAGATGTGGGGAATCAGACATGGGGAATCAGAGGCAGGGAATCAGAGGCGGGGAATCAGAAGCGGGGAATCATAGGCCGGGAATCAGAGGCAGGGAATCAGAGGTGGGGAATCAGAGTACGGGAATCAGAGATGGGGAATCAGAGGCGGGGAATCAGATATGGGGAATCAGAGGCGGGAATCAGAGGCTGAGAAACAGAGGTGGCTAATCAGATATGGGAAATCAGAGGTGGGGAATCAGAGGCAGTGAATCAGAGATGGGGAATCAGAGGCGGGGAATCAGAAGCGGGGAATCATTGGCCAGGAATCGGAGGCTGTGAATCAGAGGTGGGGAATGTGAGTCCGTGAATCAGAGATGGGGAATCAGAGGTGGGGAATCAGATATGGGGAATCAGAGGCGGGGAATCAGAGGCGGGGAAACAGAGGTGGCTAATTAGATATGGGGAATCAGAGGTGGGGAATCAGAGGCGGTGAATCAGAGATGGGGAATCAGAGGCGGGGAATCAGAGGCAGGGAATCAGACACGGGGAATCAAAGGCGGGGAATCAGAGGCGGGGAAACAGAGGCGGGGAATCAGATATTGGGAATCAGAGTTGGGGAATCAGAGGCAGGGAATCAGATGTGGGGTGTCAGAGCTGGGGAATCAGAGGCGGGGAATCAGAATTTGGGAATCAGAGATGGGGAATCAGAGATGGGGAATCAGAGGCGGGGAAACGAACGCGGAGAATCAAAGGTGGTTAATCACAGATGGGGAAACAGAGGCAGGGAATCAGAAGCAGGGATTCAGACGCGGGGGATCAGAGGCGGGGAATCATAGCTGGGGAATCAGAGGCTGGGATTCAGAGTTGGGGAATCAGAGGCGGGGTATCTGATATGGGGAATCAGAGGCGGGGAATCAGAGGCAGGGAATCAGATATGGGGAATCAGAAGTGGGTAATCAGAGGCGGTGAATGAGAGATGGGGAATCAGAGGCCGGGAATTAGAGTCAGGGTATCAGATGCGGGTAATCAGAGGTGGGGAATCAGAGCTGGGGAATCAGAGGCGGGGAATCAGAGTCGGGGAATCAGAGGTGGGGAATCAGAGATGGGGAATCAGAGGCGGGGTATCAGAGGCCGGGAATCAGAGTCGGGGAATCAGAGGCGGGGAATCAGAGATGGGGAATCAGAGGCGGGGAATCAGAGGCCGGGAATCAGAGGCCGGGAATCAGTAGTGGGGAATCAGAGGCCGGGAATTAGCGGTGGTGAATCAGAGATCGGGAATCAGAGGCGGGGAATCAGATATGGGCAATCAGAGGAGGGGAATCAGAGGTTGGGCATCAGAGGTGGGAATCAGAATTGGGGAATCAGACACGGGGAATCAGAGGTGGGCAATCAGAGCTGAGGAATCAGAGGCAGGGAAGCAGATATGGGGCATCAGAGGCAGGGAATCAGATATGGGGAATCAGAGGCGGGGAATTAGTGGCAGGGAATCAGAGGCGGGTAATCAGAGGTGGGGTATCAGAGGCAGGGAATCAGATGTGGGGAATCAGACATGGGGAATCAGAGGCAGGGAATCAGAGGCGGGGAATCAGAAGCGGGGAATCATAGGCCGGGAATCAGAGGCAGGGAATCAGAGGTGGGGAATCAGAGTACGGGAATCAGAGATGGGGAATCAGAGGCGGGGAATCAGATATGGGGAATCAGAGGCGGGAATCAGAGGCTGAGAAACAGAGGTGGCTAATCAGATATGGGGAATCAGAGGTGGGGAATCAGAGGCAGTGAATCAGAGATGGGGAATCAGAGGCAGGGAATCAGAGGCGGGGAATCAGAAGCGGGGAATCATTGGCCGGGAATCAGAGGCTGTGAATCAGAGGTGGGGAATGTGAGTCCGTGAATCAGAGATGGGGAATCAGAGGTGGGGAATCAGATATGGGGAATCAGAGGCGGGGAATCAGAGGCGGGGAAACAGAGGTGGCTAATTAGATATGGGGAATCAGAGATGGGGAATCAGAGGCGGTGAATCAGAGATGGGGAATCAGAGGCGGGGAATCAGAGGCAGGGAATCAGACACGGGGAATCAAAGGCGGGGAATCAGAGCTGGGGAATCAGATGCGGGGAATCAGAGTTGAGGAATCAGAGGTGGGGAATCAGATATGGGGAAACAGAGGCGGGGAATCAGAGGCGGGGAAACAGAGGCGGGGAATCAGATATTGGGAATCAGAGTTGGGGAATCAGAGGCAGGGAATCAGATGTGGGGTGTCAGAGCTGGGGAATCAGAGGCGGGGAATCAGAATTTGGGAATCAGAGATGGGGAATCAGAGATGGGGAATCAGAGGCGGGGAAACAGACGCGGAGAATCAAAGGTGGTTAATCACAGATGGGGAAACAGAGGCAGGGAATCAGAAGCAGGGATTCAGACGCGGGGGATCAGAGGCGGGGAATCATAGCTGGGGAATCAGAGGCGGGGATTCAGAGTTGGGGAATCAGAGGCGGGGTATCAGATATCGGGAATCAGAGGCAGGGAATCAGAGGTGGGGAAACAGAGGCAGGGAATCAGATATTGGGAATCAGAGGTGGGGAATCAGAAGCAGGGAATCAGATGTGGGGAATCAGAGCTGGGGAATCAGAGGCGGGGCATCTGAGTTTGGGAATAAGAGGCGGGGAATAAGATATGGGGAATCAGAGGCGGGGAATCAGATATGGGCAATCAGATGAGGGGAATCAGAGGTGGGGCATCAGAGGCGGGAATCAGAATTGGGGAATCAGACATGGGGAATCAGAGAAGGGGAATCAGAGGCAGTGAATCAGAGATGGTGAATCAGAGGCGGGGAATCACAGGCAGGGAATCAGACGCAGGGAATCAGTGGTGGTGAATCCAAGATGGGGAATCAGAGGCAGGGAATTAGACACGGGGAATCAGAGGTGGGGAATCAGAGCTGAGGAATCAGAGGCAGGGAAGCAGATATGGGGCATCAGAGGCAGGGAATCAGATATGGGGAATCAGAGGCGGGGAATTAGTGGCAGGGAATCAGAGGCGGGGAATCAGAGGTGGGGTATCAGAGGCAGGGAATCAGATGTGGGGAATCAGACATGGGGAATCAGAGGCAGGGAATCAGAGGCGGGGAATCAGAAGCGGGGAATCATAGGCCGGGAATCAGAGGCAGGGAATCAGAGGTGGGGAATCAGAGTACGGGAATCAGAGATGGGGAATCAGAGGCGGGGAATCAGATATGGGGAATCAGAGGCGGGAATCAGAGGCTGAGAAACAGAGGTGGCTAATCAGATATGGGAAATCAGAGGTGGGGAATCAGAGGCAGTGAATCAGAGATGGGGAATCAGAGGCGGGGAATCAGAAGCGGGGAATCATTGGCCAGGAATCAGAGGCTGTGAATCAGAGGTGGGGAATGTGAGTCCGTGAATCAGAGATGGGGAATCAGAGGTGGGGAATCAGATATGGGGAATCAGAGGCGGGGAATCAGAGGCGGGGAAACAGAGGTGGCTAATTAGATATGGGGAATCAGAGGTGGGGAATCAGAGGCGGTGAATCAGAGATGGGGAATCAGAGGCGGGGAATCAGAGGCAGGGAATCAGACACGGGGAATCAAAGGCGGGGAATCAGAGGCGGGGAAACAGAGGCGGGGAATCAGATATTGGGAATCAGAGTTGGGGAATCAGAGGCAGGGAATCAGATGTGGGGTGTCAGAGCTGGGGAATCAGAGGCGGGGAATCAGAATTTGGGAATCAGAGATGGGGAATCAGAGATGGGGAATCAGAGGCGGGGAAACGGACGCGGAGAATCAAAGGTGGTTAATCACAGATGGGGAAACAGAGGCAGGGAATCAGAAGCAGGGATTCAGACGCGGGGGATCAGAGGCGGGGAATCATAGCTGGGGAATCAGAGGCTGGGATTCAGAGTTGGGGAATCAGAGGCGGGGTATCTGATATGGGGAATCAGAGGCGGGGAATCAGAGGCAGGGAATCAGATATGGGGAATCAGAGGTGGGTAATCAGAGGCGGTGAATGAGAGATGGGGAATCAGAGGCCGGGAATTAGAGTCAGGGTATCAGATGCGGGTAATCAGAGGTGGGGAATCAGAGCTGGGGAATCAGAGGCGGGGAATCAGAGTCGGGGAATCAGAGGTGGGGAATCGGAGATGGGGAATCAGAAGCGGGGTATCAGAGGCCGGGAATCAGAGTCGGGGAATCAGAGGCGGGGAATCAGAGATGGGGAATCAGAGGCGGGGAATCAGAGGCCGGGAATCAGAGGCCGGGAATCAGTAGTGGGGAATCAGAGGCCGGGAATTAGCGGTGGTGAATCAGAGATCGGGAATCAGAGGCGGGGAATCAGATATGGGCAATCAGAGGAGGGGAATCAGAGGTTGGGCATCAGAGGTGGGAATCAGAATTGGGGAATCAGACACGGGGAATCAGAGGTGGGCAATCAGAGCTGAGGAATCAGAGGCAGGGAAGCAGATATGGGGCATCAGAGGCAGGGAATCAGATATGGGGAATCAGAGGCGGGGAATTAGTGGCAGGGAATCAGAGGCGGGTAATCAGAGGTGGGGTATCAGAGGCAGGGAATCAGATGTGGGGAATCAGACATGGGGAATCAGAGGCAGGGAATCAGAGGCGGGGAATCAGAAGCGGGGAATCATAGGCCGGGAATCAGAGGCAGGGAATCAGAGGTGGGGAATCAGAGTACGGGAATCAGAGATGGGGAATCAGAGGCGGGGAATCAGATATGGGGAATCAGAGGCGGGAATCAGAGGCTGAGAAACAGAGGTGGCTAATCAGATATGGGGAATCAGAGGTGGGGAATCAGAGGCAGTGAATCAGAGATGGGGAATCAGAGGCAGGGAATCAGAGGCGGGGAATCAGAAGCGGGGAATCATTGGCCGGGAATCAGAGGCTGTGAATCAGAGGTGGGGAATGTGAGTCCGTGAATCAGAGATGGGGAATCAGAGGTGGGGAATCAGATATGGGGAATCAGAGGCGGGGAATCAGAGGCGGGGAAACAGAGGTGGCTAATTAGATATGGGGAATCAGAGATGGGGAATCAGAGGCGGTGAATCAGAGATGGGGAATCAGAGGCGGGGAATCAGAGGCAGGGAATCAGACACGGGGAATCAAAGGCGGGGAATCAGAGCTGGGGAATCAGATGCGGGGAATCAGAGTTGAGGAATCAGAGGTGGGGAATCAGATATGGGGAAACAGAGGCGGGGAATCAGAGGCGGGGAAACAGAGGCGGGGAATCAGATATTGGGAATCAGAGTTGGGGAATCAGAGGCAGGGAATCAGATGTGGGGTGTCAGAGCTGGGGAATCAGAGGCGGGGAATCAGAATTTGGGAATCAGAGATGGGGAATCAGAGATGGGGAATCAGAGGCGGGGAAACAGACGCGGAGAATCAAAGGTGGTTAATCACAGATGGGGAAACAGAGGCAGGGAATCAGAAGCAGGGATTCAGACGCGGGGGATCAGAGGCGGGGAATCATAGCTGGGGAATCAGAGGCGGGGATTCAGAGTTGGGGAATCAGAGGAGGGGTATCAGATATGGGGAATCAGAGGCAGGGAATCAGAGGTGGGGAAACAGAGGCAGGGAATCAGATATTGGGAATCAGAGGTGGGGAATCAGAAGCAGGGAATCAGATGTGGGGAATCAGAGCTGGGGAATCAGAGGCGGGGCATCTGAGTTTGGGAATAAGAGGCGGGGAATAAGCTATGGGGAATCAGAGGCGGGGAATCAGATATGGGCAATCAGATGAGGGGAATCAGAGGTGGGGCATCAGAGGCGGGAATCAGAATTGGGGAATCAGACATGGGGAATCAGAGAAGGGGAATCAGAGGCAGTGAATCAGAGATGGTGAATCAGAGGCGGGGAATCACAGGCAGGGAATCAGACGCAGGGAATCAGTGGTGGTGAATCCAAGATGGGGAATCAGAGGCAGGGAATTAGACACGGGGAATCAGAGGTGGGGAATCAGAGCTGAGGAATCAGAGGCAGGGAAGCAGATATGGGGCATCAGAGGCAGGGAATCAGATATGGGGAATCAGAGGCGGGGAATTAGTGGCAGGGAATCAGAGGCGGGGAATCAGAGGTGGGGTATCAGAGGCAGGGAATCAGATGTGGGGAATCAGACATGGGGAATCAGAGGCAGGGAATCAGAGGCGGGGAATCAGAAGCGGGGAATCATAGGCCGGGAATCAGAGGCAGGGAATCAGAGGTGGGGAATCAGAGTACGGGAATCAGAGATGGGGAATCAGAGGCGGGGAATCAGATATGGGGAATCAGAGGCGGGAATCAGAGGCTGAGAAACAGAGGTGGCTAATCAGATATGGGAAATCAGAGGTGGGGAATCAGAGGCAGTGAATCAGAGATGGGGAATCAGAGGCGGGGAATCAGAAGCGGGGAATCATTGGCCAGGAATCAGAGGCTGTGAATCAGAGGTGGGGAATGTGAGTCCGTGAATCAGAGATGGGGAATCAGAGGTGGGGAATCAGATATGGGGAATCAGAGGCGGGGAATCAGAGGCGGGGAAACAGAGGTGGCTAATTAGATATGGGGAATCAGAGGTGGGGAATCAGAGGCGGTGAATCAGAGATGGGGAATCAGAGGCGGGGAATCAGAGGCAGGGAATCAGACACGGGGAATCAAAGGCGGGGAATCAGAGGCGGGGAAACAGAGGCGGGGAATCAGATATTGGGAATCAGAGTTGGGGAATCAGAGGCAGGGAATCAGATGTGGGGTGTCAGAGCTGGGGAATCAGAGGCGGGGAATCAGAATTTGGGAATCAGAGATGGGGAATCAGAGATGGGGAATCAGAGGCGGGGAAACGGACGCGGAGAATCAAAGGTGGTTAATCACAGATGGGGAAACAGAGGCAGGGAATCAGAAGCAGGGATTCAGACGCGGGGGATCAGAGGCGGGGAATCATAGCTGGGGAATCAGAGGCTGGGATTCAGAGTTGGGGAATCAGAGGCGGGGTATCTGATATGGGGAATCAGAGGCGGGGAATCAGAGGCAGGGAATCAGATATGGGGAATCAGAGGTGGGTAATCAGAGGCGGTGAATGAGAGATGGGGAATCAGAGGCCGGGAATTAGAGTCAGGGTATCAGATGCGGGTAATCAGAGGTGGGGAATCAGAGCTGGGGAATCAGAGGCGGGGAATCAGAGTCGGGGAATCAGAGGTGGGGAATCAGAGATGGGGAATCAGAGGCGGGGTATCAGAGGCCGGGAATCAGAGGCCGGGAATTAGCGGTGGTGAATCAGAGATGGGGAATCGGAGGCAGGGATTCAGAGGCGGGGAATCAGACGCGGGGAATCTGAGGCGGGGTATCAGAGCTGGGGAATCAGAGGCGGGGAATCTGAGTTTGGGAATCAGAGGCGGGGAATAAGATATGGGGAATCAGAGGCGGGGAATCAGATATGGGGAATCAGAGGAGGGGATTCAGAGGTGGGGCATCAGAGGCGGGAATCAGAATTGGGGAATCAGAGGTGGGGAATCAGAGGCAGGGAATCAGAGGCCGGGAATCAGTAGTGGGGAATCAGAGGCCGGGAATTAGCGGTGGTGAATCAGAGATCGGGAATCAGAGGCGGGGAATCAGATATGGGCAATCAGAGGAGGGGAATCAGAGGTTGGGCATCAGAGGCGGGAATCAGAATTGGGGAATCAGACACGGGGAATCAGAGGTGGGGAATCAGAGCTGAGGAATCAGAGGCAGGGAAGCAGATATGGGGCATCAGAGGCAGGGAATCAGATATGGGGAATCAGAGGCGGGGAATTAGTGGCAGGGAATCAGAGGCGGGTAATCAGAGGTGGGGTATCAGAGGCAGGGAATCAGATGTGGGGAATCAGAGTACGGGAATCAGAGATGGAGAATCAGAGGCGGGGAATCAGATATGGGGAATCAGAGGCGGGAATCAGAGGCTGAGAAACAGAGGTGGCTAATCAGATATGGGGAATCAGAGGTGGGGAATCAGAGGCAGTGAATCAGAGATGGGGAATCACAGGCAGGGAATCAGAGGCGGGGAATCAGAAGCGGGGAATCATTGGCCGGGAATCAGAGGCTGTGAATCAGAGGTGGGGAATGTGAGTCCGTGAATCAGAGATGGGGAATCAGAGGTGGGGAATCAGATATGGGGAATCAGAGGCGGGGAATCAGAGGCGGGGAAACAGAGGTGGCTAATTAGATATGGGGAATCAGAGATGGGGAATCAGAGGCGGTGAATCAGAGATGGGGAATCAGAGGCGGGGAATCAGAGGCAGGGAATCAGACACGGGGAATCAAAGGCGGGGAATCAGAGCTGGGGAATCAGATGCGGGGAATCAGAGTTGAGGAATCAGAGGTGGGGAATCAGATATGGGGAAACAGAGGCGGGGAATCAGAGGCGGGGAAACAGAGGCGGGGAATCAGATATTGGGAATCAGAGTTGGGGAATCAGAGGCAGGGAATCAGATGTGGGGAGTCAGAGCTGGGGAATCAGAGGCGGGGAATCAGAATTTGGGAATCAGAGATGGGGAATCAGAGATGGGGAATCAGAGGCGGGGAAACAGACGTGGAGAATCAAAGGTGGTTAATCACAGATGGGGAAACAGAGGCAGGGAATCAGAAGCAGGGATTCAGACGCGGGGGATCAGAGGCGGGGAATCATAGCTGGGGAATCAGAGGCGTGGATTCAGAGTTGGGGAATCAGAGGCGGGGTATCAGATATGGGGAATCAGAGGCGGGGAATCAGAGGCGGGGAATCAGATATGGGGAATCAGAGGTGGGTAATCAGAGGCGGTGAATGAGAGATGGGGAATCAGAGGCCGGGAATTAGAGTCAGGGAATCAGATGCGGGTAATCAGAGGTGGGGAATCAGAGCTGGGGAATCAGAGGCGGGGAATCACAGTCGGGGAATCAGAGGTGGGGAATCAGAGATGGGGAATCAGAGGCGGGGTATCAGAGGCCGGGAATCAGACGCCGGGAATTAGCGGTGGTGAATCAGAGATGGGGAATCAGAGGCAGGGATTCAGAGGCGGGGAATCAGACGCGGGGAATCTGAGGCGGGGTATCAGAGCTGGGGAATCAGAGGCGGGGAATCTGAGTTTGGGAATCAGAGGCGGGGAATAAGATATGGGGAATCAGAGGCGGGGAATCAGATATGGGGAATCAGAGGAGGGGATTCAGAGGTGGGGCATCAGAGGCGGGAATCAGAATTGGGGAATAAGAGGTGGGGAATCAGAGGCGGTGAATCAGAGATGGGGAATCAGAGGCCGGGAATTAGAGTCAGGGAATCAGACGCGGGTAATCAGAGGTGGGGAATCAGAGCTGGGGAATCAGAGGCAGGGAATCAGAGTCGGGGAATCAGAGGCGGGGAATCAGAGATGGGGAATCAGAGGCGGGGAATCAGAGGCCGGGAATCAGAGGCCGGGAATCAGTAGTGGGGAATCAGAGGCCGGGAATTAGCGGTGGTGAATCAGAGATCGGGAATCAGAGGCGGGGAATCAGATATGGGCAATCAGAGAAGGGGAATCAGAGGCAGTGAATCAGAGATGGTGAATCAGAGGCGGGGAATCACAGGCAGGGAATCAGACGCAGGGAATCAGTGGTGGTGAATACAAGATGGGGAATCAGAGGCGGGGAATCAGAGGCAGGGAATTAGACACGGGGAATCAGAGGTGGGGAATCAGAGCTGAGGAATCAGAGGCGGGGAATCAGAGTTGGGGAATCAGAGGCTGGGAATCAGATATGGGGCATCAGAGGCAGGGAATCAGAGGCGGGATATCAGAGGCAGGGAATCAGATGTGGGGAATCAGACATGGGGAATCAGAGGCAGGGAATCAGAGGCGGGGAATCAGAAGCGGGAATCAAAGGCCGGGAATGAGAGTTCGGGAATCAGAGGTGGGGAATCAGAGGCTGGGAATCAGATATGGGGAATCAGAGGCTGGGAATCAGAGGCGGGGAAACAGAGGTGGCTAATCAGATATGGGGAATCAGAGGTGGGGAATCAGAGGCAGTGAATCAGAGATGGGAAATCAGAGGCGGGGAATCAGAGGCAGGGCATCAGACATGTGGAATCAGAGGCGGGGAATCAGAGTTGGGGAATCAGAGGTGGGGAATCAGATGGGGAAACAGAGGCGGGGAATCAGAGGCGGGGAAAGAGAGGCGGGGAATCAGATATTGGGAATCAGAGTTGGGGAATCAGAGGCAGGGAATCAGAATTTGGGAATCAGAGATGGGGAATCAGAGCTGGGGAATCAGAGGCGGGGAATCAGAATTTGGGAATCAGAGATGGGGATTCAGAGATGGGGAATCAGAGGCGCAGAATCAGACGTGGAGAATCAGAGGTGGTTAATCACAGATGGGGAATCAGAGGCAGGGAATCAGAAGCAGGGAATCAGACGCCGGGAATCAGAGGTGGGGAATCATAGCTGGGGAATCAGAGGCGGGGAATTAGAGTTGGGGAATCAGAGTTGGGGAATCCAAGGCGGGGTATCAGATATTGGGTATCAGACATGGGGAATCATAGGCAGGGAATCAGAGGCGTGGAATCAGAAGCGGGAATCAAAGGCCGGGAATGAGAGGCCGGGAATCAGAGGTGGGGATTCAGAGTCCGGGAATCAGAGATGGGGAATCAGAGGCTGGGAATCAGATATGGGGAATCAGAGGCTGGGAATCAGAGGCGGGGAAACAGAGGTGGCTAATCAGATATGGGGAATCAGAGGTGGGGAATCAGAGGCAGTGAATCAGAGATGGGAAATCAGAGGCGGGGAATCAGAGGCAGGGCATCAGACACGTGGAATCAGAGGCGGGGAATCAGAGCTGGGGAATCAGAGGCGGGGAATCAGAGTTGGGGAATCAGAGGTGGGGAATCAGATATGGGGAAACAGAGGCGGGGAATCAGAGGCGGGGAAACAGAGGCGGGGAATCAGATATTGGGAATCAGAGGTGGGGAATCAGAGGCAGGGAATCAGAATTTGGGAATCAGAGATGGGGAATCAGAGCTGGGGAATCAGAGGAGGGGAATCAGAATTTGGGAATCAGAGATGGGGAATCAGAGATGGGGAATCAGAGGCGCGGAATCAGACGTGGAGAATCAGAGGTGGTTAATCACAGATGGGGAATCAGAGGCAGGGAATCAGAAGCAGGGAATCAGACGCGGTGAATCAGAGGTGGGGAATCATAGCTGTGGAAACAGAGGCGGGGAATCAGAGTTGGGGAATCAGAGTTGGGGAATCTGAGGCGGGGTATCAGATATGGGGAATCAGAGGTGGGGAATCAGAGGCGGTGAATCAGAGATGGGGAATCAGAGGCGGGGAATTAGAATCAGGGAATCAGACGCGGGTAATCAGAGGTGGGGAATCAGAGCTCGTGAATAACAGATGGGGAATCAGAGGCAGGGAATCAGAGGCGGGGAATTAGAAGCGGGGAATCATAGGCCGGGAATCAGAGTCTGGGAATCAGATATGGGAAATCAGAGGCGGGGAAACTGAGGCGGGGAATCAGACGCGGAGAATCAGAGGTGGTTAATCACAGATGGGGAATCAGAGGCAGGGAATCAGAAGCAGGGAATCAGACGCGGGGAATCAGAAGTGGGGAATCATAACTGGGGAATCAGAGGCGGGGAATCAGAGTTGGGGAATCAGAGGCGGGGTATCAGATATGGGGAATCAGAGGCGGGGAATCAGAGGCGGGGAAACTGAGGCGGGGAATCAGATATGGGGAATCAGAGGTGGGGAATCAGAGGCGGTGAATCAGAGATGGGGAATCAGAGGCCGGGAATTAGAGTCGGGAATCAGACGCGGGTAATCAGAGGTGGGGAATCAGAGCTGGGGAATCAGAGGCAGGGAATCAGAGTCGGGGAATCAGAGGCGGGGAATCAGAGATGGGGAATCAGAGGCGGGGAATCAGAGGCCGGGAATCAGAGGCCGGGAATCAGTAGTGGGGAATCAGAGGCCGGGAATTAGCGGTGGTGAATCAGAGATGGGGAATCAGAGGCGGGGATTCAGAGGCGGGGAATCAGACGCGGGGAATCAGAGGCGGGGAATCAGAGCTGGGGAATATGAGGCGGGAAATCTGAGTTTGGGAATCAGAGGCGGGGAATCAGAGCTGGGGAATCAGAGGCGGGGAATCAGAGTTGGGGAATCAGAGGCGGGGAATCAGAGGCCGGGAATCAGAGGCCGGGAATCAGTAGTGGGGAATCAGAGGCCGGGAATTAGCGGTGGTGAATCAGAGATCGGGAATCAGAGGCGGGGAATCAGATATGGGCAATCAGAGGAGGGGAATCAGAGGTTGGGCATCAGAGGCGGGAATCAGAATTGGGGAATCAGACATGGGGAATCAGAGAAGGGGAATCAGAGGCAGTGAATCAGAGATGGTGAATCAGAGGCGGGGAATCACAGGCAGGGAATCAGACGCAGGGAATCAGTGGTGGTGAATACAAGATGGGGAATCAGAGGCGGGGAATCAGAGGCAGGGAATTAGACACGGGGAATCAGAGGTGGGGAATCAGAGCTGAGGAATCAGAGGCGGGGAATCAGAGTTGGGGAATCAGAGGCTGGGAATCAGATATGGGGCATCAGAGGCAGGGAATCAGAGGCGGGATATCAGAGGCAGGGAATCAGATGTGGGGAATCAGACATGGGGAATCAGAGGCAGGGAATCAGAGGCGGGGAATCAGAAGCGGGAATCAAAGGCCGGGAATGAGAGTTCGGGAATCAGAGGTGGGGAATCAGAGGCTGGGAATCAGATATGGGGAATCAGAGGCTGGGAATCAGAGGCGGGGAAACAGAGGTGGCTAATCAGATATGGGGAATCAGAGGTGGGGAATCAGAGGCAGTGAATCAGAGATGGGAAATCAGAGGCGGGGAATCAGAGGCAGGGCATCAGACATGTGGAATCAGAGGCGGGGAATCAGAGCTGGGGAATCAGAGGCGGGGAATCAGAGTTGGGGAATCAGAGGTGGGGAATCAGATGGGGAAACAGAGGCGGGGAATCAGAGGCGGGGAAAGAGAGGCGGGGAATCAGATATTGGGAATCAGAGTTGGGGAATCAGAGGCAGGGAATCAGAATTTGGGAATCAGAGATGGGGAATCAGAGCTGGGGAATCAGAGGCGGGGAATCAGAATTTGGGAATCAGAGATGGGGATTCAGAGATGGGGAATCAGAGGCGCAGAATCAGACGTGGAGAATCAGAGGTGGTTAATCACAGATGGGGAATCAGAGGCAGGGAATCAGAAGCAGGGAATCAGACGCCGGGAATCAGAGGTGGGGAATCATAGCTGGGGAATCAGAGGCGGGGAATTAGAGTTGGGGAATCAGAGTTGGGGAATCCAAGGCGGGGTATCAGATATGGGGTATCAGACATGGGGAATCATAGGCAGGGAATCAGAGGCGTGGAATCAGAAGTGGGAATCAAAGGCCGGGAATGAGAGGCCGGGAATCAGAGGTGGGGATTCAGAGTCCGGGAATCAGAGATGGGGAATCAGAGGCTGGGAATCAGATATGGGGAATCAGAGGCTGGGAATCAGAGGCGGGGAAACAGAGGTGGCTAATCAGATATGGGGAATCAGAGGTGGGGAATCAGAGGCAGTGAATCAGAGATGGGAAATCAGAGGCGGGGAATCAGAGGCAGGGCATCAGACACGTGGAATCAGAGGCGGGGAATCAGAGCTGGGGAATCAGAGGCGGGGAATCAGAGTTGGGGAATCAGAGGTGGGGAATCAGATATGGGGAAACAGAGGCGGGGAATCAGAGGCGGGGAAACAGAGGCGGGGAATCAGATATTGGGAATCAGAGGTGGGGAATCAGAGGCAGGGAATCAGAATTTGGGAATCAGAGATGGGGAATCAGAGCTGGGGAATCAGAGGAGGGGAATCAGAATTTGGGAATCAGAGATGGGGAATCAGAGATGGGGAATCAGAGGCGCGGAATCAGACGTGGAGAATCAGAGGTGGTTAATCACAGAAGGGGAATCAGAGGCAGGGAATCAGAAGCAGGGAATCAGACGCGGTGAATCAGAGGTGGGGAATCATAGCTGTGGAAACAGAGGCGGGGAATCAGAGTTGGGGAATCAGAGTTGGGGAATCCGAGGCGGGGTATCAGATATGGGGAATCAGAGGTGGGGAATCAGAGGCGGTGAATCAGAGATGGGGAATCAGAGGCGGGGTATTAGAATCAGGGAATCAGACGCGGGTAATCAGAGGTGGGGAATCAGAGCTCGTGAATAACAGATGGGGAATCAGAGGCAGGGAATCAGAGGCGGGGAATTAGAAGCGGGGAATCATAGGCCGGGAATCAGAGTCTGGGAATCAGATATGGGAAATCAGAGGCGGGGAAAATGAGGCGGGGAATCAGATGCAGAGAATCAGAGGTGGTTAATCACAGATGGGGAATCAGAGGCAGGGAATCAGAAGCAGGGAATCAGACGCGGGGAATCAGAAGTGGGGAATCATAACTGGGGAATCAGAGGCGGGGAATCAGAGTTGGGGAATCAGAGGCGGGGTATCAGATATGGGGAATCAGAGGCGGGGAATCAGAGGCGGGGAAACTGAGGCGGGGAATCAGATATGGGGAATCAGAGGTGGGGAATCAGAGGCGGTGAATCAGAGATGGGGAATCAGAGGCCGGGAATTAGAGTCAGGGAATCAGACGCGGGTAATCAGAGGTGGGGAATCAGAGCTGGGGAATCAGAGGCAGGGAATCAGAGTCGGGGAATCAGAGGCGGGGAATCAGAGATGGGGAATCAGAGGCGGGGAATCAGAGGCCGGGAATCAGAGGCCGGGAATCAGTAGTGGGGAATCAGAGGCCGGGAATTAGCGGTGTTGAATCAGAGATGGGGAATCAGAGGCGGGGATTCAGAGGCGGGGAATCAGACGCGGGGAATCAGAGGCGGGGAATCAGAGCTGGGGAATATGAGGCGGGAAATCTGAGTTTGGGAATCAGAGGCGGGGAATAAGATATGGGGAATCAGAGGCGGGGAATCAGAGCTGGGGAATATGAGGCGGGAAATCTGAGTTTGGGAATCAGAGGCGGGGAATCAGAGCTGGGGAATCAGAGGCGGGGAATCAGAGTTGGGGAATCAGAGGTGGGGAATCAGATGGGGAAACAGAGGCGGGGAATCAGAGGCGGGGAAAGAGAGGCGGGGAATCAGATATTGGGATTCAGAGTTGGGGAATCAGAGGCAGGGAATCAGAATTTGGGAATCAGAGATGGGGAATCAGAGCTGGGGAATCAGAGGCGGGGAATCAGAATTTGGGAATCAGAGATGGGGATTCAGAGATGTGGAATCAGAGGCGCAGAATCAGACGTGGAGAATCAGAGGTGGTTAATCACAGATGGGGAATCAGAGGCAGGGAATCAGAAGCAGGGAATCAGACGCCGGGAATCAGAGGTGGGGAATCATAGCTGGGGAATCAGAGGCGGGGAATTAGAGTTGGGGAATCAGAGTTGGGGAATCCAAGGCGGGGTATCAGATATGGGGTATCAGACATGGGGAATCAGAGGCAGGGAATCAGAGGCGGGGAATCAGAAGCGGGAATCAAAGGCCGGGAATGAGAGGCCGGGAATCAGAGGTGGGGATTCAGAGTCCGGGAATCAGAGATGGGGAATCAGAGGCTGGGAATCAGATATGGGGAATCAGAGGCTGGGAATCAGAGGCGGGGAAACAGAGGTGGCTAATCAGATATGGGGAATCAGAGGTGGGGAATCAGAGGCAGTGAATCAGAGATGGGAAATCAGAGGCGGGGAATCAGAGGCAGGGCATCAGACACGTGGAATCAGAGGCGGGGAATCAGAGCTGGGGAATCAGAGGCGGGGAATCAGAGTTGGGGAATCAGAGGTGGGGAATCAGATATGGGGAAACAGAGGCGGGGAATCAGAGGCGGGGAATCAGATATTGGGAATCAGAGGTGGGGAATCAGAGGCAGGGAATCAGAATTTGGGAATCAGAGATGGGGAATCAGAGCTGGGGAATCAGAGGAGGGGAATCAGAATTTGGGAATCAGAGATGGGGAATCAGAGATGGGGAATCAGAGGCGCGGAATCAGACGTGGAGAATCAGAGGTGGTTAATCACAAATGGGGAATCAGAGGCAGGGAATCAGAAGCAGGGAATCAGACGCGGGGAATCAGAGGTGGGGAATCATAGCTGGGGTATCAGAGGCGGGGAATCAGAGTTGGGGAATCAGAGTTGGGGAATCCGAGGCGGGGTATCAGATATGGGGAATCAGAGGTGGGGAATCAGAGGCGGTGAATCAGAGATGGGGAATCAGAGGCGGGGAATTAGAATCAGGGAATCAGACGCGGGTAATCAGAGGTGGGGAATCAGAGCTCGTGAATAAGAGATGGGGAATCAGAGGCAGGGAATCAGAGGCGGGGAATTAGAAGCGGGGAATCATAGGCTGGGAATCAGAGGCCGGGAATCAGATATGGGAAATCAGAGGCGGGGAAACTGAGGCGGGGAATCAGACGCGGAGAATCAGAGGTGGTTAATCACAGATGGGGAATCAGAGGCAGGGAATCAGAAGCAGGGAATCAGACGCGGGGAATCAGAAGTGGGGAATCATAACTGGGGAATCAGAGGCGGGGAATCAGAGTTGGGGAATCAGAGGCGGGGTATCAGATATGGGGAATCAGAGGCGGGGAATCAGAGGCGGGGAAACTGAGGCGGGGAATCAGATATGGGGAATCAGAGGTGGGGAATCAGAGGCGGTGAATCAGAGATGGGGAATCAGAGGCCGGGAATTAGAGTCAGGGAATCAGACGCGGGTAATCAGAGGTGGGGAATCAGAGCTGGGGAATCAGAGGCAGGGAATCAGAGTCGGGGAATCAGAGGCGGGGAATCAGAGATGGGGAATCAGAGGCGGGGAATCAGAGGCCGGGAATCAGAGGCCGGGAATCAGTAGTGGGGAATCAGAGGCCGGGAATTAGCGGTGGTGAATCAGAGATGGGGAATCAGAGGCGGGGATTCAGAGGCGGGGAATCAGACGCGGGGAATCAGAGGCGGGGAATCAGAGCTGGGGAATATGAGGCGGGAAATCTGAGTTTGGGAATCAGAGGCGGGGAATAAGATATGGGGAATCAGAGGCGGGGAATCAGAGGTGGGGCATCAGAGGCGGGAATCAGAATTGGGGAATCAGACATGGGGAATCATGAAGGGGAATCAGAGGCAGTGAATCAGAGATGGTGAATCAGAGGCGGGGAATCACAGGCAGGGAATCAGAGGCGGGGAATAAGATATGGGGAATCAGAGGCGGGGAATCAGAGGTGGGGCATCAGAGGCGGTAATCAGAATTGGGGAATCAGACATGGGGAATCATGAAGGGGAATCAGAGGCAGTGAATCAGAGATGGTGAATCAGAGGCGGGGAATCACAGGCAGGGAATCAGACGCAGGGAATCAGTGGTGGTGAATCAGAGATGGGGAATCAGAGGCGGGGAATCAGAGGCAAGGAATCAGACACGGGGAATCAGAGGCGGGGAATCAGAGCTGGGGAATCAGAGGCGGGGAATCAGAGTTGGGGAATCAGAGGTGGGGAATCAGATATGGGGAAACAGAGGTGGGGAATCAGAGGCGGTGAATCAGAGATGGGGAATCAGAGGCGGGGAATTAGAATCAGGGATTCAGACGCGGGTAATCAGAGGTGGGGAATCAGAGCTCGTGAATCAGAGATGGGGAATCAGAGGCAGGGAATCAGAGGCGGGGAATTAGAAGCGGGGAATCATAGGCCGGGAATCAGAGGCCGGGAATCAGATATGGGGAATCAGAGGCGGGGAAACTGAGGCGGGGAATCAGACGCGGAGAATCAGAGGTGGTTAATCACAGATGGGGAATCAGAGGCAGTGAATCAGAAGCAGGGAATCAGACGCGGGGAATCAGAAGTGGGGAATCATAACTGGGGAATCAGAGGCGGGGAATCAGAGTTGGGGAATCAGAGGCGGGGTATCTGATATGGGGAATCAGAGGCGGGGAATCAGAGGCGGGGAAACTGAGGCGGGGTATCAGATATGGGGAATCAGAGGTGGGGAATCAGAGGCGGTGAATCAGAGATGGGGAATCAGAGGCCGGGAATTAGAGTCAGGGAATCAGACGCGGGTAATCAGAGGTGGGGAATCAGAGCTGGGGAATCAGAGGCAGGGAATCAGAGTCGGGGAATCAGAGGCGGGGAATCAGAGATGGGGAATCAGAGGCGGGGAATCAGAGGCCGGGAATCAGAGGCCGGGAATCAGTAGTGGGGAATCAGAGGCCGGGAATTAGCGGTGGTGAATCAGAGATGGGGAATCAGAGGCGGGGATTCAGAGGCGGGGAATCAGACGCGGGGAATCAGAGGCGGGGAATCAGAGCTGGGGAATATGAGGCGGGAAATCTGAGTTTGGGAATCAGAGGCGGGGAATAAGATATGGGGAATCAGAGGCGGGGAATCAGAGGTGGGGCATCAGAGGCGGGAATCAGAATTGGGGAATCAGACATGGGGAATCATGAAGGGGAATCAGAGGCAGTGAATCAGAGATGGTGAATCAGAGGCGGGGAATCACAGGCAGGGAATCAGACACGGGGAATCAGAGGCGGGGAATCAGAGCTGGGGAATCAGAGGCGAGGAATCAGAGTTGGGGATTCAGAGGTGGGGAATCAGATATGGGGAAACAGAGGCGGGGAATCAGAAGTGGGGAAACAGAGGCAGGGAATCAGATATTGGGAATCAGAGGTGGGGAATCAGAGGCAGGGAATCAGATGTTGGGAATCAGAGCTGGGGAATCAGATATGGGAAATCAGAGATGGGGAATCAGAGGCAGGGAATCAGAGGCGGGGAATCAGAGGTGGGGAATCTGAGTCCGAGAATCAGAGATGGGGAATCAGAGGCGGGGAATCAGATATGGGGAATCAGAGGTGGGGAATCAGAGGCGGGGAAACAGAGATGGCTTATCAGATATGGGGAATCAGAGGTGGGGAATCAGAGGCGGTGAATCAGAGATGTGGAATCAGAGGCGGGGAATCAGAAATGGGGAATCAGAGGCGGGGAATCCGAGGCCGGGAATCAGAGGCCGGGAATCAGTAGTGGGGAATCAGAGGCCGGGAATTAGCGGTGGTGAATCAGACATGGGGAATCAGAGAAGGGGAATCAAAGGCAGTGAATCAGAGATGGTGAATCAGAGGCGGGGAATCACAGGCAGGGAATCAGACGCAGGGAATCAGTGGTGGTGAATCAGAGATGGGGAATCAGAGGCGGGGAAACTGAGGCAGGGAATCAGATGCGGAGAATCAGAGGTGGTTAATCACAGATGGGGAATCAGAGGCAGTGAATCAGAAGCAGGGAATCAGACGCGGGGAATCAGAAGTGGGGAATCATAACTGGGGAATCAGAGGCGGAGAATCAGAGTTGGGGAATCAGAGGCGGGGTATCAGATATGGGGAATCAGAGGCGGGGAATCAGAGGCGGGGAAACTGAGGCGGGGAATCAGATATGGGGAATCAGAGGTGGGGAATCAGAGGCGGTGAATCAGAGATGGGGAATCAGAGGCCGGGAATTAGAGTCAGGGAATCAGACGCGGGTAATCAGAGGTGGGGAATCAGAGCTGGGGAATCAGAGGCAGGGAATCAGAGTCGGGGAATCAGAGGCCGGGAATCAGAGATGGGGAATCAGAGGCGGGGAATCAGAGGCCGGGAATCAGAGGCCGGGAATCAGTAGTGGGGAATCAGAGGCCGGGAATTAGCGGTGGTGAATCAGAGATGGGGAATCAGAGGCGGGGATTCAGAGGCGGGGAATCAGACGCGGGGAATCAGATGCGGGGAATCAGAGCTGGGGAATCAGAGGCGGGGAATCAGAGTCGGGGAATCAGAGGCGGGGAATCAGAGATGGGGAATCAGAGGCTGGGAATCAGAGGCCGGGAATCAGAGGCCGGGAATCAGTAGTGGGGAATCAGAGGCGGGAATCAGAATTGGGGAATCACACATGGGGAATCAGAGAAGGGGAATCAGAGGCGGGGAATCAGAGCTGGGAAATCAGAGGCGGGGAATCAGAGTTGGGGAATCAGAGGTGGGGAATCAGATATGGGGAAACAGAGGCGGGGAATCAGAAGTGGGGAAACAGAGGCAGGGAATCAGATATTGGGAATCAGAGGTGGGGAATCAGAGGCAGGGAATCAGATATTGGGAATCAGAGCTGGGGAATCAGATATGGGAAATCAGAGATGGGGAATCAGAAGCAGGGAATCAGAGGCGGGGAATCAGAGGTGGGGAATCTGAGTCCGGGAATCAGAGATGGGGAATCAGAGGCGGGGAATCAGGAATGGGGAATCAGAGGTGGGGAATCAGAGGCGGGGAAACAGAGATGGCTTATCAGATATGGGGAATCAGAGGTGGGGAATCAGAGGCGGTGAATCAGAGATGTGGAATCAGAGGCGGGGAATCAGAGGCAGGGAATCAGAGCTGGGGAATCAGAGGCGGGGAATCAGAGTTGGGGAATCAGAGGTGGGTAATCAGATATGGGGAAACAGAGGCGGGGAATCAGAGGTGGGGAATCAGAGGCAGAGAATCAGATGTGGGGAATCAGAGCTGGGGAATCAGAGGCGGGGAATCTGAGTTTGGGAATCAGAGGCGGAGAATAAGATATGGGGAATCAGAGGCGGGGAATCAGATATGGGCAATCAGAGGAGGGGAATCAGAGGTTGGGCATCAGAGGCGGGAATCAGAATTGGGGAATCAGACATGGGGAATCAGAGAAGGGAATCAACGGCAGTGAATCAGAGATGGTGAATCAGAGGCGGGGAATCACAGGCAGGGAATCAGACGCGGGGAATCAGTGGTGGTGAATCCAAGATGGGGAATCAGAGGCGGGGAATCAGAGGCAGGGAATTAGACACGGGGAATCAGAGGTGGGGAATCAGAGCTGAGGAATCAGAGGCGGGGAATCAGAGTTGGGGAATCAGAGGCAGGGAATCAGATATGGGGCATCAGAGGCAGGGAATCAGATAGGGTAATCAGAGGCGGGGAATTAGTGGCAGGGAATCAAAGGCAGGGAATCAGAGGCAGGGAATCAGAAGCGGGAATCAAAGGCCGGGAATGAGAGGCCGGGAATCAGAGGTGGGGATTCAGAGTCCGGGAATCAGAGATGGGGAATCAGAGGCTGGGAATCAGATATGGGGAATCAGAGGCTGGGAATCAGAGGCGGGGAAACAGAGGTGGCTAATCAGATATGGGGAATCAGAGGTGGGGAATCAGAGGCAGTGAATCAGAGATGGGAAATCAGAGGCGGGGAATCAGAGGCAGGGCATCAGACACGTGGAATCAGAGGCGGGGAATCAGAGCTGGGGAATCAGAGGCGGGGAATCAGAGTTGGGGAATCAGAGTTGGGGAATCAGATATGGGGAAACAGGGGCGGGGAATCAGAGGCGGGGAAACCGAGGCGGGGAATCAGATATTGGGAATCAGAGGTGGGGAATCAGAGGCAGGGAATCAGAATTTGGGAATCAGAGATGGGGAATCAGAACTGGGGAATCAGAGGCGGGGAATCAGAATTTGAGAATCAGAGATGGGGAATCAGAGTTGGGGAATCAGAGGCGTGGAATCAGACGTGGAGAATCAGAGGTGGTTAATCACAGATGGGGATTCAGAGGCAGGGAATTAGAAGCAGGGAATCAGACGCGGAGAATCAGAGGCGGGGAATCAGAGCTGAGGAATCAGATGCGGGGAATCAGAGTTGGGGAATCAGAGGTGGGGTATCAGATATGGAGAATCAGAGGCGGGGAATCAGAGGCGGGGAAAGAGAGGAGGGGTATCAGATATGGGGAACCAGAGGTGGGGAATCGGAGGGCGGGAATCAGAGATCGGGAATCAGAGGCAGGGAATCAGATATGGGGAATCAGAGGCGGGGAATCAGAGGCAGGGAATCAGATGTGGGGAATCAGAGATGGGGAATCAGAGGCAGGGAATCAGAGGTGGGGAATCAGAAGCGGGGAATCATATTCCGGGAATCAGAGGCTGGGAATCAGAGGTGGGGAATCTGAGTCCGGGAATCAGAGATGGGGAATCAGAGGCGGGGAATCAGATATGGGGAATCAGAGGCGGGGAATCAGAGGCGGGGTAACAGAGATGGCTTATCAGAAATGGGGAATCTGAGGTGGTGAATCAGAGGCGGTGAATCAGAGATGGGGAATCAGAGGCGGGGAATCAGAGGCAGGGAATCAGACACGGGGAATCAGAGGCGGAGAATCAGAGCTGGGGAATCAGAGGCGGGGAATCAGAGTTGGGGAATCAGAGGTGGGGAATCACATATGGGGAAACAGAGGCGGGGAATCAGAGGTGGGGAAACAGAGGCAGGGAATCAGATATTGGGAATCAGAGGTGGGGAATCAGAGGCAGGGAATCAGATGTGGGGAATCAGAGCTGGGGAATCAGAGGCGGGGAATCTGAGTTTGGGAATCAGAGTCGGGGAATAAGATATGGGGAATCAGAGGCGGGGAATCAGATATGGGCAATCAGTGGAGGGGAATCAGAGGTGGGGCATCAGAGAAGGGGAATCAGAGGCAGTGAATCAGAGATGGTGAATCAGAGGCGGGGAATCACAGGCAGGGAATCAGACGCAGGGAATCAGTGGTGGTGAATCCAAGATGGGGAATCAGAGGCGGGGAATCAGAGGCAGGGAATTAGACACGGGGAATCAGAGGTGGGGAATCAGAGCTGAGGAATCAGAGGCGGGGAATCAGAGTTGGGGAATCAGAGGCAGGGAATCAGATATGGTGCATCAGAGGCAGGGAATCAGATATGGGGAATCAGAGGCGGGGAATTAGTGGCATGGAATCAGAGGCGGGGAATCAGAGGCGGGGTATCAGAGGCAGGGAATCAGATGTGGGGATCAGACATGGGGAATCAGAGGCAGGGAATCAGTGGCGGGGAATTACAAGCGGGGAATCATAGGCCGGAAATCAGAGGCCGGGAATCAGATATGGGGAATCAGAGGCGGGGAAACTGAGGCGGGGAATCAGACGCGGAGAATCAGAGGTGGTTAATCACAGATGGGGAATCAGAGGCAGGGAATCAGAAGCAGGGAATCAGACGCGGGGAATCAGAGGTGGGGAATCAAAACTGGGGAATCAGAGGCGGGGAATCAGAGTTGGGGAATCAGAGGCGGGTATCAGATATGGGGAATCAGAGGCGGGGAATCAGAGGCGGGGAAACTGAGGCGGGGAATCAGATATGGGGAATCAGAGGTGGGGAATCAGAGGCTGTGAATCAGAGATGGGGAATCAGAGGCCGGGAATTAGAGTCAGGGAATCAGACGCGGGTAATCAGAGGTGGGGAATCAGAGCTGGGGAATCAGAGGCGGGGAATCAGAGTCGGGGAATGAGAGGCGGGGAATCAGAGATGGGGAATCAGAGGCGGGGAAATAGTGGCCGGGAATCAGAGGCCGGGAATCAGTTGTGGGGAATCAGAGGCCGGGAATTAGCGGTGGTGGATCAGAGATGGGGAATCAGAGGCGGGGATTCAGAGGCGGGGAATCAGACGCGGGGAATCAGAGGCGGGGAATCAGAGCTGGGGAATCAGAGGCGGGGAATCTGAGTTTGGGAATCAGAGGCGGGGAATAAGATATGGGGAATCAGAGGCGGGGAATCAGATATGGGGAATCAGAGGAGGGGAATCAGAGGTGGGGCATCAGAGGCGGGAATCAGAATTGGGGAATCAAACATGGAGAATCAGAGAAGGGGAATCAGAGGCAGTGAATCAGAGATGGTGAATCAGAGGCGGGGAATCACAGGCAGGGAATCAGACGCAGGGAATCAGTGGTGCCGAATAAGAGATGGGGAATCAGAGGCGGGGAATCAGAGGCAAGGAATCAGACACGGGGAATCAGAGGCGGGGAATCAGAGCTGGGGAATCAGAGGCGGGGAATCAGAGTTGGGGAATCGGAGGTGGGGAATCAGATATGGGGAAACAGAGGCGGGGAATCAGAAGTGGGGAAACAGAGGCAGGGAATCAGATATTGGGAATCAGAGGTGGGGAATCAGAGGCAGGGAATCAGATGTTGGGACTCAGAGCTGGGGAATCATATATGGGGAATCAGAGATTGGGAATCAGAGGCAGGGAATCAGAGGCGGGGAATCAGAGGTGGGGAATCTGAGTCCGGGAATCAGAGATGGGGAATCAGAGGCGGGGAATCAGATATGGGGAATCAGAGGTGGGGAATCAGAGGCGGGGAAACAGAGATGGCTTATCAGATATGGGGAATCAGAGGTGGGGAATCAGAGGCGGTGAATCAGAGATGTTGAATCAGAGGCGGGGAATCAGAGGCAGGGAATCAGAAACGGGGAATCAGAGGCGGGGAATCAGAGCTGGGGAATCAGAGGCGGGGAATCAGAGTTGGGGAATCAGAGGCGGGTAATCAGATATGGGGAAACAGAGGCGGGGAATCAGAGGTGGGGAATCAGAGGCAGAGAATCAGATGTGGGGAATCAGAGCTGGGGAATCAGAGGCGGGGAATCTGAGTTTGGGAATCAGAGGCGGAGAATAAGATATGGGGAATCAGAGGCGGGGAATCAGATATGGGCAATCAGAGGAGGGGAATCAGAGGTTGGGCATCAGAGGCGGGAATCAGAATTGGGGAATCAGACATGGGGAATCAGAGAAGGGGAATCAGAGGCAGTGAATCAGAGATGGTGAATCAGAGGCGGGGAATCACAGGCAGGGAATCAGACGCAGGGAATCAGTGGTGGTGAATCCAAGATGGGGAATCAGAGGCGGGGAATCAGAGGCAGGGAATTAGACACGGGGAATCAGAGGTGGGGAATCAGAGCTGAGGAATCAGAGGCGGGGAAGCAGAGGCTGGGAATCTGATATGGGGCATCAGAGGCAGGGAATCAGATAGGGGAATCAGAGGCGGGGAATTAGTGGCAGGGAATCAGAGGCGGGGAATCAGAGGCGGGATATCAGAGGCAGGGAATCAGAGGTGGGGAATCAGAGCTGAGGAATCAGAGGCGGGGAATCAGAGTTCAGGAATCAGAGGCTGGGAATCAGATATGGGGCATCAGAGGCAGGGAATCAGATAGGGGAATCAGAGGCGGGGAATCACAGGCAGGGAATCAGACGCAGGGAATCAGTGGTGGTGAATCAGAGATGGGGAATCAGAGGCGGGGAATCAGAGGCAGGGAATCAGACGCGGGGAAACAGAGGCGGGGAATCAGAGCTGAGGAATCAGAGGCGGGGAATCAGAGTTGGGGAATCAGAGGCGGGGAATCAGATATGGGGAATCAGAGGCGGGGAATCAGAGGCAGGGAAACAGAGGAGGGATATCAGATATGGGGAACCAGAGGTGGGGAATCGGAGGGCGGGAATCCGAGATGGCGAATCAGAGGCAGGGAATCAGATATGGGGAATCAGAGATGGGGAATCAGAGGCAGGGAATCAGAGGCGGGGAATCAGAAGCGGAGAATCATATTCCGGGAATCAGAGTCTGGGAATCAGAGGTGGGGAATCTGAGTCCGGGAATCAGAGATGGGGAATCAGAGGTGGGGAATCAGATATGGGGAATCAGAGGCGGGGAATCAGAGGCGGGGAAACAAAGATGGCTTATCAGATATGGGGAATCAGAGGTGGTGAATCAGAGGCGGTGAATCAGAGATGGGGAATCAGAGGCGGGGAATCAGAGGCAGGGAATCAGACACGGGGAATCAGAGGCGGGGAATCAGAGCTGGGGAATCAGAGGCGGGGAATCAGAGTTGGGGAATCAGAGGTGGGGAATCAGATATGGGGAAACAGAAGCGGGGAATCAGAGGCGGGGAAACAGAGGAGGGGAATCAGATATTGGGAATCAGAGGTGGGGAATCAGAGGCAGGGAATCACAATTTGGGAATATGAGATGGGGAATCAGAGCTGGGGAATCAGAGGCGGGGAATCAGAATTTGGGAATCAGAGATGGGGAATCAGAGATGGGGAATCAGAGGTGCGGAATCAGACGTGGAGAATCAGAGGTGGTTAATCACAGATGGGGAATCAGAGGCAGGGAATCAGAAGCAGGGAATCAGACGCGGGGAATCAGAGGTGGGGAATCATAGCTGGGGAATCAGAGGCGGGGAATAAGAGTTGGGGAATCATAGTTGGGGAATCCGAGGCGGGGTATCAGATATGGGGAATCAGAGGTGGGGAATCAGAGGTGGTGAATCAGAGATGGGGAATCAGAGGCGGGGAATTAGAATCAGGGAATCAGACGCGGGTAATCAGAGGTGGGGAATCAGAGCTGGTGAATCAGAGATGGTGAATCATAGGCGGGGAATCACAGGCAGGGAATCAGACGCAGGGAATCAGTGGTGGTGAATCAGAGATGGGGAATCAGAGGCGGGGAATCAGAGGCAGGGAATCAGACACGGGGAATCAGAGGCGGGGAATCAGAGCTGAAGAATCAGAGGCGGGGAATCAGAGTTGGGGAATCAGAGGCGGGGAATCTGAGTTTGGGAATCAGAGGCGGAGAATAAGATATGGGGAATCAGAGGCGGGTAATCAGATATGGGCAATCAGAGGAGGGGAATCAGAGGTTGGGCATCAGAGGCGGGAATCAGAATTGGGGAATCAGACATGGGGAATCAGAGAAGGGGAATCAGAGGCAGTGAATCAGAGATGGTGAATCAGAGGCGGGGAATCACAGGCAGGGAATCAGACGCAGGGAATCAGTGGTGGTGAATCCAAGATGGGGAATCAGAGGCGGGGAATCAGAGGCAGGGAATTAGACACGGGGAATCAGAGGTTGGGAATCAGAGCTGAGGAATCAGAGGCGGGGAAGCAGAGGCTGGGAATCTGATATGGGGCATCAGAGGCAGGGAATCAGATAGGGGAATCAGAGGCGGGGAATTAGTGGCAGGGAATCAGAGGCGGGGAATCAGAGGCGCGATATCAGAGGCAGGGAATCAGATGTGGGGAATCAGACATGGGGAATCAGAGGCAGGGAATCAGAGGCGGGGAATCAGAGGCAGGGAATTAGACACGGGGAATCAGAGGTTGGGAATCAGAGCTGAGGAATCAGAGGCGGGGAATCAGAGTTGGGGAATCAGAGGCTGGGAATCAGATATGGGGCATCAGAGGCAGGGAATCAGATAGGGGAATCAGAGGCGGGGAATCACAGGTAGGGAATCAGACGCAGGGAATCAGTGGTAGTGAATCAGAGATGGGGAATCAGAGGCGGGGAATCAGAGGCAGGGAATCAGACGCGGGGAATCAGAGGCGGGGAATCAGAGCTGAGGAATCAGAGGCGAGGAATCAGAGTTGGGGAATCAGAGGCGGGGAATCAGATATGGGGAATCAGAGGCGGGGAATCAGAGGCGGGGAAACAGAGGAGGGATATCAGATATGGGGAACCAGAGGTGGGGAATTGGAGGGCGGGAATCCGAGATGGCGAATCAGAGGCAGGGAATCAGATATGGGGAAACAGAGATGGGGAATCAGAGGCAGGGAATCAGAGGCGGGGAATCAGAAGCGGAGAATCATATTCCGGGAATCAGAGTCTGGGAATCAGAGGTGGGGAATCTGAGTCCGGGAATCAGAGATGGGGAATCAGAGGTGGGGAACCAGATATGGGGAATCAGAGGCGGGGAATCAGAGGCGGGGAAACAAAGATGGCTTATCAGATATGGGGAATCAGAGGTGGTGAATCAGAGGCAGTGAATCAGAGATGGGGAATCAGAGGCGGGGAATCAGAGGCAGGGAATCAGACACGGGGAATCAGAGGCGGGGAATCAGAGCTGGGGAATCAGAGGCGGGGAATCAGAGTTGGGGAATCAGAGGTGGGGAATCAGATATGGGGAAACAGAAGCGGGGAATCAGAGGCGGGGAAACAGAGGAGGGGAATCAGATATTGGGAATTAGAGGTGGGGAATCAGAGGCAGGGAATCAGAATTTGGGAATATGAGATGGGGAATCAGAGCTGGGGAATCAGAGGCGGGGAATCAGAATTTGGGAATCAGAGATGGGGAATCAGAGATGGGGAATCAGAGGTGCGGAATCAGACGTGGAGAATCAGAGGTGGTTAATCACAGATGGGGAATCAGAGGCAGGGAATCAGAAGCAGGGAATCAGACGCGGGGAATCAGAGGTGGGGAATCATAGCTGGGGAATCAGAGGCGGGGAATCAGAGTTGGGGAATCAGAGTTGGGGAATCCGAGGCGGGGTATCAGATATGGGGAATCAGAGGTGGGGAATCAGAGGTGGTGAATCAGAGATGGGGAATCAGAGGCGGGGAATTAGAATCAGGGAATCAGACGCGGGTAATCAGAGGTGGGGAATCAGAGCTGGTGAATCAGAGATGGTGAATCATAGGCGGGGAATCACAGGCAGGGAATCAGACGCAGGGAATCAGTGGTGGTGAATCAGAGATGGGGAATCAGAGGCGGGGAATCAGAGGCAGGGAATCAGACACGGGGAATCAGAGGCGGGGAATCAGAGCTGAAGAATCAGAGGCGGGGAATCAGAGTTGGGGAATCAGAGGCGGGGAATCAGATATGGGGAATCAGAGGCGGGGAATCAGAGGCGGGGAAACAGAGGAGGGATATCAGATATGGGGAACCAGAGGTGGGGAATCGGAGGGCGGGAATCCGAGATGGCGAATCAGAGGCAGGGAATCAGATATGGGGAATCAGAGATGGGGAATCAGAGGCAGGGAATCAGAGGCGGGGAATCAGAAGCGGGGAATCATATTCCGGGAATCAGAGTCTGGGAATCAGAGGTGGGGAATCTGAGTCCTGGAATCAGAGATGGGGAATCAGAGGTGGGGAATCAGATATGGGGAATCAGAGGCGGGGAATCAGAGGCGGGGAAACAAAGATGGCTTATCAGATATGGGGAATCAGAGGTGGTGAATCAGAGGCGGTGAATCAGAGATGGGGAATCAGAGGCAGGGAATCAGAGGCAGGGAATCAGACACGGGGAATCAGAGGCGGGGAATCAGAGCTGGGGAATCAGAGGCGGGGAATCAGAGTTGGGCAATCAGAGGTGGGGAATCAGATATGGGGAAACAGAGGCGGGGAATCAAAGGTGGGGAAACAGAGGCAGGGAATCAGATATTGGGAATCAGAGGTGGGGAATCAGAAGCAGGGAATCAGATGTGGGGAATCAGAGGCGGGGAATCACAGGCAGGGAATCAGACGCAGGGAATCAGTGGTGGTGAATCCAAGATGGGGAATCAGAGGCGGGGAATCAGAGGCAGGGAATTAGACACGGGGAATCAGAGGTGGGGAATCAGAGCTGAGGAATCAGAGGCAGGGAATCAGATATGGGGCATCTGAGGCAGGGAAACAGATATGGGGAATCAGAGGCGGGGAATTAGTGGCAGGGAATCAGAGGCGGGGAATCAGAGGTGGGGTATCAGAGGCAGGGAATCAGATGTGGGGAATCAGACATGGGGAATCAGAGGCAGGGAATCAGAGGCGGGGAATCAGAAGCGGGGAATCATAGGCCGGGAATCAGAGGCAGGGAATCAGAGGTGGGGAATCAGAGTACGGGAATCAGAGATGGGGAATCAGAGGCGGGGAATCAGATATGGGGAATCAGAGGCGGGAATCAGAGGCTGAGAAACAGAGGTGGCTAATCAGATATGGGGAATCAGAGGTGGGGAATCAGAGGCAGTGAATCAGAGATGGGGAATCAGAGGCAGGGAATCAGAGGCGGGGAATCAGAAGCGGGGAATCATTGGCCGGGAATCAGAGGCTGTGAATCAGAGGTGGGGAATGTGAGTCCGTGAATCAGAGATGGGGAATCAGAGGTGGGGAATCAGATATGGGGAATCAGAGGCGGGAAATCAGAGGCGGGGAAACAGAGGTGGCTAATTAGATATGGGGAATCAGAGGTGGGGAATCAGAGGCGGTGAATCAGAGATGGGGAATCAGAGGCGGGGAATCAGAGGCAGGGAATCAGACACGGGGAATCAAAGGCGGGGAATCAGAGCTGGGGAATCAGATGCGGGGAATCAGAGTTGAGGAATCAGAGGTGGGGAATCAGATATGGGGAAACAGAGGCGGGGAATCAGAGGCGGGGAAACAGAGGCGGGGAATCAGATATTGGGAATCAGAGTTGGGGAATCAGAGGCAGGGAATCAGAATTTGGGAATCAGAGACGGGGAATCAGAGATGGGGAATCAGAGGCGGGGAAACAGACGCGGAGAATCAAAGGTGGTTAATCACAGATGGGGAAACAGAGGCAGGGAATCAGAAGCAGGGATTCAGACGCGGGGGATCAGAGGCGGGGAATCATAGCTGGGGAATCAGAGGCGGGGATTCAGAGTTGGGGAATCAGAGGCGGGGTATCAGATATGGGGAATCAGAGGCGGGGAATCAGAGGTGGGGAATCAGATATGGGGAATCAGAGGTGGGTAATCAGAGGCGGTGAATGAGAGATGGGGAATCAGAGGCCGGGAATTAGAGTCAGGGAATCAGATGCGGGTAATCAGAGGTGGGGAATCAGAGCTGGGGAATCAGAGGCGGGGAATCAGAGTCAGGGAATCAGAGGTGGGGAATCAGAGATGGGGAATCAGAGGCGGGGTATCAGAGGCCGGGAATCAGAGGCCGGGAATTAGCGGTGGTGAATCAGAGATGGGGAATCAGAGGCAGGGATTCAGAGGCGGGGAATCAGACGCGGGGAATCTGAGGCGGGGTATCAGAGCTGGGGAATCAGAGGCGGTGAATCAGAGATGTTGAATCAGAGGCGGGGAATCAGAGGCAGGGAATCAGACACGGGGAATCAGAGGCGGGGAATCAGAGCTGGGGAATCAGAGGCGGGGAATCAGAGTTGGGGAATCAGAGGCGGGTAATCAGATATGGGGAAACAGAGGCGGGGAATCATAGGTGGGGAATCAGAGGCAGAGAATCAGATGTGGGGAATCAGAGCTGGGGAATCAGAGGCGGGGAATCTGAGTTTGGGAATCAGAGGCGGAGAATAAGATATGGGGAATCAGAGGCGGGGAATCAGATATGGGCAATCAGAGGAGGGGATCAGAGGTTGGGCATCAGAGGCGGGAATCAGAATTGGGGAATCAGACATGGGGAATCAGAGAAGGGGAATCAGAGGCAGTGAATCAGAGATGGTGAATCAGAGGCGGGGAATCACATGCAGGGAATCAGACGCAGGGAATCAGTGGTGGTGAATCCAAGATGGGGAATCAGAGGCGTGGAATCAGAGGCAGGGAATTAGACACGGGGAATCAGAGGTGGGAATCAGAGCTGAGGAATCAGAGGCGGGGAATCAGAGGCTGGGAATCAGATATGGGGAATCAGAGGCGGGGAATCAGAGGCAGGGAATCAGACACGGGGAATCAGAGGCGGGGAATCAGAGCTGAAGAATCAGAGGCGGGGAATCAGAGTTGGGGAATCAGAGGCGGGGAATCAGATATGGGGAATCAGAGGCGGGGAATCAGAGGCGGGGAAACAGAGGAGGGATATCAGATATGGGGAACCAGACGTGGGGAATCGGAGGGCGGGAATCCGAGATGGCGAATCAGAGGCAGGGAATCAGATATGGGGAATCAGAGATGGGGAATCAGAGGCAGGGAATCAGAGGCGGGGAATCAGAAGCGGGGAATCATATTCCGGGAATCAGAGTCTGGGAATCAGAGGTGGGGAATCTGAGTCCTGGAATCAGAGATGGGGAATCAGAGGTGGGGAATCAGATATGGGGAATCAGAGGCGGGGAATCAGAGGCGGGGAAACAAAGATGGCTTATCAGATATGGGGAATCAGAGGTGGTGAATCAGAGGCGGTGAATCAGAGATGGGGAATCAGAGGCAGGGAATCAGAGGCAGGGAATCAGACACGGGGAATCAGAGGCGGGGAATCAGAGCTGGGGAATCAGAGGCGGGGAATCAGAGTTGGGCAATCAGAGGTGGGGAATCAGATATGGGGAAACAGAGGCGGGGAATCAGAGGTGGGGAAACAGAGGCAGGGAATCAGATATTGGGAATCAGAGGTGGGGAATCAGAAGCAGGGAATCAGATGTGGGGAATCAGAGGCGGGGAATCACAGGCAGGGAATCAGACGCAGGGAATCAGTGGTGGTGAATCCAAGATGGGGAATCAGAGGCGGGGAATCAGAGGCAGGGAATTAGACACGGGGAATCAGAGGTGGGGAATCAGCGCTGAGGAATCAGAGGCAGGGAATCAGATATGGGGTATCAGAGGCAGGGAATCAGATGTGGGGAATCAGACATGGGGAATCAGAGGCAGGGAATCAGAGGCGGGGAATCAGAAGCGGGGAATCATAGGCCGGGAATCAGAGGCAGGGAATCAGAGGTGGGGAATCAGAGTACGGGAATCAGAGATGGGGAATCAGAGGCGGGGAATCAGATATGGGGAATCAGAGGCGGGAATCAGAGGCTGAGAAACAGAGGTGGCTAATCAGATATGGGGAATCAGAGGTGGGGAATCAGAGGCAGTGAATCAGAGATGGGGAATCAGAGGCAGGGAATCAGAGGCGGGGAATCAGAAGCGGGGAATCATTGGCCGGGAATCAGAGGCTGTGAATCAGAGGTGGGGAATGTGAGTCCGTGAATCAGAGATGGGGAATCAGAGGTGGGGAATCAGATATGGGGAATCAGAGGCGGGGAATCAGAGGCGGGGAAACAGAGGTGGCTAATTAGATATGGGGAATCAGAGGTGGGGAATCAGAGGCGGTGAATCAGAGATGGGGAATCAGAGGCGGGGAATCAGAGGCAGGGAATCAGACACGGGGAATCAAAGGCGGGGAATCAGAGCTGGGGAATCAGATGCGGGGAATCAGAGTTGAGGAATCAGAGGTGGGGAATCAGATATGGGGAAACAGAGGCGGGGAATCAGAGGCGGGGAAACAGAGGCGGGGAATCAGATATTGGGAATCAGAGTTGGGGAATCAGAGGCAGGGAATCAGAATTTGGGAATCAGAGACGGGGAATCAGAGATGGGGAATCAGAGGCGGGGAAACAGACGCGGAGAATCAAAGGTGGTTAATCACAGATGGGGAAACAGAGGCAGGGAATCAGAAGCAGGGATTCAGACGCGGGGGATCAGAGGCGGGGAATCATAGCTGGGGAATCAGAGGCGGGGATTCAGAGTTGGGGAATCAGAGGCGGGGTATCTGATATGGGGAATCAGAGGCGGGGAATCAGAGGCGGGGAATCAGATATGGGGAATCAGAGGTGGGTAATCAGAGGCGGTGAATGAGAGATGGGGAATCAGAGGCCGGGAATTAGAGTCAGGGAATCAGATGCGGGTAATCAGAGGTGGGGAATCAGAGCTGGGGAATCAGAGGCGGGGAATCAGAGTCAGGGAATCAGAGGTGGGGAATCAGAGATGGGGAATCAGAGGCGGGGAATCAGAGGCCGGGAATCAGAGGCCGGGAATTAGCGGTGGTGAATCAGAGATGGGGAATCAGAGGCAGGGATTCAGAGGCGGGGAATCAGACGCGGGGAATCTGAGGCGGGGTATCAGAGCTGGGGAATCAGAGGCGGTGAATCAGAGATGTTGAATCAGAGGCGGGGAATCAGAGGCAGGGAATCAGACACGGGGAATCAGAGGCGGGGAATCAGAGCTGGGGAATCAGAGGCGGGGAATCAGAGTTGGGGAATCAGAGGCGGGTAATCAGATATGGGGAAACAGAGGCGGGGAATCATAGGTGGGGAATCAGAGGCAGAGAATCAGATGTGGGGAATCAGAGCTGGGGAATCAGAGGCGGGGAATCTGAGTTTGGGAATCAGAGGCGGAGAATAAGATATGGGGAATCAGAGGCGGGGAATCAGATATGGGCAATCAGAGGAGGGGAATCAGAGGTTGGGCATCAGAGGCGGGAATCAGAATTGGGGAATCAGACATGGGGAATCAGAGAAGGGGAATCAGAGGCAGTGAATCAGAGATGGTGAATCAGAGGCGGGGAATCACAGGCAGGGAATCAGACGCAGGGAATCAGTGGTGGTGAATCCAAGATGGGGAATCAGAGGCGTGGAATCAGAGGCAGGGAATTAGACACGGGGAATCAGAGGTGGGAATCAGAGCTGAGGAATCAGAGGCGGGGAATCAGAGGCTGGGAATCAGATATGGGGCATCAGAGGCAGGGAATCAGATAGGGGAATCAGAGGCGGGGAATTAGTGGCAGGGAATCAGAGGCGGGGAATCAGAGGCGGGATATCAGAGGCAGGGAATCAGATGTGGGGAATCAGACATGGGGAATCAGAGGCAGGGAATCAGAGGCGGGGAATCAGAGGAGGGGAATCAGAGGTTGGGCATCAGAGGCGGGAATCAGAATTGGGGAATCAGACATGGGGAATCAGAGAAGGGGAATCAGAGGCAGTGAATCAGAGATGGTGAATCAGAGGCGGGGAATCACAGGCAGGGAATCAGACGCAGGGAATCAGTGGTGGTGAATCCAAGATGGGGAATCAGAGGCGGGGAATCAGAGGCAGGGAATTAGACACGGGGAATCAGAGGTGGGGAATCAGAGCTGAGGAATCAGAGGCGGGGAATCAGAGTTGGGGAATCAGAGGCTGGGAATCAGATATGGGGCATCAGAGGCAGGGAATCAGATAGGGGAATCAGAGGCGGGGAATCACAGGCAGGGAATCAGACGCAGGGAATCAGTGGTGGTGAATCAGAGATGGGGAATCAGAGGCGGGGAATCAGAGGCAGGGAATCAGACGCGGGGAATCAGAGGCGGGGAATCAGAGCTGAGGAATCAGAGGCGGGGAATCAGAGTTGGTGAATCAGAGGCGGGGAATCAGATATGGGGAATCAGAGGCGGGGAATCAGAGGCGGGGAAACAGAGGAGGGATATCAGATATGGGGAACCAGAGGTGGGGATTCGGAGGGCGGGAGTCCGAGATGGCGAATCAGAGGCAGGGAATCAGATATGGGGAATCAGAGATGGGGAATCAGAGGCAGGGAATCAGAGGCGGGGAATCAGAAGCGGAGAATCATATTCCGGGAATCAGAGTCTGGGAATCAGAGGTGGGGAATCTGAGTCCGGGAATCAGAGATGGGGAATCAGAGGTGGGGAATCAGATATGGGGAATCAGAGGCGGGTTATCAGAGGCGGGGATAAAAAGATGGCTTATCAGATATGGGGAATCAGAGGTGGTGAATCAGATGCGGTGAATCAGAGATGGGGAATCAGAGGCGGGGAATCAGAGGCAGGGAATCAGACACGGGGAATCAGAGGCGGGGAATCAGAGCAGGGGAATCAGAGGCGGGGAATCAGAGTTGGGGAATCAGAGGTGGGGAATCAGATATGGGGAAACAGAGGCGGGGAATCAGAGTCGGGGAAACAGAGGAGGGGAATCAGATATTGGGAATCAGAGGTGGGGAATCAGAGGCAGGGAATCAGAATTTGGGAATCAGAGATGGGGAATCAGAGCTGGGGAATCAGAGGCGGGGAATCAGAATTTGGGAATCAGAGATGGGGAATCAGAGATGGGGAATCAGAGGTGCGGAATCAGACGTGGAGATTCAGAGGTGGTTAATCACAGATGGGGAATCAGAGGCAGGGAATCAGAAGCAGGGAATCAGACGCGGGGAATCAGAGGTGGGGAATCATAGCTGGGGAATCAGAGGCGGGGAATCAGAGTTGGGGAATCAGAGTTGGGGAATCCGAGGCGGGGTATCAGATATGGGGAATCAGAGGTGGGGAATCAGAGGTGGTGAATCAGAGATGGGGAATCAGAGGCGGGGAATTTGAATCAGGGAATCAGTGGTGGTGAATCAGAGATGGGGAATCAGAGGCGGGGAATCAGAGGCAGGGAATCAGACGCGGGGAATCAGAGGCGGGGAATCAGAGGTGAGGAATCAGAGGCGGGGAATCAGAGTTGGGGAATCAGAGGCGGGGAATCAGATATGGGGAATCAGAGGCGGGGAATCAGAGGCGGGGAAACAGAGGAGGGATATCAGATATGGGGAACCAGAGGTGGGGAATCGGAGGGCGGGAATCCGAGATGGCGAATCAGAGGCAGGGAATCAGATATGGGGAATCAGAGATGGGGAATCAGAGGCAGGGAATCAGAGGCGGGGAATCAGAAGCGGGGAATCATATTCCGAGAATCAGAGTCTGGGAATCAGAGGTGGGGAATCTGAGTCCGGGAATCAGAGATGGGGAATCAGAGGTGGGGAATCAGATATGGGGAATCAGAGGCGGGGAATCAGAGGCGGGGAAACAAAGATGGCTTATCAGATATGGGGAATCAGAGGTGGTGAATCAGAGGCGGTGAATCAGAGATGGGGAATCAGAGGCGGGGAATCAGAGGCAGGGAATCAGACACGGGGAATCAGAGGCGGGGAATCAGAGCTGGGGAATCAGAGGCGGGGAATCAGAGTTGGGGAATCAGAGGTGGGGAATCAGATATGGGGAAACAGAGGTGGGGAATCAGAGGTGGGGAAACAGAGGCAGGGAATCAGATATTGGGAATCAGAGGTGGGGAATAAGAAGCAGGGAATCAGATGTGGGGAATCAGAGCTGGGGATCAGAGGCGGGGCATCTGAGTTTGGGAATAAGAGGCGGGGAATAAGATATGGGGAATCAGAGAAGGGGAATCAGAGGCACTGAATCAGAGATGGTGAATCAGAGGCGGGGAATCACAGGCAGGGAATCAGACGCAGGGAATCAGTGGTGGTGAATCCAAGATGGGGAATCAGAGGCGGGGAATCAGAGGCAGGGAATTAGACACGGGGAATCAGAGGTGGGGAATCAGAGCTGAGGAATCAGAGGCAGGGAATCAGATATGGGGCATCAGAGGCAGGGAATCAGATATGGGGAATCAGAGGCAGGGAATTAGTGGCAGGGAATCAGAGGCGGGGAATCAGAGGTGGGGTATCAGAGGCAGGGAATCAGATGTGGGGAATCAGACATGGGGAATCAGAGGCAGGGAATCAGAGGCGGGGAATCAGAAGCGGGGAATCATAGGCCGGGAATCAGAGGCAGGGAATCAGAGGTGGGGAATCAGAGTACGGGAATCAGAGATGGGGAATCAGAGGCGGGGAATCAGATATGGGGAATCAGAGGCGGGAATCAGAGGCTGAGAAACTGAGGTGGCTAATCAGATATGGGGAATCAGAGGTGGGGAATCAGAGGCAGTGAATCAGAGATGGGGAATCAGAGGCAGGGAATCAGAGGCGGGGAATCAGAAGCGGGGAATCAATGGCCGGGAATCAGAGGCTGTGAATCAGAGGTGGGGAATGTGAGTCCGTGAATCAGAGATGGGGAATCAGAGGTGGGGAATCAGATATGGGGAATCAGAGGCGTGGAATCAGAGGCGGGGAAACAGAGGTGGCTAATTAGATATGGGGAATCAGAGGTGGGGAATCAGAGGCGGGGAATCAGAGGCAGGGAATCAGACACGGGGAATCAAAGGCGGGGAATCAGAGCTGGGGAATCAGATGCGGGGAATCAGAGTTGAGGAATCAGAGGTGGGGAATCAGATATGGGGAAACAGAGGCGGGGAATCAGAGGCGGGGAAACAGAGGCGGGGAATCAGATATTGGGAATCAGAGTTGGGGAATCAGAGGCAGGGAATCAGATGTGGGGAGTCAGAGCTGGGGAATCAGAGGCGGGGAATCAGAATTTGGGAATCAGAGGTGGGGAATCAGAGATGGGGAATCAGAGGCGGGGAAACAGACGCGGACAATCAAAGGTGGTTAATCACAGATGGGGAAACAGAGGCAGGGAATCAGAAGCAGGGATTCAGACGCGGGGGATCAGAGGCGGGGAATCATAGCTGGGGAATCAGAGGCGGGGATTCAGAGTTGGGGAATCAGAGGCGGGGTATCAGATATGGGGAATCAGAGGCGGGTAATCAGAGGCGGGGAATCAGATATGGGAATCAGAGGTGGGTAATCAGAGGCGGTGAATGAGAGATGGGGAATCCGAGGCCGGGAATTAGAGTCAGGGAATCAGATGCGGGTAATCAGAGGTGGGGAATCAGAGCTGGGGAATCAGAGGCGGAGAATCAGAGTCGGGGAATCAGACGCGGGGAATCAGAGGCGGGGAATCAGAGCTGAGGAATCAGAGGCGGGGAATCAGAGTTGGGGAATCAGAGACGGGGAATCAGATATGGGGAATCAGAGGCGGGTAATCAGAGGTGGCTAATTAGATATGGGGAATCAGAGGTGGGGAATCAGAGGCGGGGAATCAGAGGCAGGGAATCAGACACGGGGAATCAAAGGCGGGGAATCAGAGCTGGGGAATCAGATGCGGGGAATCAGAGTTGAGGAATCAGAGGTGGGGAATCAGATATGGGGAAACAGAGGCGGGGAATCAGAGGCGGGGAAACAGAGGCGGGGAATCAGATATTGAGAATCAGAGTTGGGGAATCAGAGGCAGGGAATCAGATGTGGGGAGTCAGAGCTGGGGAATCAGAGGCGGGGAATCAGAATTTGGGAATCAGAGATGGGGAATCAGAGATGGGGAATCAGAGGCGGGGAAACAGACGCGGAGAATCAAAGGTGGTTAATCACAGATGGGGAAACAGAGGCAGGGAATCAGAAGCAGGGATTCAGACGCGGGGATCAGAGGCGGGGAATCATAGCTGGGGAATCAGAGGCGGGGTATCAGATATGGGGAATCAGAGGCGGGTAATCAGAGGCGGGGAATCAGATATGGGGAATCAGAGGTGGGTAATCAGAGGCGGTGAATGAGAGATGGGGAATCCGAGGCCGGGAATTAGAGTCAGGGAATCAGATGCGGGTAATCAGAGGTGGGGAATCAGAGCTGGGGAATCTGAGGCGGGGAATCAGAGGCAGGGAATCAGACGCGGGGAATCTGAGGCGGGGTATCAGAGCTGGGGAATCAGAGGCGGGGAATCTGAGTTTGGGAATCAGAGGCGGGGAATAAGATATGGGGAATCAGAGGCGGGGAATCAGATATGGGGAATCAGAGGAGGGGATTCAGAGGTGGGGCATCAGAGGCGGGAATCAGAATTGGGGAATCAGACATGGGGAATCAGAGAAGGGGAATCAGAGGCAGTGAATCAGAGATGGTGAATCAGAGGCGGGGAATCACAGGCAGGGAATCAGATGCAGGGAATCAGTGGTGGTGAATCAGAGATGGGGAATCAGAGGCGGGGAATCAGAGGCAGGGAATCAGACGCGGGGAATCAGAGGCGGGGAATCAGAGCTGAGGAATCAGAGGCGGGGAATCAGAGTTGGGGAATCAGAGACGGGGAATCAGATATGGGGAATCAGAGGTTGGGAATCAGAGGCGGGGAAACAGAGGAGGGGTATCAGATATGGGGAACCTGAGGTGGGGAATCGGAGGGCGGGTATCCGAGATGGGTATACAGAGGCAGGGAATCAGATATGGGGAATCAGAGGCGGGGAATCAGAGGCAGGGAATCAGATGTGGGGTATCAGAGATGTGGAATCAGAGGCAGGGAATCAGAGGCGGGGAATCAGAAGCGGGGAATCATATTCCGGGAATCAGAGGCTTGGAATCAGAGGTGGGGAATCTGAGTCCGGGAATCAGAGATGGGGAATCAGAGACGGGGAATCAGAGGCGGGGAATCAGAGGCGGGGAATCAGAGATGGCTTATCAGATATGGGGAATCAGAGGTGGGGAATCAGAGGCGGTGAATCAGAGATGGGGAATCAGAGGCGGGGAATCAGAGGCAGGGAATCAGACACGGGGAATCAGAGGCGGGGAATCAGACACGGGGTATCAGAGGCGGGGAATCAGAGTTGGGGAATCAGAGGTAGGGAATCAGATATGGGGAAACAGAGGCGGGGAATCAGAGGTGGGGAAACAGAGGCAGGGAATCAGATATAGGGAATCAGAGGTGGGGAATCAGAGGCAGGGAATCAGATGTGGGGAATCAGAGCTGGGCAATCAGAGACGGGGAATCTGAGTTTGGGAATCAGAGGCGGGGAATAAGATATGGGGAATCAGAGGCGGGGAATCAGATATGGGCAATCAGAGGAGGGGAATCAGAGGTGGGGCATCAGAGGCGGGAATCAGAATTGGGGAATCAGACATGGGGAATCAGAGAAGGGGAATCAGAGGCAGTGAATCAGAGATGGTGAATCAGAGGCGGGGAATCACAGGCAGGGAATCAGACGCAAGGAATCAGTGGTGGTGAATCCAAGATGGGGAATCAGAGGCGGGGAATCTGTGGCAGGGAATTAGACACGGGGAATCAGAGGTGGGGAATCAGAGCTGAGGAATCAGAGGCGGGGAATCAGAGTTGGGGAATCAGAGGCAGGGAATCAGATATGGGGCATCAGAGGCAGGAAATCAGATATGGGGAATCAGAGGCGGGGAATTAGTGGCAGGGAATCAGAGGCGGGGAATCAGAGGCGGGGTATCAGAGGCAGGGAATCAGATGTGGGGAATCAGAGAAGGGGAATCAGAGGCAGTGAATCAGAGATGGTGAATCAGAGGCGGGGAATCACAGGCAGGGAATCAGACGCAAGGAATCAGTGGTGGTGAATCCAAGATGGGGAATCAGAGGCGGGGAATCTGAGGCAGGGAATTAGACACGGGGAATCAGAGGTGGGGAATCAGAGCTGAGGAATCAGAGGCGGGGAATCAGAGTTGGGGAATCAGAGGCAGGGAATCAGATATGGGGCATCAGAGGCAGGAAATCAGATATGGGGAATCAGAGGCGGGGAATTAGTGGCAGGGAATCAGAGGCGGGGAATCAGAGGCGGGGTATCAGAGGCAGGGAATCAGATGTGGGGAATCAGACATGGGGAATCAGAGGCAGGGAATCAGAGGCGGGGAATCAGAAGCGGGGAATCATAGGCCGTGAATCAGAGGCCGGGAATCAGAGGTGGGGATTCAGATTCCGGGAATCAGAGATGGGGAATCAGAGGCGGGGAATCAGATATGGGGAATCAGAGGCGGGGTATCAGAGGCGGAGAAACAGAGGTGGCTAATCAGATATGGGGAATCAGAGGTGGGGAATCGGAGGCAGTGAATCAGAGATGGGGAATCAGAGGCAGGGAATCAGAGGCGGGGAATCAGAAGCGGGGAATCATAGGCCGGGAATCAGAGGCCGGGAATCAGAGGTGGGGAATCTGAGTCCGGGAATCAGAGATGGGGAATCAGAGGCGGGGAATCAGATATGGGGAATCAGAGGCGGGGAATCAGAGGCGGGGAAACAGAGATTGCTTATCAGATATGGGGAATCAGAGGTGGGGAATCAGAGGCGGGGAATCAGAAATGGGGAATCAGAGGCGGGGAATCAGAGGCGGGGAAACAGAGCTGAGGAACCAGAGGCGGGGAATCAGAGTTGGGGAATCAGAGACGGGAAATCAGATATGGGGAATCAGAGGTTGGGAATCAGAGGCGGGGAAACAGAGGAGGGGTATCAGATATGGGGAACCAGAGGTGGGGAATCAGAGGGCGGGAATCCGAGATGGGTAATCAGAGGCAGGGAATCAGATATGGGGAATCAGAGGCGGGGAATCAGAGGCAGGGAATCAGATGTGGGGAATCAGAGATGGGGAATCAGAGGCAGGGAATCAGAGGCGGGGAATCAGAAGCCGGGAATAATATTCCGGGAATCAGAGGCTTGGAATCAGAGGTGGGGAATCTGAGTCCTGGAATCAGAGATGGGGAATCAGAGGCGGGGAATCAGATATGGGGAATCAGAGGCGGGGAATCAGAGGCGGGGAAACAGAGGTGGCTTATCAGATATGGGGAATCAGAAGTGGGGAATCAGAGGCGGGGATTCAGAGGCGGGGAAACAGAGTAGGGGTATCAGATATGGGGAACCAGAGGTGGGGAATCGGAGGGCGGGAATCCGAGATGGGTAATCAGAGGCAGGGAATCAGATATGTGGAATCAGAGGCGGGGAATCAGAGACAGGAAATCAGATGTGGGGAATCAGAGATGGGGAATCAGAGGCAGGGAATCAGAGGCGGGGAATCAGAAGTGGGGAATCATATTCCGGGAATCAGAGGCTGGGAATCAGAGGTGGGGAATCTGAGTCCGGGAATCAGAGATGGGGAATCAGAGGCGGGGAATCAGAGGCAGGGAATCAGATGTGGGGAATCAGATAGGGGAATCAGAGGCGGGGAATTAGTGGCAGGGAATCAGAGGCGGGGAATCAGAGGCGGGATATCAGAGGCAGGGAATCAGATGTGGGGAATCAGACATGGGGAATCAGAGGCAGGGAATCAGAGGCGGGGAATCAGAGGAGGGGAATCAGAGGTTGGGCATCAGAGGCGGGAATCAGAATTGGGGAATCAGACATGGGGAATCAGAGAAGGGGAATCAGAGGCAGTGAATCAGAGATGGTGAATCAGAGGCGGGGAATCACAGGCAGGGAATCAGACGCAGGGAATCAGTGGTGGTGAATCCAAGATGGGGAATCAGAGGCGGGGAATCAGAGGCAGGGAATTAGACACGGGGAATCAGAGGTGGGGAATCAGAGCTGAGGAATCAGAGGCGGGGAATCAGAGTTGGGGAATCAGAGGCTGGGAATCAGATATGGGGCATCAGAGGCAGGGAATCAGATAGGGGAATCAGAGGGGGGGAATCACAGGCAGGGAATCAGACGCAGGGAATCAGTGGTGGTGAATCAGAGATGGGGAATCAGAGGCGGGGAATCAGAGGCAGGGAATCAGACGCGGGGAATCAGAGGCGGGGAATCAGAGCTGAGGAATCAGAGGCGGGGAATCAGAGTTGGTGAATCAGAGGCGGGGAATCAGATATGGGGAATCAGAGGCAGGGAATCAGAGGCGGGGAAACAGAGGAGGGATATCAGATATGGGGAACCAGAGGTGGGGATTCGGAGGGCGGGAGTCCGAGATGGCGAATCAGAGGCAGGGAATCAGATATGGGGAATCAGAGATGGGGAATCAGAGGCAGGGAATCAGAGGCGGGGAATCAGAAGCGGAGAATCATATTCCGGGAATCAGAGTCTGGGAATCAGAGGTGGGGAATCTGAGTCCGGGAATCAGAGATGGGGAATCAGAGGTGGGGAATCAGATATGGGGAATCAGAGGCGGGTTATCAGAGGCGGGGATAAAAAGATGGCTTATCAGATATGGGGAATCAGAGGTGGTGAATCAGATGCGGTGAATCAGAGATGGGGAATCAGAGGCGGGGAATCAGAGGCAGGGAATCAGACACGGGGAATCAGAGGCGGGGAATCAGAGCAGGGGAATCAGAGGCGGGGAATCAGAGTTGGGGAATCAGAGGTGGGGAATCAGATATGGGGAAACAGAGGCGGGGAATCAGAGTCGGGGAAACAGAGGAGGGGAATCAGATATTGGGAATCAGAGGTGGGGAATCAGAGGCAGGGAATCAGAATTTGGGAATAAGAGATGGGGAATCAGAGCTGGGGAATCAGAGGCGGGGAATCAGAATTTGGGAATCAGAGATGGGGAATCAGAGATGGGGAATCAGAGGTGCGGAATCAGACGTGGAGATTCAGAGGTGGTTAATCACAGATGGGGAATCAGAGGCAGGGAATCAGAAGCAGGGAATCAGACGCGGGGAATCAGAGGTGGGGAATCATAGCTGGGGAATCAGAGGCGGGGAATCAGAGTTGGGGAATCAGAGTTGGGGAATCCGAGGCGGGGTATCAGATATGGGGAATCAGAGGTGGGGAATCAGAGGTGGTGAATCAGAGATGGGGAATCAGAGGCGGGGAATTTGAATCAGGGAATCAGACGCGGGTAATCAGAGGTGGGGAATCAGAGCTTGTGAATCAGAGATGGTGAATCAGAGGCGGGGAATCACAGGCAGGGAATCAGACGCAGGGAATCAGTGGTGGTGAATCAGAGATGGGGAATCAGAGGCGGGGAATCAGAGGCAGGGAATCAGACGCGGGGAATCAGAGGCGGGGAATCAGAGGTGAGGAATCAGAGGCGGGGAATCAGAGTTGGGGAATCAGAGGCGGGGAATCAGATATGGGGAATCAGAGGCGGGGAATCAGAGGCGGGGAAACAGAGGAGGGATATCAGATATGGGGAACCAGAGGTGGGGAATCGGAGGGCGGGAATCCGAGATGGCGAATCAGAGGCAGGGAATCAGATATGGGGAATCAGAGATGGGGAATCAGAGGCAGGGAATCAGAGGCGGGGAATCAGAAGCGGGGAATCATATTCCGGGAATCAGAGTCTGGGAATCAGAGGTGGGGAATCTGAGTCCGGGAATCAGAGATGGGGAATCAGAGGTGGGGAATCAGATATGGGGAATCAGAGGCGGGGAATCAGAGGCGGGGAAACAAAGATGGCTTATCAGATATGGGGAATCAGAGGTGGTGAATCAGAGGCGGTGAATCAGAGATGGGGAATCAGAGGCGGGGAATCAGAGGCAGGGAATCTGACACGGGGAATCAGAGGCGGGGAATCAGAGCTGGGGAATCAGAGGCGGGGAATCAGAGTTGGGGAATCAGAGGTGGGGAATCAGATATGGGGAAACAGAGGTGGGGAATCAGAGGTGGGGAAACAGAGGCAGGGAATCAGATATTGGGAATCAGAGGTGGGGAATAAGAAGCAGGGAATCAGATGTGGGGAATCAGAGCTGGGGATCAGAGGCGGGGCATCTGAGTTTGGGAATAAGAGGCGGGGAATAAGATATGGGGAATCAGAGAAGGGGAATCAGAGGCACTGAATCAGAGATGGTGAATCAGAGGCGGGGAATCACAGGCAGGGAATCAGACGCAGGGAATCAGTGGTGGTGAATCCAAGATGGGGAATCAGAGGCGGGGAATCAGAGGCAGGGAATTAGACACGGGGAATCAGAGGTGGGGAATCAGAGCTGAGGAATCAGAGGCAGGGAATCAGATATGGGGCATCAGAGGCAGGGAATCAGATATGGGGAATCAGAGGCAGGGAATTAGTGGCAGGGAATCAGAGGCGGGGAATCAGAGGTGGGGTATCAGAGGCAGGGAATCAGATGTGGGGAATCAGACATGGGGAATCAGAGGCAGGGAATCAGAGGCGGGGAATCAGAAGCGGGGAATCATAGGCCGGGAATCAGAGGCAGGGAATCAGAGGTGGGGAATCAGAGTACGGGAATCAGAGATGGGGAATCAGAGGCGGGGAATCAGATATGGGGAATCAGAGGCGGGAATCAGAGGCTGAGAAACTGAGGTGGCTAATCAGATATGGGGAATCAGAGGTGGGGAATCAGAGGCAGTGAATCAGAGATGGGGAATCAGAGGCAGGGAATCAGAGGCGGGGAATCAGAAGCGGGGAATCAATGGCCGGGAATCAGAGGCTGTGAATCAGAGGTGGGGAATGTGAGTCCGTGAATCAGAGATGGGGAATCAGAGGTGGGGAATCAGATATGGGGAATCAGAGGCGTGGAATCAGAGGCGGGGAAACAGAGGTGGCTAATTAGATATGGGGAATCAGAGGTGGGGAATCAGAGGCGGGGAATCAGAGGCAGGGAATCAGACACGGGGAATCAAAGGCGGGGAATCAGAGCTGGGGAATCAGATGCGGGGAATCAGAGTTGAGGAATCAGAGGTGGGGAATCAGATATGGGGAAACAGAGGCGGGGAATCAGAGGCGGGGAAACAGAGGCGGGGAATCAGATATTGGGAATCAGAGTTGGGGAATCAGAGGCAGGGAATCAGATGTGGGGAGTCAGAGCTGGGGAATCAGAGGCGGGGAATCAGAATTTGGGAATCAGAGGTGGGGAATCAGAGATGGGGAATCAGAGGCGGGGAAACAGACGCGGACAATCAAAGGTGGTTAATCACAGATGGGGAAACAGAGGCAGGGAATCAGAAGCAGGGATTCAGACGCGGGGGATCAGAGGCGGGGAATCATAGCTGGGGAATCAGAGGCGGGGATTCAGAGTTGGGGAATCAGAGGCGGGGTATCAGATATGGGGAATCAGAGGCGGGTAATCAGAGGCGGGGAATCAGATATGGGAATCAGAGGTGGGTAATCAGAGGCGGTGAATGAGAGATGGGGAATCCGAGGCCGGGAATTAGAGTCAGGGAATCAGATGCGGGTAATCAGAGGTGGGGAATCAGAGCTGGGGAATCAGAGGCGGAGAATCAGAGTCGGGGAATCAGACGCGGGGAATCAGAGGCGGGGAATCAGAGCTGAGGAATCAGAGGCGGGGAATCAGAGTTGGGGAATCAGAGACGGGGAATCAGATATGGGGAATCAGAGGCGGGTAATCAGAGGTGGCTAATTAGATATGGGGAATCAGAGGTGGGGAATCAGAGGCGGGGAATCAGAGGCAGGGAATCAGACACGGGGAATCAAAGGCGGGGAATCAGAGCTGGGGAATCAGATGCGGGGAATCAGAGTTGAGGAATCAGAGGTGGGGAATCAGATATGGGGAAACAGAGGCGGGGAATCAGAGGCGGGGAAACAGAGGCGGGGAATCAGATATTGAGAATCAGAGTTGGGGAATCAGAGGCAGGGAATCAGATGTGGGGAGTCAGAGCTGGGGAATCAGAGGCGGGGAATCAGAATTTGGGAATCAGAGATGGGGAATCAGAGATGGGGAATCAGAGGCGGGGAAACAGACGCGGAGAATCAAAGGTGGTTAATCACAGATGGGGAAACAGAGGCAGGGAATCAGAAGCAGGGATTCAGACGCGGGGATCAGAGGCGGGGAATCATAGCTGGGGAATCAGAGGCGGGGTATCAGATATGGGGAATCAGAGGCGGGTAATCAGAGGCGGGGAATCAGATATGGGGAATCAGAGGTGGGTAATCAGAGGCGGTGAATGAGAGATGGGGAATCCGAGGCCGGGAATTAGAGTCAGGGAATCAGATGCGGGTAATCAGAGGTGGGGAATCAGAGCTGGGGAATCAGAGGCGGGGAATCAGAGGCAGGGAATCAGACGCGGGGAATCTGAGGCGGGGTATCAGAGCTGGGGAATCAGAGGCGGGGAATCTGAGTTTGGGAATCAGAGGCGGGGAATAAGATATGGGGAATCAGAGGCGGGGAATCAGATATGGGGAATCAGAGGAGGGGATTCAGAGGTGGGGCATCAGAGGCGGGAATCAGAATTGGGGAATCAGACATGGGGAATCAGAGAAGGGGAATCAGAGGCAGTGAATCAGAGATGGTGAATCAGAGGCGGGGAATCACAGGCAGGGAATCAGATGCAGGGAATCAGTGGTGGTGAATCAGAGATGGGGAATCAGAGGCGGGGAATCAGAGGCAGGGAATCAGACGCGGGGAATCAGAGGCGGGGAATCAGAGCTGAGGAATCAGAGGCGGGGAATCAGAGTTGGGGAATCAGAGACGGGGAATCAGATATGGGGAATCAGAGGTTGGGAATCAGAGGCGGGGAAACAGAGGAGGGGTATCAGATATGGGGAACCTGAGGTGGGGAATCGGAGGGCGGGAATCCGAGATGGGTATACAGAGGCAGGGAATCAGATATGGGGAATCAGAGGCGGGGAATCAGAGGCAGGGAATCAGATGTGGGGTATCAGAGATGGGGAATCAGAGGCAGGGAATCAGAGGCGGGGAATCAGAAGCGGGGAATCATATTCCGGGAATCAGAGGCTTGGAATCAGAGGTGGGGAATCTGAGTCCGGGAATCAGAGATGGGGAATCAGAGACGGGGAATCAGAGGCGGGGAATCAGAGGCGGGGAATCAGAGATGGCTTATCAGATATGGGGAATCAGAGGTGGGGAATCAGAGGCGGTGAATCAGAGATGGGGAATCAGAGGCGGGGAATCAGAGGCAGGGAATCAGACACGGGGAATCAGAGGCGGGGAATCAGACACGGGGTATCAGAGGCGGGGAATCAGAGTTGGGGAATCAGAGGTAGGGAATCAGATATGGGGAAACAGAGGCGGGGAATCAGAGGTGGGGAAACAGAGGCAGGGAATCAGATATAGGGAATCAGAGGTGGGGAATCAGAGGCAGGGAATCAGATGTGGGGAATCAGAGCTGGGCAATCAGAGACGGGGAATCTGAGTTTGGGAATCAGAGGCGGGGAATAAGATATGGGGAATCAGAGGCGGGGAATCAGATATGGGCAATCAGAGGAGGGGAATCAGAGGTGGGGCATCAGAGGCGGGAATCAGAATTGGGGAATCAGACATGGGGAATCAGAGAAGGGGAATCAGAGGCAGTGAATCAGAGATGGTGAATCAGAGGCGGGGAATCACAGGCAGGGAATCAGACGCAAGGAATCAGTGGTGGTGAATCCAAGATGGGGAATCAGAGGCGGGGAATCTGTGGCAGGGAATTAGACACGGGGAATCAGAGGTGGGGAATCAGAGCTGAGGAATCAGAGGCAGGGAATCAGATATGGGGCATCAGAGGCAGGGAATCAGATATGGGGAATCAGAGGCAGGGAATTAGTGGCAGGGAATCAGAGGCGGGGAATCAGAGGTGGGGTATCAGAGGCAGGGAATCAGATGTGGGGAATCAGACATGGGGAATCAGAGGCAGGGAATCAGAGGCGGGGAATCAGAAGCGGGGAATCATAGGCCGGGAATCAGAGGCAGGGAATCAGAGGTGGGGAATCAGAGTACGGGAATCAGAGATGGGGAATCAGAGGCGGGGAATCAGATATGGGGAATCAGAGGCGGGAATCAGAGGCTGAGAAACTGAGGTGGCTAATCAGATATGGGGAATCAGAGGTGGGGAATCAGAGGCAGTGAATCAGAGATGGGGAATCAGAGGCAGGGAATCAGAGGCGGGGAATCAGAAGCGGGGAATCAATGGCCGGGAATCAGAGGCTGTGAATCAGAGGTGGGGAATGTGAGTCCGTGAATCAGAGATGGGGAATCAGAGGTGGGGAATCAGATATGGGGAATCAGAGGCGTGGAATCAGAGGCGGGGAAACAGAGGTGGCTAATTAGATATGGGGAATCAGAGGTGGGGAATCAGAGGCGGGGAATCAGAGGCAGGGAATCAGACACGGGGAATCAAAGGCGGGGAATCAGAGCTGGGGAATCAGATGCGGGGAATCAGAGTTGAGGAATCAGAGGTGGGGAATCAGATATGGGGAAACAGAGGCGGGGAATCAGAGGCGGGGAAACAGAGGCGGGGAATCAGATATTGGGAATCAGAGTTGGGGAATCAGAGGCAGGGAATCAGATGTGGGGAGTCAGAGCTGGGGAATCAGAGGCGGGGAATCAGAATTTGGGAATCAGAGGTGGGGAATCAGAGATGGGGAATCAGAGGCGGGGAAACAGACGCGGACAATCAAAGGTGGTTAATCACAGATGGGGAAACAGAGGCAGGGAATCAGAAGCAGGGATTCAGACGCGGGGGATCAGAGGCGGGGAATCATAGCTGGGGAATCAGAGGCGGGGATTCAGAGTTGGGGAATCAGAGGCGGGGTATCAGATATGGGGAATCAGAGGCGGGTAATCAGAGGCGGGGAATCAGATATGGGAATCAGAGGTGGGTAATCAGAGGCGGTGAATGAGAGATGGGGAATCCGAGGCCGGGAATTAGAGTCAGGGAATCAGATGCGGGTAATCAGAGGTGGGGAATCAGAGCTGGGGAATCAGAGGCGGAGAATCAGAGTCGGGGAATCAGACGCGGGGAATCAGAGGCGGGGAATCAGAGCTGAGGAATCAGAGGCGGGGAATCAGAGTTGGGGAATCAGAGACGGGGAATCAGATATGGGGAATCAGAGGCGGGTAATCAGAGGTGGCTAATTAGATATGGGGAATCAGAGGTGGGGAATCAGAGGCGGGGAATCAGAGGCAGGGAATCAGACACGGGGAATCAAAGGCGGGGAATCAGAGCTGGGGAATCAGATGCGGGGAATCAGAGTTGAGGAATCAGAGGTGGGGAATCAGATATGGGGAAACAGAGGCGGGGAATCAGAGGCGGGGAAACAGAGGCGGGGAATCAGATATTGAGAATCAGAGTTGGGGAATCAGAGGCAGGGAATCAGATGTGGGGAGTCAGAGCTGGGGAATCAGAGGCGGGGAATCAGAATTTGGGAATCAGAGATGGGGAATCAGAGATGGGGAATCAGAGGCGGGGAAACAGACGCGGGGAATCAAAGGTGGTTAATCACAGATGGGGAAACAGAGGCAGGGAATCAGAAGCAGGGATTCAGACGCGGGGATCAGAGGCGGGGAATCATAGCTGGGGAATCAGAGGCGGGGTATCAGATATGGGGAATCAGAGGCGGGTAATCAGAGGCGGGGAATCAGATATGGGGAATCAGAGGTGGGTAATCAGAGGCGGTGAATGAGAGATGGGGAATCCGAGGCCGGGAATTAGAGTCAGGGAATCAGATGCGGGTAATCAGAGGTGGGGAATCAGAGCTGGGGAATCAGAGGCGGGGAATCAGAGGCAGGGAATCAGACGCGGGGAATCTGAGGCGGGGTATCAGAGCTGGGGAATCAGAGGCGGGGAATCTGAGTTTGGGAATCAGAGGCGGGGAATAAGATATGGGGAATCAGAGGCGGGGAATCAGATATGGGGAATCAGAGGAGGGGATTCAGAGGTGGGGCATCAGAGGCGGGAATCAGAATTGGGGAATCAGACATGGGGAATCAGAGAAGGGGAATCAGAGGCAGTGAATCAGAGATGGTGAATCAGAGGCGGGGAATCACAGGCAGGGAATCAGATGCAGGGAATCAGTGGTGGTGAATCAGAGATGGGGAATCAGAGGCGGGGAATCAGAGGCAGGGAATCAGACGCGGGGAATCAGAGGCGGGGAATCAGAGCTGAGGAATCAGAGGCGGGGAATCAGAGTTGGGGAATCAGAGACGGGGAATCAGATATGGGGAATCAGAGGTTGGGAATCAGAGGCGGGGAAACAGAGGAGGGGTATCAGATATGGGGAACCTGAGGTGGGGAATCGGAGGGCGGGAATCCGAGATGGGTATACAGAGGCAGGGAATCAGATATGGGGAATCAGAGGCGGGGAATCAGAGGCAGGGAATCAGATGTGGGGTATCAGAGATGGGGAATCAGAGGCAGGGAATCAGAGGCGGGGAATCAGAAGCGGGGAATCATATTCCGGGAATCAGAGGCTTGGAATCAGAGGTGGGGAATCTGAGTCCGGGAATCAGAGATGGGGAATCAGAGACGGGGAATCAGAGGCGGGGAATCAGAGGCGGGGAATCAGAGATGGCTTATCAGATATGGGGAATCAGAGGTGGGGAATCAGAGGCGGTGAATCAGAGATGGGGAATCAGAGGCGGGGAATCAGAGGCAGGGAATCAGACACGGGGAATCAGAGGCGGGGAATCAGACACGGGGTATCAGAGGCGGGGAATCAGAGTTGGGGAATCAGAGGTAGGGAATCAGATATGGGGAAACAGAGGCGGGGAATCAGAGGTGGGGAAACAGAGGCAGGGAATCAGATATAGGGAATCAGAGGTGGGGAATCAGAGGCAGGGAATCAGATGTGGGGAATCAGAGCTGGGCAATCAGAGACGGGGAATCTGAGTTTGGGAATCAGAGGCGGGGAATAAGATATGGGGAATCAGAGGCGGGGAATCAGATATGGGCAATCAGAGGAGGGGAATCAGAGGTGGGGCATCAGAGGCGGGAATCAGAATTGGGGAATCAGACATGGGGAATCAGAGAAGGGGAATCAGAGGCAGTGAATCAGAGATGGTGAATCAGAGGCGGGGAATCACAGGCAGGGAATCAGACGCAAGGAATCAGTGGTGGTGAATCCAAGATGGGGAATCAGAGGCGGGGAATCTGTGGCAGGGAATTAGACACGGGGAATCAGAGGTGGGGAATCAGAGCTGAGGAATCAGAGGCGGGGAATCAGAGTTGGGGAATCAGAGGCAGGGAATCAGATATGGGGCATCAGAGGCAGGAAATCAGATATGGGGAATCAGAGGCGGGGAATTAGTGGCAGGGAATCAGAGGCGGGGAATCAGAGGCGGGGTATCAGAGGCAGGGAATCAGATGTGGGGAATCAGAGAAGGGGAATCAGAGGCAGTGAATCAGAGATGGTGAATCAGAGGCGGGGAATCACAGGCAGGGAATCAGACGCAAGGAATCAGTGGTGGTGAATCCAAGATGGGGAATCAGAGGCGGGGAATCTGAGGCAGGGAATTAGACACGGGGAATCAGAGGTGGGGAATCAGAGCTGAGGAATCAGAGGCGGGGAATCAGAGTTGGGGAATCAGAGGCAGGGAATCAGATATGGGGCATCAGAGGCAGGAAATCAGATATGGGGAATCAGAGGCGGGGAATTAGTGGCAGGGAATCAGAGGCGGGGAATCAGAGGCGGGGTATCAGAGGCAGGGAATCAGATGTGGGGAATCAGACATGGGGAATAAGAGGCAGGGAATCAGAGGCGGGGAATCAGAAGCGGGGAATCATAGGCCGTGAATCAGAGGCCGGGAATCAGAGGTGGGGATTCAGATTCCGGGAATCAGAGATGGGGAATCAGAGGCGGGGAATCAGATATGGGGAATCAGAGGCGGGAATCAGAGGCTGAGAAACTGAGGTGGCTAATCAGATATGGGGAATCAGAGGTGGGGAATCAGAGGCAGTGAATCAGAGATGGGGAATCAGAGGCAGGGAATCAGAGGCGGGGAATCAGAAGCGGGGAATCAATGGCCGGGAATCAGAGGCTGTGAATCAGAGGTGGGGAATGTGAGTCCGTGAATCAGAGATGGGGAATCAGAGGTGGGGAATCAGATATGGGGAATCAGAGGCGTGGAATCAGAGGCGGGGAAACAGAGGTGGCTAATTAGATATGGGGAATCAGAGGTGGGGAATCAGAGGCGGGGAATCAGAGGCAGGGAATCAGACACGGGGAATCAAAGGCGGGGAATCAGAGCTGGGGAATCAGATGCGGGGAATCAGAGTTGAGGAATCAGAGGTGGGGAATCAGATATGGGGAAACAGAGGCGGGGAATCAGAGGCGGGGAAACAGAGGCGGGGAATCAGATATTGGGAATCAGAGTTGGGGAATCAGAGGCAGGGAATCAGATGTGGGGAGTCAGAGCTGGGGAATCAGAGGCGGGGAATCAGAATTTGGGAATCAGAGGTGGGGAATCAGAGATGGGGAATCAGAGGCGGGGAAACAGACGCGGACAATCAAAGGTGGTTAATCACAGATGGGGAAACAGAGGCAGGGAATCAGAAGCAGGGATTCAGACGCGGGGGATCAGAGGCGGGGAATCATAGCTGGGGAATCAGAGGCGGGGATTCAGAGTTGGGGAATCAGAGGCGGGGTATCAGATATGGGGAATCAGAGGCGGGTAATCAGAGGCGGGGAATCAGATATGGGAATCAGAGGTGGGTAATCAGAGGCGGTGAATGAGAGATGGGGAATCCGAGGCCGGGAATTAGAGTCAGGGAATCAGATGCGGGTAATCAGAGGTGGGGAATCAGAGCTGGGGAATCAGAGGCGGAGAATCAGAGTCGGGGAATCAGACGCGGGGAATCAGAGGCGGGGAATCAGAGCTGAGGAATCAGAGGCGGGGAATCAGAGTTGGGGAATCAGAGACGGGGAATCAGATATGGGGAATCAGAGGCGGGTAATCAGAGGTGGCTAATTAGATATGGGGAATCAGAGGTGGGGAATCAGAGGCGGGGAATCAGAGGCAGGGAATCAGACACGGGGAATCAAAGGCGGGGAATCAGAGCTGGGGAATCAGATGCGGGGAATCAGAGTTGAGGAATCAGAGGTGGGGAATCAGATATGGGGAAACAGAGGCGGGGAATCAGAGGCGGGGAAACAGAGGCGGGGAATCAGATATTGAGAATCAGAGTTGGGGAATCAGAGGCAGGGAATCAGATGTGGGGAGTCAGAGCTGGGGAATCAGAGGCGGGGAATCAGAATTTGGGAATCAGAGATGGGGAATCAGAGATGGGGAATCAGAGGCGGGGAAACAGACGCGGAGAATCAAAGGTGGTTAATCACAGATGGGGAAACAGAGGCAGGGAATCAGAAGCAGGGATTCAGACGCGGGGATCAGAGGCGGGGAATCATAGCTGGGGAATCAGAGGCGGGGTATCAGATATGGGGAATCAGAGGCGGGTAATCAGAGGCGGGGAATCAGATATGGGGAATCAGAGGTGGGTAATCAGAGGCGGTGAATGAGAGATGGGGAATCCGAGGCCGGGAATTAGAGTCAGGGAATCAGATGCGGGTAATCAGAGGTGGGGAATCAGAGCTGGGGAATCAGAGGCGGGGAATCAGAGGCAGGGAATCAGACGCGGGGAATCTGAGGCGGGGTATCAGAGCTGGGGAATCAGAGGCGGGGAATCTGAGTTTGGGAATCAGAGGCGGGGAATAAGATATGGGGAATCAGAGGCGGGGAATCAGATATGGGGAATCAGAGGAGGGGATTCAGAGGTGGGGCATCAGAGGCGGGAATCAGAATTGGGGAATCAGACATGGGGAATCAGAGAAGGGGAATCAGAGGCAGTGAATCAGAGATGGTGAATCAGAGGCGGGGAATCACAGGCAGGGAATCAGATGCAGGGAATCAGTGGTGGTGAATCAGAGATGGGGAATCAGAGGCGGGGAATCAGAGGCAGGGAATCAGACGCGGGGAATCAGAGGCGGGGAATCAGAGCTGAGGAATCAGAGGCGGGGAATCAGAGTTGGGGAATCAGAGACGGGGAATCAGATATGGGGAATCAGAGGTTGGGAATCAGAGGCGGGGAAACAGAGGAGGGGTATCAGATATGGGGAACCTGAGGTGGGGAATCGGAGGGCGGGAATCCGAGATGGGTATACAGAGGCAGGGAATCAGATATGGGGAATCAGAGGCGGGGAATCAGAGGCAGGGAATCAGATGTGGGGTATCAGAGATGGGGAATCAGAGGCAGGGAATCAGAGGCGGGGAATCAGAAGCGGGGAATCATATTCCGGGAATCAGAGGCTTGGAATCAGAGGTGGGGAATCTGAGTCCGGGAATCAGAGATGGGGAATCAGAGACGGGGAATCAGAGGCGGGGAATCAGAGGCGGGGAATCAGAGATGGCTTATCAGATATGGGGAATCAGAGGTGGGGAATCAGAGGCGGTGAATCAGAGATGGGGAATCAGAGGCGGGGAATCAGAGGCAGGGAATCAGACACGGGGAATCAGAGGCGGGGAATCAGACACGGGGTATCAGAGGCGGGGAATCAGAGTTGGGGAATCAGAGGTAGGGAATCAGATATGGGGAAACAGAGGCGGGGAATCAGAGGTGGGGAAACAGAGGCAGGGAATCAGATATAGGGAATCAGAGGTGGGGAATCAGAGGCAGGGAATCAGATGTGGGGAATCAGAGCTGGGCAATCAGAGACGGGGAATCTGAGTTTGGGAATCAGAGGCGGGGAATAAGATATGGGGAATCAGAGGCGGGGAATCAGATATGGGCAATCAGAGGAGGGGAATCAGAGGTGGGGCATCAGAGGCGGGAATCAGAATTGGGGAATCAGACATGGGGAATCAGAGAAGGGGAATCAGAGGCAGTGAATCAGAGATGGTGAATCAGAGGCGGGGAATCACAGGCAGGGAATCAGACGCAAGGAATCAGTGGTGGTGAATCCAAGATGGGGAATCAGAGGCGGGGAATCTGTGGCAGGGAATTAGACACGGGGAATCAGAGGTGGGGAATCAGAGCTGAGGAATCAGAGGCGGGGAATCAGAGTTGGGGAATCAGAGGCAGGGAATCAGATATGGGGCATCAGAGGCAGGAAATCAGATATGGGGAATCAGAGGCGGGGAATTAGTGGCAGGGAATCAGAGGCGGGGAATCAGAGGCGGGGTATCAGAGGCAGGGAATCAGATGTGGGGAATCAGAGAAGGGGAATCAGAGGCAGTGAATCAGAGATGGTGAATCAGAGGCGGGGAATCACAGGCAGGGAATCAGACGCAAGGAATCAGTGGTGGTGAATCCAAGATGGGGAATCAGAGGCGGGGAATCTGAGGCAGGGAATTAGACACGGGGAATCAGAGGTGGGGAATCAGAGCTGAGGAATCAGAGGCGGGGAATCAGAGTTGGGGAATCAGAGGCAGGGAATCAGATATGGGGCATCAGAGGCAGGAAATCAGATATGGGGAATCAGAGGCGGGGAATTAGTGGCAGGGAATCAGAGGCGGGGAATCAGAGGCGGGGTATCAGAGGCAGGGAATCAGATGTGGGGAATCAGACATGGGGAATCAGAGGCAGGGAATCAGAGGCGGGGAATCAGAAGCGGGGAATCATAGGCCGTGAATCAGAGGCCGGGAATCAGAGGTGGGGATTCAGATTCCGGGAATCAGAGATGGGGAATCAGAGGCGGGGAATCAGATATGGGGAATCAGAGGCGGGGTATCAGAGGCGGAGAAACAGAGGTGGCTAATCAGATATGGGGAATCAGAGGTGGGGAATCGGAGGCAGTGAATCAGAGATGGGGAATCAGAGGCAGGGAATCAGAGGCGGGGAATCAGAAGCGGGGAATCATAGGCCGGGAATCAGAGGCCGGGAATCAGAGGTGGGGAATCTGAGTCCGGGAATCAGAGATGGGGAATCAGAGGCGGGGAATCAGATATGGGGAATCAGAGGCGGGGAATCAGAGGCGGGGAAACAGAGATTGCTTATCAGATATGGGGAATCAGAGGTGGGGAATCAGAGGCGGGGAATCAGAAATGGGGAATCAGAGGCGGGGAATCAGAGGCGGGGAAACAGAGCTGAGGAACCAGAGGCGGGGAATCAGAGTTGGGGAATCAGAGACGGGAAATCAGATATGGGGAATCAGAGGTTGGGAATCAGAGGCGGGGAAACAGAGGAGGGGTATCAGATATGGGGAACCAGAGGTGGGGAATCAGAGGGCGGGAATCCGAGATGGGTAATCAGAGGCAGGGAATCAGATATGGGGAATCAGAGGCGGGGAATCAGAGGCAGGGAATCAGATGTGGGGAATCAGAGATGGGGAATCAGAGGCAGGGAATCAGAGGCGGGGAATCAGAAGCCGGGAATAATATTCCGGGAATCAGAGGCTTGGAATCAGAGGTGGGGAATCTGAGTCCTGGAATCAGAGATGGGGAATCAGAGGCGGGGAATCAGATATGGGGAATCAGAGGCGGGGAATCAGAGGCGGGGAAACAGAGGTGGCTTATCAGATATGGGGAATCAGAAGTGGGGAATCAGAGGCGGGGATTCAGAGGCGGGGAAACAGAGTAGGGGTATCAGATATGGGGAACCAGAGGTGGGGAATCGGAGGGCGGGAATCCGAGATGGGTAATCAGAGGCAGGGAATCAGATATGTGGAATCAGAGGCGGGGAATCAGAGACAGGAAATCAGATGTGGGGAATCAGAGATGGGGAATCAGAGGCAGGGAATCAGAGGCGGGGAATCAGAAGTGGGGAATCATATTCCGGGAATCAGAGGCTGGGAATCAGAGGTGGGGAATCTGAGTCCGGGAATCAGAGATGGGGAATCAGAGGCGGGGAATCAGATATGGGGAATCAGAGGCGGGGAATCAGAGGCGGGGAAACAGAGATGGCTTATCAGATATGGGGAATCAGAGGTGGGGAATCAGAGGCGGTGAATCAGAGATGGGGAATCAGAGGCCAGGAATCAGAGGCAGGAAATCTGACATGGGGAATCAGAGGCGGGGTATCAGAGCTGGGGAATCAGAGGCGGGGAATCAGAGTTGGGGAATCAGAGGTGGGGAATCAGATATGGGGAAACAGAGGCGGGGAATCAGAGGTGGGGAAACAGAGGCAGGGAATCAGATATTGGGAATCAGAGGTGGGGAATCAGAGGCAGGGAATCAGATGTGGGGAATCAGAGCTGGGGAATCAGAGACGGGGAATCTGAGTTTGGGAATCAGAGGCGGGGAATAAGATATGGGGAATCAGAGGCGGGGAATCAGATATGGGCAATCAGAGGTGGGGAATCAGAGGTGGGGCATCAGAGGCGGGAATCAGAATTGGGGAATCAGACATGGGGAATCAGAGAAGGGGAATCAGAGGCAGTGAATCAGAGATGGTGAATCAGAGGCGGGGAATCACAGGGAGGGAATCAGACGCAAGGAATCAGTGGTCATGAATCCAAGATGGGGAATCAGAGGCGGGGAATCACAGGCAGGGAATTAGACACGGGGAATCAGAGGTGGGGAATCAGAGCTGGGGAATCAGAGGCGGGGAATCAGAGTTGGGGAATCAGAGGCAGGGAATCAGATATGGGGCATCAGAGGCAGGAAAACAGATATGGGGAATCAGAGGCGGGGAATTAGTGGCAGGGAATCAGAGGCGGGGAATCAGAGGCGGGGTATCAGAGGCAGGGAATCAGATGTGGGGAATCAGACATGGGGAATCATAGGCCGGGAATCAGAGGCAGGGAAACAGAGGTGGGGATTCAGAGTCCGGGAATCAGAGATGGGGAATCAGAGGCGGGGAATCAGATATGGGGAATCAGAGGCGGGGAATCAGAGGTGGAGAAACAGAGGTGGCTAATCAGATATGGGGAATTAGAGGAGGGGAATCAGAGGTGGGGCATCAGAGGCGGGAATCAGAATTGGGGAATCAGACATGGGGAATCAGAGAAGGGGAATCAGAGGCAGTGAATCAGAGATGGTGAATCAGAGGCGGGGAATCACAGGCAGGGAATCAGACGCAAGGAATCAGTGGTGGTGAATCCAAGATGGGGAATCAGAGGCGGGGAATCTGTGGCAGGGAATTAGAAACGGGGAATCAGAGGTGGGGAATCAGAGCTGAGGAATCAGAGGCGGGGAATCAGAGTTGGGGAATCAGAGGCAGGGAATCAGATATGGGGCATCAGAGGCAGGAAATCAGATATGGGGAATCAGAGGCGGGGAATTAGTGGCAGGGAATCAGAGGCGGGGAATCAGAGGCGGGGTATCAGAGGCAGGGAATCAGATGTGGGGAATCAGAGAAGGGGAATCAGAGGCAGTGAATCAGAGATGGTGAATCAGAGGCGGGGAATCACAGGCAGGGAATCAGACGCAAGGAATCAGTGGTGGTGAATCCAAGATGGGGAATCAGAGGCGGGGAATCTGAGGCAGGGAATTAGACACGGGGAATCAGAGGTGGGGAATCAGAGCTGAGGAATCAGAGGCGGGGAATCAGAGTTGGGGAATCAGAGGCAGGGAATCAGATATGGGGCATCAGAGGCAGGAAATCAGATATGGGGAATCAGAGGCGGGGAATTAGTGGCAGGGAATCAGAGGCGGGGAATCAGAGGCGGGGTATCAGAGGCAGGGAATCAGATGTGGGGAATCAGACATGGGGAATCAGAGGCAGGGAATCAGAGGCGGGGAATCAGAAGCGGGGAATCATAGGCCGTGAATCAGAGGCCGGGAATCAGAGGTGGGGATTCAGATTCCGGGAATCAGAGATGGGGAATCAGAGGCGGGGAATCAGATATGGGGAATCAGAGGCGGGGTATCAGAGGCGGAGAAACAGAGGTGGCTAATCAGATATGGGGAATCAGAGGTGGGGAATCGGAGGCAGTGAATCAGAGATGGGGAATCAGAGGCAGGGAATCAGAGGCGGGGAATCAGAAGCGGGGAATCATAGGCCGGGAATCAGAGGCCGGGAATCAGAGGTGGGGAATCTGAGTCCGGGAATCAGAGATGGGGAATCAGAGGCGGGGAATCAGATATGGGGAATCAGAGGCGGGGAATCAGAGGCGGGGAAACAGAGATTGCTTATCAGATATGGGGAATCAGAGGTGGGGAATCAGAGGCGGGGAATCAGAAATGGGGAATCAGAGGCGGGGAATCAGAGGCGGGGAAACAGAGCTGAGGAACCAGAGGCGGGGAATCAGAGTTGGGGAATCAGAGACGGGAAATCAGATATGGGGAATCAGAGGTTGGGAATCAGAGGCGGGGAAACAGAGGAGGGGTATCAGATATGGGGAACCAGAGGTGGGGAATCAGAGGGCGGGAATCCGAGATGGTTAATCAGAGGCAGGGAATCAGATATGGGGAATCAGAGGCGGGGAATCAGAGGCAGGGAATCAGATGTGGGGAATCAGAGATGGGGAATCAGAGGCAGGGAATCAGAGGCGGGGAATCAGAAGCCGGGAATAATATTCCGGGAATCAGAGGCTTGGAATCAGAGGTGGGGAATCTGAGTCCTGGAATCAGAGATGGGGAATCAGAGGCGGGGAATCAGATATGGGGAATCAGAGGCGGGGAATCAGAGGCGGGGAAACAGAGGTGGCTTATCAGATATGGGGAATCAGAAGTGGGGAATCAGAGGCGGGGATTCAGAGGCGGGGAAACAGAGTAGGGGTATCAGATATGGGGAACCAGAGGTGGGGAATCGGAGGGCGGGAATCCGAGATGGGTAATCAGAGGCAGGGAATCAGATATGTGGAATCAGAGGCGGGGAATCAGAGACAGGAAATCAGATGTGGGGAATCAGAGATGGGGAATCAGAGGCAGGGAATCAGAGGCGGGGAATCAGAAGTGGGGAATCATATTCCGGGAATCAGAGGCTGGGAATCAGAGGTGGGGAATCTGAGTCCGGGAATCAGAGATGGGGAATCAGAGGCGGGGAATCAGATATGGGGAATCAGAGGCGGGGAATCAGAGGCGGGGAAACAGAGATGGCTTATCAGATATGGGGAATCAGAGGTGGGGAATCAGAGGCGGTGAATCAGAGATGGGGAATCAGAGGCCAGGAATCAGAGGCAGGAAATCTGACATGGGGAATCAGAGGCGGGGTATCAGAGCTGGGGAATCAGAGGCGGGGAATCAGAGTTGGGGAATCAGAGGTGGGGAATCAGATATGGGGAAACAGAGGCGGGGAATCAGAGGTGGGGAAACAGAGGCAGGGAATCAGATATTGGGAATCAGAGGTGGGGAATCAGAGGCAGGGAATCAGATGTGGGGAATCAGAGCTGGGGAATCAGAGACGGGGAATCTGAGTTTGGGAATCAGAGGCGGGGAATAAGATATGGGGAATCAGAGGCGGGGAATCAGATATGGGCAATCAGAGGTGGGGAATCAGAGGTGGGGCATCAGAGGCGGGAATCAGAATTGGGGAATCAGACATGGGGAATCAGAGAAGGGGAATCAGAGGCAGTGAATCAGAGATGGTGAATCAGAGGCGGGGAATCACAGGGAGGGAATCAGACGCAAGGAATCAGTGGTCATGAATCCAAGATGGGGAATCAGAGGCGGGGAATCACAGGCAGGGAATTAGACACGGGGAATCAGAGGTGGGGAATCAGAGCTGGGGAATCAGAGGCGGGGAATCAGAGTTGGGGAATCAGAGGCAGGGAATCAGATATGGGGCATCAGAGGCAGGAAAACAGATATGGGGAATCAGAGGCGGGGAATTAGTGGCAGGGAATCAGAGGCGGGGAATCAGAGGCGGGGTATCAGACATGGGGAATCATAGGCCGGGAATCAGAGGCAGGGAAACAGAGGTGGGGATTCAGAGTCCGGGAATCAGAGATGGGGAATCAGAGGCGGGGAATCAGATATGGGGAATCAGAGGCGGGGAATCAGAGGTGGAGAAACAGAGGTGGCTAATCAGATATGGGGAATTAGAGGTGGGAAATCAGACGCAGTGCATCAGAGATGGGGAAACAGGCGGGGAATCAGAAGCGGGGAATCATAGGCCGGGAATCAGAGGCCGGGAATCAGAGGTGGGGAATCTGAGTCCGGGAATCAGAGATGGGGAATCAGTTGCGGGGAATCAGATATGGGGAATCAGAGGCGGGGAATCAGAGGCGGGGAAACAGAGATTGCTTATCAGATATGGGGAGTCAGAGGTGGGGAATCAGAGGCGGGGAATCAGATATGGGGAATCAGAGGCGGGGAATCAGAGGCGGGGAAACAGAGGTGGCTAATCAGATATGGGGAATCAGAGGTGGGGAATCAGAGGCGGTGAATCAGAGATGGGGAATCAGAGGCGGGGAATCAGAGGCAGGGAATCAGACACAGGGAATCAGAGGCGGGGAATCAGAGCTGGGGAATCAGAGGCGGGGAATCAGAGTTGGGGAATCAGAGGTGGGGAATCAGATATGGGGAAACAGAGGCGGGGAATCAGAGGCGGGGTAACAGAGGTGGGGAATCAGATATTGGGAATCAGAGGTGGGGAATCAGAGGCAGGGAATCAGATGAGGGGAATCAGTGCTGGGGAATCAGAGGCGGGGAATCAGAATTTGGGAATCAGAGATGGGGAATCAGAGGCGGGGATTCAGAGTTGGGGAATCAGAGGCGGGGTATCAGATATGGGGAATCAGAGGCGGGGAATCAGAGGTGGGGAAACTGAGGCGGGGAATCAGATATGGGGAATCATGGGTGGGGAATCAGAGGCGGTGAATCAGAGATGTGGAATCAGAGGCCGGGAATTAGATTCAGGGAATCAGACGCGGGTAATCAGAGGTGGGGAATCAAGGCTGGGGATTCAGAGGCGGGGAATCAGAGTCGGGGAATCAGAGGCGGGGAATCAGAGATGGGGAATCAGAGGCGGGGAATCAGAGGCCGGGAATCAGAGGCCGGGAATCAGTTGTGGGGAATCAGAGGCCGGGAATTAGCGGTGGTGAATCAGAGATGGGGAATCAGACGCGGGGATTCAGAGGCGGGGAATCAGACGCGGGGAATCAGAGGCAGGGAATCAGAGCTGGGGAATCAGAGGCGGGGAATCTGAGTTTGGGAATCAGAGGCGGGGAATAAGATATGGGGAATCAGAGGCGGGAATCAGATTTGGGGAATCAGACATGGTGAATCAGAGGTGGGGAATCACAGGCAGGGAATCAGACGCAGGGAATCAGTGGTGGAGAATCAGAGATGGGGAATCAGAGGCGGGGAATCAGAGGCAGGGTATCAGACACGGGGAATCAGAGGCGGGGAATCAGAGGCAGGGAAACAGAGGAGGGGAATCAGATATTGGGAATCAGAGGTGGGGAATCAGAGGCAGGGAATCAGAATTTGGGAATCAGAGATGGGGAATCAGAGCTGGGGAATCAGAGGCGGGGAATCAGAATTTGGGAATCAGAGATGGGGAATCAGAGATGGGGAATCAGAGGTGCGGAATCAGACGTGGAGATTCAGAGGTGGTTAATCACAGATGGGGAATCAGAGGCAGGGAATCAGAAGCAGGGAATCAGACGCGGGGAATCAGAGGTGGGGAATCATAGCTGGGGAATCAGAGGCGGGGAATCAGAGTTGGGGAATCAGAGTTGGGGTATCCGAGGCGGGGTATCAGATATGGGGAATCAGAGGTGGGGAATCAGAGGTGGTGAATCAGAGATGGGGAATCAGAGGCGGGGAATTAGAATCAGGGAATCAGACGCGGGTAATCAGAGGTGGGGAATCAGAGCTGGTGAATCAGAGATGGTTAATCAGAGGCGGGGAATCACAGGCAGGGAATCAGACGCAGGGAATCAGTGGTGGTGAATCAGAGATGGGGAATCAGAGGCGGGGAATCAGAGGCAGGGAATCAGACGCGGGGAATCAGAGGCGGGGAATCAGAGCTGAGGAATCAGAGGCGGGGAATCAGAGTTGGGGAATCAGAGGCGGGGAATCAGATATGGGGAATCAGAGGCGGGGAATCAGAGGCGGGGAAACAGAGGAGGGATATCAGATATGGGGAACCAGAGGTGGGGAATCGGAGGGCGGGAATCCGAGATGGCGAATCAGAGGCAGGGAATCAGATATGGGGAATCAGAATTTGGGAATCAGAGATGGGGAATCAGAGATGGGGAATCAGAGGTGCGGAATCAGACGTGGAGATTCAGAGGTGGTTAATCACAGATGGGGAATCAGAGGCAGGGAATCAGAAGCAGGGAATCAGACGCGGGGAATCAGAGGTGGGGAATCATAGCTGGGGAATCAGAGGCGGGGAATCAGAGTTGGGGAATCAGAGTTGGGGTATCCGAGGCGGGGTATCAGATATGGGGAATCAGAGGTGGGGAATCAGAGGTGGTGAATCAGAGATGGGGAATCAGAGGCGGGGAATTAGAATCAGGGAATCAGACGCGGGTAATCAGAGGTGGGGAATCAGAGCTGGTGAATCAGAGATGGTGAATCAGAGGCGGGGAATCACAGGCAGGGAATCAGACGCAGGGAATCAGTGGTGGTGAATCAGAGATGGGGAATCAGAGGCGGGGAATCAGAGGCAGGGAATCAGACGCGGGGAATCAGAGGCGGGGAATCAGAGCTGAGGAATCAGAGGCGGGGAATCAGAGTTGGGGAATCAGAGGCGGGGAATCAGATATGGGGAATCAGAGGCGGGGAATCAGAGGCGGGGAAACAGAGGAGGGATATCAGATATGGGGAACCAGAGGTGGGGAATCGGAGGGCGGGAATCCGAGATGGCGAATCAGAGGCAGGGAATCAGATATGGGGAATCAGAGATGGGGAATCAGAGGCAGGGAATCAGAGGCGGGGAATCAGAAGCGGGGAATCATATTCCGGGAATCAGAGTCTGGGAATCAGAGGTGGGGAATCTGAGTCCGGGAATCAGAGATGGGGAATCAGAGGTGGGGAATCAGATATGGGGAATCAGAGGCGGGGAATCAGAGGCGGGGAAACAAAGATGGCTTATCAGATATGGGGAATCAGAGGTGGTGAATCAGAGGCGGTGAATCAGAGATGGGGAATCAGAGGCGGGGAATCAGAGGCAGGGAATCAGACACGGGGAATCAGAGGCGGGGAATCAGAGCTGGGGAATCAGAGGCGGGGAATCAGAGTTGGGGAATCAGAGGTGGGGAATCAGATATGGGGAAACAGAGGCGGGGAATCAGAGGTGGGAAAACAGAGGCAGGGAATCAGATATTGGGAATCAGAGGTGGGGAATCAGAAGCAGGGAATCAGATGTGGGGAATCAGAGCTGGGGATCAGAGGCGGGGCATCTGAGTTTGGGAATAAGAGGCGGGGAATAAGATATGGGGAATCAGAGAAGGGGAATCAGAGGCAGTGAATCAGAGATGGTGAATCAGAGGCGGGTAATCACAGGCAGGGAATCAGACGCAGGGAATCAGTGGTGGTGAATCCAAGATGGGGAATCAGAGGCGGGGAATCAGAGGCAGGGAATTAGACACGGGGAATCAGAGGTGGGGAATCAGAGCTGAGGAATCAGAGGCAGGGAATCAGATATGGGGCATCAGAGGCAGGGAATCAGATATGGGGAATCAGAGGCGGGGAATTAGTGGCAGGGAATCAGAGGCGGGGAATCAGAGGTGGGGTATCAGAGGCAGGGAATCAGATGTGGGGAATCAGACATGGGGAATCAGAGGCAGGGAATCAGAGGCGGGGAATCAGAAGCGGGGAATCATAGGCCGGGAATCAGAGGCAGGGAATCAGAGGTGGGGAATCAGAGTACGGGAATCAGAGATGGGAAATCAGAGGCGGGGAATCAGATATGGGGAATCAGAGGCGGGAGTCAGAGGCTGAGAAACTGAGGTGGCTAATCAGATATGGGGAATCAGAGGTGGGGAATCAGAGGCAGTGAATCAGAGATGGGGAATCAGAGGCAGTGAATCAGAGGCGGGGAATCAGAAGCGGGGAATCATTGGCCGGGAATCAGAGGCTGTGAATCAGAGGTGGGGAATGTGAGTCCGTGAATCAGAGATGGGGAATCAGAGGTGGGGAATCAGATATGGGGAATCAGAGGCGTGGAATCAGAGGCGGGGAAACAGAGGTGGCTAATTAGATATGGGGAATCAGAGGTGGGGAATCAGAGGCGGGGAATCAGAGGCAGGGAATCAGAAACGGGGAATCAAAGGCGGGGAATCAGAGCTGGGGAATCAGATGCGGGGAATCAGAGTTGAGGAATCAGAGGTGGGGAATCAGATATGGGGAAACAGAGGCGGGGAATCAGAGGCGGGGAAACAGAGGCGGGGAATCAGATATTGGGAATCAGAGTTGGGGAATCAGAGGCAGGGAATCAGATGTGGGGAGTCAGAGCTGGGGAATCAGAGGCGGGGAATCAGAATTTGGGAATCAGAGGTGGGGAATCAGAGATGGGGAATCAGAGGCGGGGAAAGAGACGCGGAGAATCAAAGGTGGTTAATCACAGATGGGGAAACAGAGGCAGGGAATCAGAAGCAGGGATTCAGACGCGGGGGATCAGAGGCGGGGAATCATAGCTGGGGAATCAGAGGCGGGGATTCAGAGTTGGGGAATCAGAGGCGGGGTATCAGATATGGGGAATCAGAGGCGGGTAATCAGAGGCGGGGAATCAGATATGGGAATCAGAGGTGGGTAATCAGAGGCGGTGAATGAGAGATGGGGAATCCGAGGCCGGGAATTAGAGTCAGGGAATCAGATGCGGGTAATCAGAGGTGGGGAATCAGAGCTGGGGAATCAGAGGCGGGGAATCAGAGTCGGGGAATCAGACGCGGGGAATCAGAGGCGGGGAATCAGAGCTGAGGAATCAGAGGCGGGGAATCAGAGTTGGGGAATCAGAGACGGGGAATCAGATATGGGGAATCAGAGGCGGGTAATCAGAGGTGGCTAATTAGATATGGGGAATCAGAGGTGGGGAATCAGAGGCGGGGAATCAGAGGCAGGGAATCAGACGCGGGGAATCTGAGGCGGGGTATCAGAGCTGGGGAATCAGAGGCGGGGAATCTGAGTTTGGGAATCAGAGGCGGGGAATAAGATATGGGGAATCAGAGGCGGGGAATCAGATATGGGGAATCAGAGGAGGGGATTCAGAGGTGGGGCATCAGAGGCGGGAATCAGAATTGGGGAATCAGACATGGGGAATCAGAGAAGGGGAATCAGAGGCAGTGAATCAGAGATGGTGAATCAGAGGCGGGGAATCACAGGCAGGGAATCAGATGCAGGGAATCAGTGGTGGTGAATCAGAGATGGGGAATCAGAGGCGGGGAATCAGAGGCAGGGAATCAGACGCGGGGAATCAGAGGCGGGGAATCAGAGCTGAGGAATCAGAGGCGGGGAATCAGAGTTGGGGAATCAGAGACGGGGAATCAGATATGGGGAATCAGAGGCGGGGAATCAGAGGCGGGGAAACAGAGGAGGGGTATCAGATATGGGGAACCTGAGGTGGGGAATCGGAGGGCGGGAATCCGAGATGGGTAATCAGAGGCAGGGAATCAGATATGGGGAATCAGAGGCGGGGAATCAGAGGCAGGGAATCAGATGTGGGGTATCAGAGATGGGGAATCAGAGGCAGGGAATCAGAGGCGGGGAATCAGAAGCGGGGAATCATATTCCGTGAATCAGAGGCTTGGAATCAGAGGTGGGGAATCTGAGTCCGGGAATCAGAGATGGGGAATCAGAGGCGGGGAATCAGATATGGGGAATCAGAGACGGGGAATCAGAGGCGGGGAATCAGAGGCGGGGAAACAGAGATGGCTTATCAGATATGGGGAATCAGAGGTGGGGAATCAGAGGCGGTGAATCAGAGATGGGGAATCAGAGGCGGGGAATCAGAGGCAGGGAATCAGACACGGGGAATCAGAGGCGGGGAATCAGACACGGGGTATCAGAGGCGGGGAATCAGATATGGGGAAACAGAGGCGGGGAATCAGAGGTGGGGCATCAGAGGCGGGAATCGGAATTGGGGAATCAGACATGGGGAATCAGAGAAGGGGAATCAGAGGCAGTGAATCAGAGATGGTGAATCAGAGGCGGGGAATCACAGGCAGGGAATCAGACGCAAGGAATCAGTGGTGGTGAATCCAAGATGGGGAATCAGAGGCGGGGAATCTGAGGCAGGGAATTAGACACGGGGAATCAGAGGTGGGGAATCAGAGCTGAGGAATCAGAGGCGGGGAATCAGAGTTGGGGAATCAGAGGCAGGGAATCAGATATGGGGCATCAGAGGCAGGAAATCAGATATGGGGAATCAGAGGCGGGGAATTAGTGGCAGGGAATCAGAGGCGGGGAATCAGAGGCGGGGTATCAGAGGCAGGGAATCAGATGTGGGGAATCAGACATGGGGAATCAGAGGCAGGGAATCAGAGGCGGGGAATCAGAAGCGGGGAATCATAGGCCGTGAATCAGAGGCCGGGAATCAGAGGTGGGGATCAGATTCCGGGAATCAGAGATGGGGAATCAGAGGCGGGGAATCAGATATGGGGAATCAGAGGCGGGGTATCAGAGGCGGAGAAACAGAGGTGGGTAATCAGATATGGGGAATCAGAGGTGGGGAATCGGAGGCAGTGAATCAGAGATGGGGAATCAGAGGCAGGGAATCAGAGGCGGGGAATCAGAAGCGGGGAATCATAGGCCGGGAATCAGAGGCCGGGAATCAGAGGTGGGGAATCTGAGTCCGGGAATCAGAGATGGGGAATCAGAGGCGGAGAATCAGATATGGGGATTCAGAGGCGGGGAATCAGAGGCGGGGAAACAGAGATTGCTTATCAGATATGGGGAATCAGAGGTGGGGTATCAGAGGCGGGGAATCAGAAATGGGGAATCAGAGGCGGGGAATCAGAGGCGGGGAAACAGAGCTGAGAAACCAGAGGCGGGGAATCAGAGTTGGGGAATCAGAGACGGGAAATCAGATATGGGGAATCAGAGGCAGGGAATCAGAGGCGGAGAAACAGAGGAGGGGTATCAGATATGGGGAACCAGAGGTGGGGAATCAGAGGGCGGGAATCCGAGATGGGTAATCAGAGGCAGGGAATCAGATATGGGGAATCAGAGGCGGGGAATCAGAGGCAGGGAATCAGATGTGGGGAATCAGAGATGGGGAATCAGAGGCAGGGAATCAGAGGCGGGGAATCAGAAGCCGGGAGTAATATTCCGGGAATCAGAGGCTTGGAATCAGAGGTGGGGAATCTGAGTCCTGGAATCAGAGATGGGGAATCAGAGGCGGGGAATCAGATATGGGGAATCAGAGGCGGGGAATCAGAGGCGGGGAAACAGAGATGGCTTATCAGATATGGGGAATCAGAAGTGGGGAATCAGAGGCGGGGATTCAGAGGCGGGGAAACAGAGTAGGGGTATCAGATATGGGGAACCAGAGGTGGGGAATCGGAGGGCGGGAATCCGAGATGGGTAATCAGAGGCAGGGAATCAGATATGTGGAATCAGAGGCGGGGAATCAGAGACAGGGAATCAGATGTGGGGAATCAGAGATGGGGAATCAGAGGCAGGGAATCAGAGGCGGGGAATCAGAAGTGGGGAATCATATTCCGGGAATCAGAGGCTGGGAATCAGAGGTGGGGAATCTGAGTCCGGGAATCAGAGATGGGGAATCAGAGGCGGGGAATCAGATATGGGGAATCAGAGGCGGGGAATCAGAGGCGGGGAAACAGAGATGGCTTATCAGATATGGGGAATCAGAGGTGGGGAATCAGAGGCGGTGAATCAGAGATGGGGAATCAGAGGCGGGGAATCAGAGGCAGGAAATCTGACATGGGGAATCAGAGGCGGGGTATCAGAGCTGGAGAATCAGAGGCGGGGAATCAGAGTTGGGGAATCAGAGGTGGGGAATCAGATATGGGGAAACAGAGGCGGGGAATCAGAGGTGGGGAAACAGAGGCAGGGAATCAGATATTGGGAATCAGAGGTGGGGAATCAGAGGCAGGGAATCAGATGTGGGGAATCAGAGCTGGGGAATCAGAGACGGGGAATCTGAGTTTGGGAATCAGAGGCGGGGAATAAGATATGGGGAATCAGAGGCGGGGAATCAGATATGGGCAATCAGAGGAGGGGAATCAGAGGTGGGGCATCAGAGGCGGGAATCAGAATTGGGGAATCAGACATGGGGAATCAGAGAAGGGGAATCAGAGGCAGTGAATCAGAGATGGTGAATCAGAGGCGGGGAATCACAGGGAGGGAATCAGACGCAAGGAATCAGTGGTGATGAATCCAAGATGGGGAATCAGAGGCGGGGAATCAGAGGCAGGGAATTAGACACGGGGAATCAGAGGTGGGGAATCAGAGCTGAGGAATCAGAGGCGGGGAATCAGAGTTGGGGAATCAGAGGCAGGGAATCAGATATGGGGCATCAGAGGCAGGAAAACAGATATGGGGAATCAGAGGCGGGGAATTAGTGGCAGGGAATCAGAGGCGGGGAATCAGAGGCGGGGTATCAGAGGCAGGGAATCAGATGTGGGGAATCAGACATGGGGAATCATAGGCCGGGAATCAGAGGCCGGGAAACAGAGGTGGGGATTCAGAGTCCGGGAATCAGAGATGGGGAATCAGAGGCGGGGAATCAGATATGGGGAATCAGAGGCGGGGAATCAGAGGTGGAGAAACAGAGGTGTCTAATCAGATATGGGGAATTAGAGGTGGGGAATCAGACGCAGTGCATCAGAGATGGGGAATCAGGCGGGGAATCAGAAGCGGGGAATCATAGGCCGGGAATCAGAGGCCGGGAATCAGAGGTGGGGAATCTGAGTCCGGGAATCAGAGATGGGGAATCAGTTGCGGGGAATCAGATATGGGGAATCAGAGGCGGGGAATCAGAGGCGGGGAAACAGAGATTGCTTATCAGATATGGGGAATCAGAGGTGGGGAATCAGAGGCGGGGAATCAGATATGGGGAATCAGAGGCGGGGAATCAGAGGCGGGGAAACAGAGGTGGCTAATCAGATATGGGGAATCAGAGGTGGGGAATCAGAGGCGGTGAATCAGAGATGGGGAATCAGAGGTGGGGAATCAGAGGCAGGGAATCAGACACAGGGAATCAGAGGCAGGGAATCAGAGCTGGGGAATCAGAGGCGGGGAATCAGAGTTGGGGAATCAGAGGTGCGGAATCAGATATGGGGAAACAGAGGCGGGGAATCAGAGGCGGGGTAACAGAGGCGGGGAATCAGATATTGGGAATCAGAGGTGGGGAATCAGAGGCAGGGAATCAGATGAGGGGAATCAGTGCTGGGGAATCAGAGGCGGGGAATCAGAATTTGGGAATCAGAGATGGGGAATCAGAGGCGGGGATTCAGAGTTGGGGAATCAGAGGCGGGGTATCAGATATGGGGAATCAGAGGCGGGGAATCAGAGGCGGGGAAACTGAGGCGGGGAATCAGATATGGGGAATCATGGGTGGGGAATCAGAGGCGGTGAATCAGAGATGTGGAATCAGAGGCCGGGAATTAGATTCAGGGAATCAGACGCGGGTAATCAGAGGTGGGGAATCAGAGCTGGGGATTCAGAGGCGGGGAATCAGAGTCGGGGAATCAGAGGCGGGGAATCAGAGATGGGGAATCAGAGGCGGGGAATCAGAGGCCGGGAATCAGAGGCCGGGAATCAGTTGTGGGGAATCAGAGGCCGGGAATTAGCGGTGGTGAATCAGAGATGGGGAATCAGACGCGGGGATTCAGAGGCGGGGAATCAGACGCGGGGAATCAGAGGCAGGGAATCAGAGCTGGGGAATCAGAGGCGGGGAATCTGAGTTTGGGAATCAGAGGCGGGGAATAAGATATGGGGAATCAGAGGCGGGAATCAGATTTGGGGAATCAGACATGGTGAATCAGAGGTGGGGAATCACAGGCAGGGAATCAGACGCAGGGAATCAGTGGTGGAGAATCAGAGATGGGGAATCAGAGGCGGGGAATCAGAGGCAGGGTATCAGACACGGGGAATCAGAGGCGGGGAATCAGAGCTGGGGAATCAGAGGCGGGGAATCAGAGTTGGGGAATCAGAGGTGGGGAATCAGATATGTGGAAACAGATGCGGGGAATCAGAGGTGGGGAAACAGAGGCAGGGAATCAGATATTGGGAATCAGAGGTGGGGAATCAGAGGCAGGGAATCAGAGGTGGGGAATCAGTGGCAGGGAATCAGATGTGTGGAATCAGAGCTGGGGAATCAGAGGCGGGGAATCAGAATTTGGGAATCAGAGATGGGGAATCAGAGACGGGGAATCAGAGGCGGGGAATCAGACGCGGAGAATCAGAGGTGGTTAATCACAGATGGGGAACCAGAGGCAGGGAATCAGAAGCAGGGAATCAGACGCAGGGAATCAGAGGCGGGGAATCATACCTTGGGAATCAGAGGCGGGGATTCAGAGTTGGGGAATCAGAGGCGGGGTATCAGATATGGGGAATCAGAGGTGGGCAATCAGAGGCGGGGAAACTGAGGCGGGGAATCAGATATGGGGAATCAGAGGTGGGGAATCAGAGGCGGTGAATCAGAGATGGGGAATCAGAGGCCGGGATTTAGATTCAGGGAATCAGACGTGGGTAATCAGAGGTGGGGAATCAGAGCTGGGGATTCAGAGGCGGGGAATCAGAGTCGGGGAATCAGAGGCGGGGAATCAGAGATGGGGAATCAGAGGCGGGGAATCAGAGGCCGGGAATCAGAGGCCGGGAATCAGTTGTGGGGAATCAGAGGCCGGGAATTAGCGGTGGTGAATCAGAGATGGGGAATCAGAGGCGGGGATTCAGAGGCGGGGAATCAGACGTGGGGAATCAGAGACGGGGAATCAGAGCTGGGGAATCAGAGGCGGGGAATCTGAGTTTGGGAATCAGAGGCGGGGAATAAGATATGGGGAATCAAAGGCGGGGAATCAGATATGGGGAATAAGAGGAGGGGAATCAGAGGTGGGGCATCAGCTGCGGGAATCAGAATTGGGGAATCAGACATGGTGAATCAGAGGCGGGGAATCAGAGTTGGGGAATCAGAGGTTGCGAATCAGATATGGGGAAACAGAGGCGGGGAATCAGAGGTGGTGAAACAGAGGCAGGGAATCAGATATTGGGAATCAGAGGTGGGGAATCAGAGGCAGGGAATCAGATGTGGGGAATCAGAGCTGGGGAATAAGAGGCAGGGATTCTGAGTTTGGGAATCAGAGGCGGGGAATAAGATATGGGGAATCAGAGGCGGGGAATTAGTGGCGGGGAATCAGAGGCGGGTTATCAGAGGCGGGGTATCGGAGGCAGGGAATCAGATGTGGGGAATCAGACATGGGGAATCAGAGGCAGGGAATCAGAGGCGGGGAATCAGAAGCGGGGAATCATAGGCCGGGAATCAGAGGCCGGGAATCAGAGGTGGGGAATTTGAGTCCGGGAATCAGAGATGGGGAATCAGAGGCGGGGAATCAGATATGGGGAATCAGAGGCGGGGAATCAGAGGCGGGGAAACAGAGATTGCTTATCAGATATGGGGAATCAGAGGTGGGGAATCAGAGGCGGGGAATCAGAAATGGCGAATCAGAGGCGGGGAATCAGAGGCGGAGAAACAGAGCTGAGGAACCAGAGGCGGGGAATCAGAGTTGGGGAATCAGAGACGGGGAATCAGAAATGGGGAATCAGAGGCGGGGAATCAGAGGCGGGGAAACAGAGGAGGGGTATCAGATATGGGGAACCAGAGGTGGGGAATCGGAGGGCGGGAATCCGAGATGGGTAATCAGAGGCAGGGAATCAGATATGGGGAATCAGAGGCGGGGACTCAGAGGCAGGGAATCAGATGTGGGGAATCAGAGATGGGGAATCAGAGGCAGGGAATCAGAGGCGGGGAATCAGAAGCGGGGAATCATATTCCGGGAATCAGAGGCTGGGAATCAGAGGTGGGAAATCTGAGTCCGGGAATCAGAGATGGGGAATCAGAGGCTGGGAATCAGATATGGGGAATCAGAGGCGGGGAATCAGAGGCGGGGAAACAGAGATGTCTTATCAGATATGGGGAATCAGAGGTGGGGAATCAGTGGCGGTGAATCAGAGATGGGGAATCAGAGGCGGGGAATCAGAGGCAGGAAATCTGACATGGGGAATCAGAGGCGGGGTATCAGAGCTGGGGAATCAGAGGCGGGGAATCAGAGTTGGGGAATCAGAGGTGGGGAATCAGATATGGGGAAACAGAGGCGGGGAATCAGAGGTGGGGAAACAGAGGCAGGGAATCAGATATTGGGAATCAGAGGTGGGGAATCAGAGGCAGGGAATCAGATGTGGGGAATCAGAGCTGGGGAATCAGAGACGGGGAATCTGCGTTTGGGAATCAGAGGCGGAGAATAAGATATGGGGAATCAGAGGCGGTGAATCAGATATGGGCAATCAGAGGAGGGGAATCAGAGGTGGGGCATCAGAGGCGGGAATCAGAATTGGGGAATCAGACATGGGGAATCAGAGAAGGGGAATCAGAGGCAGTGAATCAGAGATGGTGAATCAGAGGCGGGGAATCACAGGGAGGGAATCAGACGCAAGGAATCAGTGGTGATGAATCCAAGATGGGGAATCAGAGGCGGGGAATCAGAGGCAGGGAATTAGACACGGGGAATCAGAGGTGGGGAATCAGAGCTGAGGAATCAGAGGTGGGGAATCAGAGTTGGGGAATCAGAGGCAGGGAATCAGATATGGGGCATCAGTGGTGGAGAATCAGAGATGGGGAATCAGAGGCGGGGAATCAGAGGCAGGGTATCAGACACGGGGAATCAGAGGCGGGGAATCAGAGCTGGGGAATCAGAGGCGGGGAATCAGAGTTGGGGAATCAGAGGTGGGGAATCAGATATGTGGAAACAGATGCGGGGAATCAGAGGTGGGGAAACAGAGGCAGGGAATCAGATATTGGGAATCAGAGGTGGGGAATCAGAGGCAGGGAATCAGAGGTGGGGAATCAGTGGCAGGGAATCAGATGTGTGGAATCAGAGCTGGGGAATCAGAGGCGGGGAATCAGAATTTGGGAATCAGAGATGGGGAATCAGAGACGGGGAATCAGAGGCGGGGAATCAGACGCGGAGAATCAGAGGTGGTTAATCACAGATGGGGAACCAGAGGCAGGGAATCAGAAGCAGGGAATCAGACGCAGGGAATCAGAGGCGGGGAATCATACCTTGGGAATCAGAGGCGGGGATTCAGAGTTGGGGAATCAGAGGCGGGGTATCAGATATGGGGAATCAGAGGTGGGCAATCAGAGGCGGGGAAACTGAGGCGGGGAATCAGATATGGGGAATCAGAGGTGGGGAATCAGAGGCGGTGAATCAGAGATGGGGAATCAGAGGCCGGGATTTAGATTCAGGGAATCAGACGTGGGTAATCAGAGGTGGGGAATCAGAGCTGGGGATTCAGAGGCGGGGAATCAGAGTCGGGGAATCAGAGGCGGGGAATCAGAGATGGGGAATCAGAGGCGGGGAATCAGAGGCCGGGAATCAGAGGCCGGGAATCAGTTGTGGGGAATCAGAGGCCGGGAATTAGCGGTGGTGAATCAGAGATGGGGAATCAGAGGCGGGGATTCAGAGGCGGGGAATCAGACGTGGGGAATCAGAGACGGGGAATCAGAGCTGGGGAATCAGAGGCGGGGAATCTGAGTTTGGGAATCAGAGGCGGGGAATAAGATATGGGGAATCAAAGGCGGGGAATCAGATATGGGGAATAAGAGGAGGGGAATCAGAGGTGGGGCATCAGCTGCGGGAATCAGAATTGGGGAATCAGACATGGTGAATCAGAGGCGGGGAATCAGAGTTGGGGAATCAGAGGTTGCGAATCAGATATGGGGAAACAGAGGCGGGGAATCAGAGGTGGTGAAACAGAGGCAGGGAATCAGATATTGGGAATCAGAGGTGGGGAATCAGAGGCAGGGAATCAGATGTGGGGAATCAGAGCTGGGGAATAAGAGGCAGGGATTCTGAGTTTGGGAATCAGAGGCGGGGAATAAGATATGGGGAATCAGAGGCGGGGAATTAGTGGCGGGGAATCAGAGGCGGGTTATCAGAGGCGGGGTATCGGAGGCAGGGAATCAGATGTGGGGAATCAGACATGGGGAATCAGAGGCAGGGAATCAGAGGCGGGGAATCAGAAGCGGGGAATCATAGGCCGGGAATCAGAGGCCGGGAATCAGAGGTGGGGAATTTGAGTCCGGGAATCAGAGATGGGGAATCAGAGGCGGGGAATCAGATATGGGGAATCAGAGGCGGGGAATCAGAGGCGGGGAAACAGAGATTGCTTATCAGATATGGGGAATCAGAGGTGGGGAATCAGAGGCGGGGAATCAGAAATGGCGAATCAGAGGCGGGGAATCAGAGGCGGAGAAACAGAGCTGAGGAACCAGAGGCGGGGAATCAGAGTTGGGGAATCAGAGACGGGGAATCAGAAATGGGGAATCAGAGGCGGGGAATCAGAGGCGGGGAAACAGAGGAGGGGTATCAGATATGGGGAACCAGAGGTGGGGAATCGGAGGGCGGGAATCCGAGATGGGTAATCAGAGGCAGGGAATCAGATATGGGGAATCAGAGGCGGGGACTCAGAGGCAGGGAATCAGATGTGGGGAATCAGAGATGGGGAATCAGAGGCAGGGAATCAGAGGCGGGGAATCAGAAGCGGGGAATCATATTCCGGGAATCAGAGGCTGGGAATCAGAGGTGGGAAATCTGAGTCCGGGAATCAGAGATGGGGAATCAGAGGCTGGGAATCAGATATGGGGAATCAGAGGCGGGGAATCAGAGGCGGGGAAACAGAGATGTCTTATCAGATATGGGGAATCAGAGGTGGGGAATCAGTGGCGGTGAATCAGAGATGGGGAATCAGAGGCGGGGAATCAGAGGCAGGAAATCTGACATGGGGAATCAGAGGCGGGGTATCAGAGCTGGGGAATCAGAGGCGGGGAATCAGAGTTGGGGAATCAGAGGTGGGGAATCAGATATGGGGAAACAGAGGCGGGGAATCAGAGGTGGGGAAACAGAGGCAGGGAATCAGATATTGGGAATCAGAGGTGGGGAATCAGAGGCAGGGAATCAGATGTGGGGAATCAGAGCTGGGGAATCAGAGACGGGGAATCTGCGTTTGGGAATCAGAGGCGGAGAATAAGATATGGGGAATCAGAGGCGGTGAATCAGATATGGGCAATCAGAGGAGGGGAATCAGAGGTGGGGCATCAGAGGCGGGAATCAGAATTGGGGAATCAGACATGGGGAATCAGAGAAGGGGAATCAGAGGCAGTGAATCAGAGATGGTGAATCAGAGGCGGGGAATCACAGGGAGGGAATCAGACGCAAGGAATCAGTGGTGATGAATCCAAGATGGGGAATCAGAGGCGGGGAATCAGAGGCAGGGAATTAGACACGGGGAATCAGAGGTGGGGAATCAGAGCTGAGGAATCAGAGGTGGGGAATCAGAGTTGGGGAATCAGAGGCAGGGAATCAGATATGGGGCATCAGAGGCGGGGAATTAGTGGCAGGGAATCAGAGGCGGGGAATCAGAGGCGGGGTATCAGAGGCAGGGAATCAGATGTGGGGAATCAGACATGGGGAATCAGAGGCAGGGTATCAGAGGCGGGGAATCAGAAGCGGGGAATCATAGGCCGGGAATCAGAGGCCGGGAAACAGAGGTGGGGATTCAGAGTCCGGGAATCAGAGATGGGGAATCAGAGGCGGGGAATCAGATATGGGGAATCAGAGGCGGGGAATCAGAGGTGGAGAAACAGAGGTGGCTAATCAGATATGGGGAATTAGAGGTGGGGAATCAGACGCAGTGCATCAGAGATGGGGAATCAGGCGGGGAATCAGAAGCGGGGAATCATAGGTCGGGAATCAGAGGCCGGGAATCAGAGGTGGGGAATCTGAGTCCGGGAATCAGAGATGGGGAATCAGTTGCGGGGAATCAGATATGGGGAATCAGAGGCGGGGAATAAGAGGCGGGGAAACAGAGATTGCTTATCAGATATGGGGAATCAGAGGTGGGGAATCAGAGGCAGGGAATCAGATATGGGGAATCAGAGGCGGGGAATCAGAGGCGGGGAAACAGAGGTGGCTAATCAGATATGGGGAATCAGAGGTGGGGAATCAGAGGCGGTGAATCAGAGATGGGGAATCAGAGGCGGGGAATCATAGCTGGGGAATCAGAGGCGGGGATTCAGAGTTGGGGAATCAGAGGCGGGGTATCAGATATGGAGAATCAGAGGCGGGGAATCAGAGGCGGGGAATCAGATATGGGGAATCAGAGGTGGGTAATCAGAGGCGGTGAATGAGAGATGGGGAATCAGAGGCCGGGAATTAGAGTCAGGGAATCAGATGCGGGTAATCAGAGGTGGGGAATCAGAGCTGGGGAATCAGAGGCGGGGAATCAGAGTCGGGGAATCAGACGCGGGGAATCAGAGGCGGGGAATCAGAGCTGAGGAATCAGAGGCGGGGAATCAGAGTTGGGGAATCAGAGACGGGGAATCAGATATGGGGAATCAGAGGCGGGGAATCAGAGGCGGGGAAACAGAGGAGGGGTATCAGATATGGGGAACCTGAGGTGGGGAATCGGAGGGCGGGAATCCTAGATGGGTAATCAGAGGCAGGGAATCAGACGCGGGGAATCTGAGGCGGGGTATCAGAGCTGGGGAATCAGAGGCGGGGAATCTGAGTTTGGGAATCAGAGGCGGGGAATAAGATATGGGGAATCAGAGGCGGGGAATCAGATATGGGGAATCAGAGGAGGGAGTTCAGAGGTGGGGCATCAGAGGCGGGAATCAGAATTGGGGAATCAGACATGGGGAATCAGAGAAGGGGAATTAGAGGCAGTGAATCAGAGATGGTGAATCAGAGGCGGGGAATCACAGGCAGGGAATCAGATGCAGGGAATCAGTGGTGGTGAATCAGAGATGGGGAATCAGAGGCGGGGAATCAGCGGCAGGGAATCAGACGCGGGGAATCAGAAGCGGGGAATCAGAGCTGAGGAATCAGAGGCGGGGAATCAGAGTTGGGGAATCAGAGACGGGGAATCAGATATGGGGAATCAGAGGCGGGGAATCAGAGGCGGGGAAACAGAGGAGGGGTATCAGATATGGGGAACCTTAGGTGGGGAATCGGAGGGCGGGAATCCGAGATGGGTAATCAGAGGCAGGGAATCAGATATGGGGAATCAGAGGCGGGGAATCAGAGGCAGGGAATCAAATGTGGGGAATCAGAGATGGGGAATCAGAGGCAGGGAATCAGAGGCGGGGAATCAGAAGCGGGGAATCATATTCTTGGAATCAGAGGCTTGGAATCAGAGGTTGGGAATCTGAGTCCTGGAATCAGAGATGGGGAATCAGAGGCAGGGAATCAGATATGGGGAATCAGAGACGGGGAATCAGAGGCGGGGAATCAGAGGCGGGGAAACAGAGATGGCTTATCAGATATGGGGAATCAGAGGTGGGGAATCAGAGGCGGTGAATCAGAGATGGGGAATCAGAGGCGGGGAATCAGAGGCAGGGAATCAGACACGGGGAATCAGAGGCGGGAAATCAGACACGGGGTATCAGAGGCGGGGAATCAGAGTTGGGGAATCAGAGGTGGGGAATCAGATATGGGGAAACAGAGGCGGGGAATCAGAGGTGGGGAAACAGAGGCAGGGAATCAGATATAGGGAATCAGAGGTGGGGAATCAGAGGCAGGGAATCAGATGTGGGGAATCAGAGCTGGGCAATCAGAGACGGGGAATCTGAGTTTGGGAATCAGAGGCGGGGAATAAGATATGGGGAATCAGAGGCGGGGAATCAGATATGGGCAATCAGAGGAGGGGAATCAGAGGTGGGGCATCAGAGGCGGGAATCAGAATTGGGGAATCAGACATGGGGAATCAGAGAAGGGGAATCAGAGGCAGTGAATCAGAGATGGTGAATAAGAGGCGGGGAATCACAGGCAGGGAATCAGACGCAAGGAATCAGTGGTGGTGAATCCAAGATGGGGAATCAGAGGCGGGGAATCTGAGGCAGGGAATTAGACACGGGGAATCAGAGGTGGGGAATCAGAGCTGAGGAATCAGAGGCGGGGAATCAGAGTTGGGGAATCAGAGGCAGGGAATCAGATATGGGGCATCAGAGGCAGGAAATCAGATATGGGGAATCAGAGGCAGGGAATTAGTGGCAGGGAATCAGAGGCGGGGAATCAGAGGCGGGGTATCAGAGGCAGGGAATCAGATGTGGGGAATCAGACATGGGGAATCAGAGGCAGGGAATCAGAGGCGGGGAATCAGAAGCGGGGAATCATAGGCCGTGAATCAGAGGCCGGGAATCAGAGGTGGGGATTCAGATTCCGGGAATCAGAGATGGTGAATCAGAGGCGGGGAATCAGATATGGGGAATCAGAGGCGGGGAATCAGAGGCGGAGAAACAGAGGTGGCTAATCAGATATGGGGAATCAGAGGTGGGGAATCAGAGGCAGTGAATCAGAGATGGGGAATCAGAGGCAGGGAATCAGAGGCGGGGAATCAGAAGCAGGGAATCATAGGCCGGGAATCATAGGCCGGGAATCAGAGGTGGGGAATCTGAGTCCGGGAATCAGAGATGGGGAATCAGAGGCGGGGAATCAGATATGGGGAATCAGAGGCGGGGAATCAGAGGCGGGGAAACAGAGATTGCTTATCAGATATGGGGAATCAGAGGTGGGGAATCAGAGGCGGGGAATCAGAAATGGGGAATCAGAGGCGGGGAATCAGAGGCGGGGAAACAGAGCTGAGGAACCAGAGGCGGGGAATCAGAGTTGGGGAATCAGAGACGGGAAATCAGATATGGGGAATCAGAGGCGGGGAATCAGAGGCGGGGAAACAGAGGAGGGGTATCAGATATGGGGAACCAGAGGTGGGGAATCAGAGGGCGGGAATCCGAGATGGGTAATCAGAGGCAGGGAATCAGATATGGGGAATCAGAGGCGGGGAATCAGAGGCAGGGAATCAGATGTGGGGAATCAGAGATGGGGAATCAGAGGCAGGGAATCAGAGGCGGGGAATCAGAAGCCGGGAATAATATTCCGGGAATCAGAGGCTTGGAATCAGAGGTGGGGAATCTGAGTCCTGGAATCAGAGATGGGGAATCAGAGGCGGGGAATCAGATATGGGGAATCAGAGGCGGGGAATCAGAGGCGGGGAAACAGAGATGGCTTATCAGATATGGGGAATCAGAGGTGGGGAATCAGAGGCGGGGATTCAGAGGCGGTTAAACAGAGTAGGGGTATCAGATATGGGGAACCAGAGGTGGGGAATCGGAGGGCGGGAATCCGAGATGGGTAATCAGAGGCAGGGAATCAGATATGTAGAATCAGAGGCGGGGAATCAGAGACAGGGAATCAGATGTGGGGAATCAGAGATGGGGAATCAGAGGCAGGGAATCAGAGGCGGGGAATCAGAAGTGGGGAATCATATTCCGGGAATCAGAGGCTGGGAATCAGAGGTGGGGAATCTGAGTCCGGGAATCAGAGATGGGGAATCAGAGGCAGGGAATCAGATATGGGGAATCAGAGGCGGGGAATCAGAGGCGGGGAAACAGAGATGGCTTATCAGATATGGGGAATCAGAGGTGGGGAATCAGAGGCGGTGAATCAGAGATGGGGAATCAGAGGCGGGGAATCAGAGGCAGGAAATCTGACATGGGGAATCAGAGGCGGGGTATCAGAGCTGGGGAATCAGAGGCGGGGAATCAGAGTTGGGGAATCAGAGGTGGGGAATCAGATATGGGGAAACAGAGGCGGGGAATCAGAGGTGGGGAAACAGAGGCAGGGAATCAGATATTGGGAATCAGAGGTGGGGAATCAGAGGCAGGGAATCAGATGTGGGGAATCAGAGCTGGGGAATCAGAGACGGGGAATCTGAGTTTGGGAATCAGAGGCGGGGAATAAGATATGGGGAATCAGAGGCGGGGAATCAGATATGGGCAATCAGAGGAGGGGAATCAGAGGTGGGGCATCAGAGGCGGGAATCAGAATTGGGGAATCAGACATGGGGAATCAGAGAAGGGGAATCAGAGGCAGTGAATCAGAGATGGTGAATCAGAGGCGGGGAATCACAGGGAGGGAATCAGACGCAAGGAATCAGTGGTGATGAATCCAAGATGGGGAATCAGAGGCGGGGAATCAGAGGCAGGGAATTAGACACGGGGAACCAGAGGTGGGGAATCAGAGCTGAGGAATCAGAGGCGGGGAATCAGATTTGGGGAATCAGAGGCAGGGAATCAGATATGGGGCATCAGAGGCAGGAAAACAGATATGGGGAATCAGAGGCGGGGAATTAGTGGCAGGGAATCAGAGGCGGGGAATCAGAGGCGGGGTATCAGAGGCAGGGAATCAGATGTGGGGAATCAGACATGGGGAATCAGAGGCAGGGTATCAGAGGCGGGGAAACAGAGGTGGCTAATCAGATATGGGGAATTAGAGGTGGGGAATCAGACGCAGTGCATCAGAGATGGGGAATCAGGCGGGAAATCAGATATGGGGAATCAGAGGCGGGGAATCAGAGGTGGAGAAACAGAGGTGGCTAATCAGATATGGGGAATTAGAGGTGGGGAATCAGACGCAGTGCATCAGAGATGGGGAATCAGGCGGGGAATCAGAAGCGGGGAATCATAGGCCGGGAATCAGAGGCCGGGAATCAGAGGTGGGGAATCTGAGTCCGGGAATCAGAGATGGGGAATCAGTTGCGGGGAATCAGATATGGGGAATCAGAGGCGGGGAATCAGAGGCGGGGAAACAGAGATTGCTTATCAGATATGGGGAATCAGAGGTGGGGAATCAGAGGCGGGGAATCAGATATGGGGAATCAGAGGCGGTGAATCAGAGGCGGGGAAACAGTGGTGGCTAATCAGATATGGGGAATCAGAGGTGGGGAATCAGAGGCGGTGAATCAGAGATGGGGAATCAGAGGCGGGGAATCAGAGGCAGGGAATCAGACACAGGGAATCAGAGGCGGGGAATCAGAGCTGGGGAATCAGAGGCGGGGAATCAGAGTTGGGGAATCAGAGGTGGGGAATCAGATATGGGGAAACAGAGGCGGGGAATCAGAGGCGGGGTAACAGAGGCGGGGAATCAGATATTGGGAATCAGAGGTGGGGAATCAGAGGCAGGGAATCAGATGAGGGGAATCAGCGCTGGGGAATCAGAGGCGGGGAATCAGAATTTGGGAATCAGAGATGGGGAATCAGAGATGGGGAATCAGAGGCGGGGAATCAGACGCGGTGAATCAGAGGTGGTTAATCACAGATGGGGAACCAGAGGCAGGGAATCAGAAGCAGGGAATCAGACGCTGGGAATCAGATGCGGGGAATCATAGCTGGGGAATCAGAGGCGGGGATTCAGAGTTGGGGAATCAGAGGCGGGGTATCAGATATGGGGAATCAGAGGCGGGGAATCAGAGGCGGGGAAACTGAGGCGGGGAATCAGATATGGGGAATCATGGGTGGGGAATCAGAGGCGGTGAATCAGAGATGGGGAATCAGAGGCCGGGAATTAGATTCAGGGAATCAGACGCGGGTAATCAGAGGTGGGGAATCAGAGCTGGGGATTCAGAGGCGGGGAATCAGAGTCGGGGAATCAGAGGCGGGGAATCAGAGATGGGGAATCAGAGGCGGGGAATCAGAGGCCGGGAATCAGAGGCCGGGAATCAGTTGTGGGGAATCAGAGGCCGGGAATTAGCGGTGGTGAATCAGTGATGGGGAATCAGACGCGGGGATTCAGAGGCGGGGAATCAGACGCGGGGAATCAGAGGCAGGGAATCAGAGCTGGGGAATCAGAGGCGGGGAATCTGAGTTTGGGAATCAGAGGCGGGGAATAAGATATGGGGAATCAGAGGCGGGGAATCAGATATGGGGAATCAGGGGAGGGGAATCAGAGGTGGGGCATCAGAGGCGGGAATCAGATTTGGGGAATCAGACATGGTGAATCAGAGGTGGGGAATCACAGGCAGGGAATCAGACGCAGGGAATCAGTGGTGGAGAATCAGAGATGGGGAATCAGAGGCGGGGAATCAGAGGCAGGGAATCAGACACGGGGAATCAGAGGCGGGGAATCAGAGCTGGGGAATCAGAGGCGGGGAATCAGAGTTGGGGAATCAGAGGTGGGGAATCAGATATGGGGAAACAGATGCGGGGAATCAGAGGTGGGGAAACAGAGGCAGGGAATCAGATATTGGGAAACAGAGGTGGGGAATCAGAGGCAGGGAATCAGAGGTGGGGAATCAGTGGCAGGGAATCAGATGTGGGGAATCAGAGCTGGGGAATCAGAGGCGGGGAATCAGAATTTGGGAATCAGAGATGGGGAATCAGAGATGGGGAATCAGAGGCGGGGAATCAGACGCGGAGAATCAGAGGTGGTTAATCACAGATGGGGAACCAGAGGCAGGGAATCAGAAGCAGGGAATCAGACGCAGGGAATCAGAGGCGGGGAATCATACCTTGGGAATCAGAGGCGGGGATTCAGAGTTGGGGAATCAGAGGCGGGGTATCAGATATGGGGAATCAGAGGTGGGGAATCAGAGGCGGGGAAACTGAGGCGGGGAATCAGATATGGGGAATCAGAGGTGGGGAATCAGAGGCGGTGAATCAGAGATGGGGAATCAGAGGCCGGGAATTAGATTCAGGGAATCAGACGCGGGTAATCAGAGGTGGGGCATCAGAGCTGGGGATTCAGAGGCGGGGAATCAGAGTCGGGGAATCAGAGGCGGGGAATCAGAGATGGGGAATCAGAGGCGGGGAATCAGAGGCCGGGAATCAGAGGCCGGGAATCAGTTGTGGGGAATCAGAGGCCGGGAATTAGCGGTGGTGAATCAGAGATGGGGAATCAGAGGCGGGGATTCAGAGGCGGGGAATCAGACGTGGGGAATCAGAGGCGGGGAATCAGAGCTGGGGAATCAGAGGCGGGGAATCTGAGTTTGGGAATCAGAGGCGGGGAATAAGATATGGGGAATCAAAGGCGGGGAATCAGATATGGGGAATCAGAGGAGGGAAATCAGAGGTGGGGCATCAGCCGCGGGAATCAGAATTGGGGAATCAGACATGGTGAATCAGAGGCGGGGAATCAGAGTTGGGGAATCAGAGGTTGCGAATCAGATATGGGGAAACAGAGGCGGGGAATCAGAGGTGGTGAAACAGAGGCAGGGAATCAGATATTGGGAATCAGAGGTGGGGAATCAGAGGCAGGGAATCAGATTTGGGGAATCAGAGCTGGGGAATCAGAGGCAGGGATTCTGAGTTTGGGAATCAGAGGCGGGGAATAAGATATGGGGAATCAGAGGCGGGGAATTAGTGGCGGGGAATCAGAGGCGGGGAATCAGAGGCGGGGTATCAGAGGCAGGGAATCAGATGTGGGGAATCAGACATGGGGAATCAGAGGCAGGGAATCAGAGGCGGGGAATCAGAAGCGGGGATTCATAGGCCGGGAATCAGAGGCCGGGAATCAGAGGTGGGGAATCTGAGTCCGGGAATCAGAGATGGGGAATCAGAGGCGGGGAATCAGATATGGGGAATCAGAGGCGGGGAATCAGAGGCGGGGAAACAGAGATTGCTTATCAGATATGGGGAATCAGAGGTGGGGAATCAGAGGCGGGGAATCAGAAATGGGGAATCAGAGGCGGGGAATCAGAGGCGGGGAAACGGAGCTGAGGAACCAGAGGCGGGGAATCAGAGTTGGGGAATCAGAGACGGGGAATCAGATATGGGGAATCAGAGGCGGGGAATCAGAGGCGGGGAAACAGAGGAGGGGTATCAGATATGGGAAACCAGAGGTGGGGAATCAGAGGGCGGGAATCGGAGATGGGTAATCAGAGGCAGGGAATCAGATATGGGGAATCAGAGGCGGGGAATCAGAGGCAAGGAATCAGTGGTGATGAATCCAAGATGGGGAATCAGAGGCGGGGAATCAGAGGCAGGGAATTAGACACGGGGAATCAGAGGTGGGGAATCAGAGCTGAGGAATCAGAGGCGGGGAATCAGATTTGGGGAATCAGAGGCAGGGAATCAGATATGGGGCATCAGAGGCAGGAAAACAGATATGGGGAATCAGAGGCGGGGAATTAGTGGCAGGGAATCAGAGGCGGGGAATCAGAGGCGGGGTATCAGAGGCAGGGAATCAGATGTGGGGAATCAGAGGCGGGGAATCAGAGTCGGGGAATCAGACGCGGGGAATCAGAGGCGGGGAATCAGAGCTGAGGAATCAGAGGCGGGGAATCAGAGTTGGGGAATCAGAGACGGGGAATCAGATATGGGGAATCAGAGGCGGGTAATCAGAGGTGGCTAATTAGATATGGGGAATCAGAGGTGGGGAATCAGAGGCGGGTAATCAGAGGCGGGGAATCAGATATGGGAATCAGAGGTGGGTAATCAGAGGCGGGGAAACGGAGCTGAGGAACCAGAGGCGGGGAATCAGAGTTGGGGAATCAGAGACGGGGAATCAGATATGGGGAATCAGAGGCGGGGAATCAGAGGCGGGGAAACAGAGGAGGGGTATCAGATATGGGAAACCAGAGGTGGGGAATCAGAGGGCGGGAATCGGAGATGGGTAATCAGAGGCAGGGAATCAGAGGCGGGGAATCAGAAGCGGGGATTCATAGGCCGGGAATCAGAGGCCGGGAATCAGAGGTGGGGAATCTGAGTCCGGGAATCAGAGATGGGGAATCAGAGGCGGGGAATCAGAGGCGGGGAAACAGAGATTGCTTATCAGATATGGGGAATCAGAGGTGGGGAATCAGAGGCGGGGAATCAGAAATGGGGAATCAGAGGCGGGGAATCAGAGGCGGGGAAACGGAGCTGAGGAACCAGAGGCGGGGAATCAGAGTTGGGGAATCAGAGACGGGGAATCAGATATGGGGAATCAGAGGCGGGGAATCAGAGGCGGGGAAACAGAGGAGGGGTATCAGATATGGGAAACCAGAGGTGGGGAATCAGAGGGCGGGAATCGGAGATGGGTAATCAGAGGCAGGGAATCAGATATGGGGAATCAGAGGCGGGGAATCAGAGGCAAGGAATCAGTGGTGATGAATCCAAGATGGGGAATCAGAGGCGGGGAATCAGAGGCAGGGAATTAGACACGGGGAATCAGAGGTGGGGAATCAGAGCTGAGGAATCAGAGGCGGGGAATCAGATTTGGGGAATCAGAGGCAGGGAATCAGATATGGGGCATCAGAGGCAGGAAAACAGATATGGGGAATCAGAGGCGGGGAATTAGTGGCAGGGAATCAGAGGCGGGGAATCAGAGGCGGGGTATCAGAGGCAGGGAATCAGATGTGGGGAATCAGAGGCGGGGAATCAGAGTCGGGGAATCAGACGCGGGGAATCAGAGGCGGGGAATCAGAGCTGAGGAATCAGAGGCGGGGAATCAGAGTTGGGGAATCAGAGACGGGGAATCAGATATGGGGAATCAGAGGCGGGTAATCAGAGGTGGCTAATTAGATATGGGGAATCAGAGGTGGGGAATCAGAGGCGGGTAATCAGAGGCGGGGAATCAGATATGGGAATCAGAGGTGGGTAATCAGAGGCGGTGAATGAGAGATGGGGAATCCGAGGCCGGGAATTAGAGTCAGGGAATCAGATGCGGGTAATCAGAGGTGGGGAATCAGAGCTGGGGAATCAGAGGCGGGGAATCAGAGTCGGGGAATCAGACGCGGGGAATCAGAGGCGGGGAATCAGAGCTGAGGAATCAGAGGCGGGGAATCAGAGTTGGGGAATCAGAGACGGGGAATCAGATATGGGGAATCAGAGGCGGGTAATCAGAGGTGGCTAATTAGATATGGGGAATCAGAGGTGGGGAATCAGAGGCGGGGAATCAGAGGCAGGGAATCAGACGCGGGGAATCTGAGGCGGGGTATCAGAGCTGGGGAATCAGAGGCGGGGAATCTGAGTTTGGGAATCAGAGGCGGGGAATAAGATATGGGGAATCAGAGGCGGGGAATCAGATATGGGGAATCAGAGGAGGGGATTCAGAGGTGGGGCATCAGAGGCGGGAATCAGAATTGGGGAATCAGACATGGGGAATCAGAGAAGGGGAATCAGAGGCAGTGAATCAGAGATGGTGAATCAGAGGCGGGGAATCACAGGCAGGGAATCAGATGCAGGGAATCAGTGGTGGTGAATCAGAGATGGGGAATCAGAGGCGGGGAATCAGAGGCAGGGAATCAGACGCGGGGAATCAGAGGCGGGGAATCAGAGCTGAGGAATCAGAGGCGGGGAATCAGAGTTGGGGAATCAGAGACGGGGAATCAGATATGGGGAATCAGAGGCGGGGAATCAGAGGCGGGGAAACAGAGGAGGGGTATCAGATATGGGGAACCTGAGGTGGGGAATCGGAGGGCGGGAATCCGAGATGGGTAATCAGAGGCAGGGAATCAGATATGGGGAATCAGAGGCGGGGAATCAGAGGCAGGGAATCAGATGTGGGGTATCAGAGATGGGGAATCAGAGGCAGGGAATCAGAGGCGGGGAATCAGAAGCGGGGAATCATATTCCGTGAATCAGAGGCTTGGAATCAGAGGTGGGGAATCTGAGTCCGGGAATCAGAGATGGGGAATCAGAGGCGGGGAATCAGATATGGGGAATCAGAGACGGGGAATCAGAGGCGGGGAATCAGAGGCGGGGAAACAGAGATGGCTTATCAGATATGGGGAATCAGAGGTGGGGAATCAGAGGCGGTGAATCAGAGATGGGGAATCAGAGGCGGGGAATCAGAGGCAGGGAATCAGACACGGGGAATCAGAGGCGGGGAATCAGACACGGGGTATCAGAGGCGGGGAATCAGATATGGGGAAACAGAGGCGGGGAATCAGAGGTGGGGCATCAGAGGCGGGAATCGGAATTGGGGAATCAGACATGGGGAATCAGAGAAGGGGAATCAGAGGCAGTGAATCAGAGATGGTGAATCAGAGGCGGGGAATCACAGGCAGGGAATCAGACGCAAGGAATCAGTGGTGGTGAATCCAAGATGGGGAATCAGAGGCGGGGAATCTGAGGCAGGGAATTAGACACGGGGAATCAGAGGTGGGGAATCAGAGCTGAGGAATCAGAGGCGGGGAATCAGAGTTGGGGAATCAGAGGCAGGGAATCAGATATGGGGCATCAGAGGCAGGAAATCAGATATGGGGAATCAGAGGCGGGGAATTAGTGGCAGGGAATCAGAGGCGGGGAATCAGAGGCGGGGTATCAGAGGCAGGGAATCAGATGTGGGGAATCAGACATGGGGAATCAGAGGCAGGGAATCAGAGGCGGGGAATCAGAAGCGGGGAATCATAGGCCGTGAATCAGAGGCCGGGAATCAGAGGTGGGGATCAGATTCCGGGAATCAGAGATGGGGAATCAGAGGCGGGGAATCAGATATGGGGAATCAGAGGCGGGGTATCAGAGGCGGAGAAACAGAGGTGGGTAATCAGATATGGGGAATCAGAGGTGGGGAATCGGAGGCAGTGAATCAGAGATGGGGAATCAGAGGCAGGGAATCAGAGGCGGGGAATCAGAAGCGGGGAATCATAGGCCGGGAATCAGAGGCCGGGAATCAGAGGTGGGGAATCTGAGTCCGGGAATCAGAGATGGGGAATCAGAGGCGGGGAATCAGATATGGGGATTCAGAGGCGGGGAATCAGAGGCGGGGAAACAGAGATTGCTTATCAGATATGGGGAATCAGAGGTGGGGTATCAGAGGCGGGGAATCAGAAATGGGGAATCAGAGGCGGGGAATCAGAGGCGGGGAAACAGAGCTGAGAAACCAGAGGCGGGGAATCAGAGTTGGGGAATCAGAGACGGGAAATCAGATATGGGGAATCAGAGGCAGGGAATCAGAGGCGGAGAAACAGAGGAGGGGTATCAGATATGGGGAACCAGAGGTGGGGAATCAGAGGGCGGGAATCCGAGATGGGTAATCAGAGGCAGGGAATCAGATATGGGGAATCAGAGGCGGGGAATCAGAGGCAGGGAATCAGATGTGGGGAATCAGAGATGGGGAATCAGAGGCAGGGAATCAGAGGCGGGGAATCAGAAGCCGGGAGTAATATTCCGGGAATCAGAGGCTTGGAATCAGAGGTGGGGAATCTGAGTCCTGGAATCAGAGATGGGGAATCAGAGGCGGGGAATCAGATATGGGGAATCAGAGGCGGGGAATCAGAGGCGGGGAAACAGAGATGGCTTATCAGATATGGGGAATCAGAAGTGGGGAATCAGAGGCGGGGATTCAGAGGCGGGGAAACAGAGTAGGGGTATCAGATATGGGGAACCAGAGGTGGGGAATCGGAGGGCGGGAATCCGAGATGGGTAATCAGAGGCAGGGAATCAGATATGTGGAATCAGAGGCGGGGAATCAGAGACAGGGAATCAGATGTGGGGAATCAGAGATGGGGAATCAGAGGCAGGGAATCAGAGGCGGGGAATCAGAAGTGGGGAATCATATTCCGGGAATCAGAGGCTGGGAATCAGAGGTGGGGAATCTGAGTCCGGGAATCAGAGATGGGGAATCAGAGGCGGGGAATCAGATATGGGGAATCAGAGGCGGGGAATCAGAGGCGGGGAAACAGAGATGGCTTATCAGATATGGGGAATCAGAGGTGGGGAATCAGAGGCGGTGAATCAGAGATGGGGAATCAGAGGCGGGGAATCAGAGGCAGGAAATCTGACATGGGGAATCAGAGGCGGGGTATCAGAGCTGGAGAATCAGAGGCGGGGAATCAGAGTTGGGGAATCAGAGGTGGGGAATCAGATATGGGGAAACAGAGGCGGGGAATCAGAGGTGGGGAAACAGAGGCAGGGAATCAGATATTGGGAATCAGAGGTGGGGAATCAGAGGCAGGGAATCAGATGTGGGGAATCAGAGCTGGGGAATCAGAGACGGGGAATCTGAGTTTGGGAATCAGAGGCGGGGAATAAGATATGGGGAATCAGAGGCGGGGAATCAGATATGGGCAATCAGAGGAGGGGAATCAGAGGTGGGGCATCAGAGGCGGGAATCAGAATTGGGGAATCAGACATGGGGAATCAGAGAAGGGGAATCAGAGGCAGTGAATCAGAGATGGTGAATCAGAGGCGGGGAATCACAGGGAGGGAATCAGACGCAAGGAATCAGTGGTGATGAATCCAAGATGGGGAATCAGAGGCGGGGAATCAGAGGCAGGGAATTAGACACGGGGAATCAGAGGTGGGGAATCAGAGCTGAGGAATCAGAGGCGGGGAATCAGAGTTGGGGAATCAGAGGCAGGGAATCAGATATGGGGCATCAGAGGCAGGAAAACAGATATGGGGAATCAGAGGCGGGGAATTAGTGGCAGGGAATCAGAGGCGGGGAATCAGAGGCGGGGTATCAGAGGCAGGGAATCAGATGTGGGGAATCAGACATGGGGAATCATAGGCCGGGAATCAGAGGCCGGGAAACAGAGGTGGGGATTCAGAGTCCGGGAATCAGAGATGGGGAATCAGAGGCGGGGAATCAGATATGGGGAATCAGAGGCGGGGAATCAGAGGTGGAGAAACAGAGGTGGCTAATCAGATATGGGGAATTAGAGGTGGGGAATCAGACGCAGTGCATCAGAGATGGGGAATCAGGCGGGGAATCAGAAGCGGGGAATCATAGGCCGGGAATCAGAGGCCGGGAATCAGAGGTGGGGAATCTGAGTCCGGGAATCAGAGATGGGGAATCAGTTGCGGGGAATCAGATATGGGGAATCAGAGGCGGGGAATCAGAGGCGGGGAAACAGAGATTGCTTATCAGATATGGGGAATCAGAGGTGGGGAATCAGAGGCGGGGAATCAGATATGGGGAATCAGAGGCGGGGAATCAGAGGCGGGGAAACAGAGGTGGCTAATCAGATATGGGGAATCAGAGGTGGGGAATCAGAGGCGGTGAATCAGAGATGGGGAATCAGAGGTGGGGAATCAGAGGCAGGGAATCAGACACAGGGAATCAGAGGCGGGGAATCAGAGCTGGGGAATCAGAGGCGGGGAATCAGAGTTGGGGAATCAGAGGTGCGGAATCAGATATGGGGAAACAGAGGCGGGGAATCAGAGGCGGGGTAACAGAGGCGGGGAATCAGATATTGGGAATCAGAGGTGGGGAATCAGAGGCAGGGAATCAGATGAGGGGAATCAGTGCTGGGGAATCAGAGGCGGGGAATCAGAATTTGGGAATCAGAGATGGGGAATCAGAGGCGGGGATTCAGAGTTGGGGAATCAGAGGCGGGGTATCAGATATGGGGAATCAGAGGCGGGGAATCAGAGGCGGGGAAACTGAGGCGGGGAATCAGATATGGGGAATCATGGGTGGGGAATCAGAGGCGGTGAATCAGAGATGTGGAATCAGAGGCCGGGAATTAGATTCAGGGAATCAGACGCGGGTAATCAGAGGTGGGGAATCAGAGCTGGGGATTCAGAGGCGGGGAATCAGAGTCGGGGAATCAGAGGCGGGGAATCAGAGATGGGGAATCAGAGGCGGGGAATCAGAGGCCGGGAATCAGAGGCCGGGAATCAGTTGTGGGGAATCAGAGGCCGGGAATTAGCGGTGGTGAATCAGAGATGGGGAATCAGACGCGGGGATTCAGAGGCGGGGAATCAGACGCGGGGAATCAGAGGCAGGGAATCAGAGCTGGGGAATCAGAGGCGGGGAATCTGAGTTTGGGAATCAGAGGCGGGGAATAAGATATGGGGAATCAGAGGCGGGAATCAGATTTGGGGAATCAGACATGGTGAATCAGAGGTGGGGAATCACAGGCAGGGAATCAGACGCAGGGAATCAGTGGTGGAGAATCAGAGATGGGGAATCAGAGGCGGGGAATCAGAGGCAGGGTATCAGACACGGGGAATCAGAGGCGGGGAATCAGAGCTGGGGAATCAGAGGCGGGGAATCAGAGTTGGGGAATCAGAGGTGGGGAATCAGATATGTGGAAACAGATGCGGGGAATCAGAGGTGGGGAAACAGAGGCAGGGAATCAGATATTGGGAATCAGAGGTGGGGAATCAGAGGCAGGGAATCAGAGGTGGGGAATCAGTGGCAGGGAATCAGATGTGTGGAATCAGAGCTGGGGAATCAGAGGCGGGGAATCAGAATTTGGGAATCAGAGATGGGGAATCAGAGACGGGGAATCAGAGGCGGGGAATCAGACGCGGAGAATCAGAGGTGGTTAATCACAGATGGGGAACCAGAGGCAGGGAATCAGAAGCAGGGAATCAGACGCAGGGAATCAGAGGCGGGGAATCATACCTTGGGAATCAGAGGCGGGGATTCAGAGTTGGGGAATCAGAGGCGGGGTATCAGATATGGGGAATCAGAGGTGGGCAATCAGAGGCGGGGAAACTGAGGCGGGGAATCAGATATGGGGAATCAGAGGTGGGGAATCAGAGGCGGTGAATCAGAGATGGGGAATCAGAGGCCGGGAATTAGATTCAGGGAATCAGACGCGGGTAATCAGAGGTGGGGAATCAGAGCTGGGGATTCAGAGGCGGGGAATCAGAGTCGGGGAATCAGAGGCGGGGAATCAGAGATGGGGAATCAGAGGCGGGGAATCAGAGGCCGGGAATCAGAGGCCGGGAATCAGTTGTGGGGAATCAGAGGCCGGGAATTAGCGGTGGTGAATCAGAGATGGGGAATCAGAGGCGGGGATTCAGAGGCGGGGAATCAGACGTGGGGAATCAGAGGCGGGGAATCAGAGCTGGGGAATCAGAGGCGGGGAATCTGAGTTTGGGAATCAGAGGCGGGGAATAAGATATGGGGAATCAAAGGCGGGGAATCAGATATGGGGAATCAGAGGAGGGGAATCAGAGGTGGGGCATCAGCTGCGGGAATCAGAATTGGGGAATCAGACATGGTGAATCAGAGGCGGGGAATCAGAGTTGGGGAATCAGAGGTTGCGAATCAGATATGGGGAAACAGAGGCGGGGAATCAGAGGTGGTGAAACAGAGGCAGGGAATCAGATATTGGGAATCAGAGGTGGGGAATCAGAGGCAGGGAATCAGATGTGGGGAATCAGAGCTGGGGAATAAGAGGCAGGGATTCTGAGTTTGGGAATCAGAGGCGGGGAATAAGATATGGGGAATCAGAGGCGGGGAATTAGTGGCGGGGAATCAGAGGCGGGTTATCAGAGGCGGGGTATCGGAGGCAGGGAATCAGATGTGGGGAATCAGACATGGGGAATCAGAGGCAGGGAATCAGAGGCGGGGAATCAGAAGCGGGGAATCATAGGCCGGGAATCAGAGGCCGGGAATCAGAGGTGGGGAATTTGAGTCCGGGAATAAGAGATGGGGAATCAGAGGCGGGGAATCAGATATGGGGAATCAGAGGCGGGGAATCAGAGGCGGGGAAACAGAGATTGCTTATCAGATATGGGGAATCAGAGGTGGGGAATCAGAGGCGGGGAATCAGAAATGGCGAATCAGAGGCGGGGAATCAGAGGCGGAGAAACAGAGCTGAGGAACCAGAGGCGGGGAATCAGAGTTGGGGAATCAGAGACGGGGAATCAGAAATGGGGAATCAGAGGCGGGGAATCAGAGGCGGGGAAACAGAGGAGGGGTATCAGATATGGGGAACCAGAGGTGGGGAATCGGAGGGCGGGAATCCGAGATGGGTAATCAGAGGCAGGGAATCAGATATGGGGAATCAGAGGCGGGGAATCAGAGGCAGGGAATCAGATGTGGGGAATCAGAGATGGGGAATCAGAGGCAGGGAATCAGAGGCGGGGAATCAGAAGCGGGGAATCATATTCCGGGAATCAGAGGCTGGGAATCAGAGGTGGGAAATCTGAGTCCGGGAATCAGAGATGGGGAATCAGAGGCTGGGAATCAGATATGGGGAATCAGAGGCGGGGAATCAGAGGCGGGGAAACAGAGATGTCTTATCAGATATGGGGAATCAGAGGTGGGGAATCAGTGGCGGTGAATCAGAGATGGGGAATCAGAGGCGGGGAATCAGAGGCAGGAAATCTGACATGGGGAATCAGAGGCGGGGTATCAGAGCTGGGGAATCAGAGGCGGGGAATCAGAGTTGGGGAATCAGAGGTGGGGAATCAGATATGGGGAAACAGAGGCGGGGAATCAGAGGTGGGGAAACAGAGGCAGGGAATCAGATATTGGGAATCAGAGGTGGGGAATCAGAGGCAGGGAATCAGATGTGGGGAATCAGAGCTGGGGAATCAGAGACGGGGAATCTGCGTTTGGGAATCAGAGGCGGAGAATAAGATATGGGGAATCAGAGGCGGTGAATCAGATATGGGCAATCAGAGGAGGGGAATCAGAGGTGGGGCATCAGAGGCGGGAATCAGAATTGGGGAATCAGACATGGGGAATCAGAGAAGGGGAATCAGAGGCAGTGAATCAGAGATGGTGAATCAGAGGCGGGGAATCACAGGGAGGGAATCAGACGCAAGGAATCAGTGGTGATGAATCCAAGATGGGGAATCAGAGGCGGGGAATCAGAGGCAGGGAATTAGACACGGGGAATCAGAGGTGGGGAATCAGAGCTGAGGAATCAGAGGTGGGGAATCAGAGTTGGGGAATCAGAGGCAGGGAATCAGATATGGGGCATCAGAGGCGGGGAATTAGTGGCAGGGAATCAGAGGCGGGGAATCAGAGGCGGGGTATCAGAGGCAGGGAATCAGATGTGGGGAATCAGACATGGGGAATCAGAGGCAGGGTATCAGAGGCGGGGAATCAGAAGCGGGGAATCATAGGCCGGGAATCAGAGGCCGGGAAACAGAGGTGGGGATTCAGAGTCCGGGAATCAGAGATGGGGAATCAGAGGCGGGGAATCAGATATGGGGAATCAGAGGCGGGGAATCAGAGGTGGAGAAACAGAGGTGGCTAATCAGATATGGGGAATTAGAGGTGGGGAATCAGACGCAGTGCATCAGAGATGGGGAATCAGGCGGGGAATCAGAAGCGGGGAATCATAGGTCGGGAATCAGAGGCCGGGAATCAGAGGTGGGGAATCTGAGTCCGGGAATCAGAGATGGGGAATCAGTTGCGGGGAATCAGATATGGGGAATCAGAGGCGGGGAATAAGAGGCGGGGAAACAGAGATTGCTTATCAGATATGGGGAATCAGAGGTGGGGAATCAGAGGCAGGGAATCAGATATGGGGAATCAGAGGCGGGGAATCAGAGGCGGGGAAACAGAGGTGGCTAATCAGATATGGGGAATCAGAGGTGGGGAATCAGAGGCGGTGAATCAGAGATGGGGAATCAGAGGCGGGGAATCATAGCTGGGGAATCAGAGGCGGGGATTCAGAGTTGGGGAATCAGAGGCGGGGTATCAGATATGGAGAATCAGAGGCGGGGAATCAGAGGCGGGGAATCAGATATGGGGAATCAGAGGTGGGTAATCAGAGGCGGTGAATGAGAGATGGGGAATCAGAGGCCGGGAATTAGAGTCAGGGAATCAGATGCGGGTAATCAGAGGTGGGGAATCAGAGCTGGGGAATCAGAGGCGGGGAATCAGAGTCGGGGAATCAGACGCGGGGAATCAGAGGCGGGGAATCAGAGCTGAGGAATCAGAGGCGGGGAATCAGAGTTGGGGAATCAGAGACGGGGAATCAGATATGGGGAATCAGAGGCGGGGAATCAGAGGCGGGGAAACAGAGGAGGGGTATCAGATATGGGGAACCTGAGGTGGGGAATCGGAGGGCGGGAATCCTAGATGGGTAATCAGAGGCAGGGAATCAGACGCGGGGAATCTGAGGCGGGGTATCAGAGCTGGGGAATCAGAGGCGGGGAATCTGAGTTTGGGAATCAGAGGCGGGGAATAAGATATGGGGAATCAGAGGCGGGGAATCAGATATGGGGAATCAGAGGAGGGAGTTCAGAGGTGGGGCATCAGAGGCGGGAATCAGAATTGGGGAATCAGACATGGGGAATCAGAGAAGGGGAATTAGAGGCAGTGAATCAGAGATGGTGAATCAGAGGCGGGGAATCACAGGCAGGGAATCAGATGCAGGGAATCAGTGGTGGTGAATCAGAGATGGGGAATCAGAGGCGGGGAATCAGAGGCAGGGAATCAGACGCGGGGAATCAGAAGCGGGGAATCAGAGCTGAGGAATCAGAGGCGGGGAATCAGAGTTGGGGAATCAGAGACGGGGAATCAGATATGGGGAATCAGAGGCGGGGAATCAGAGGCGGGGAAACAGAGGAGGGGTATCAGATATGGGGAACCTGAGGTGGGGAATCGGAGGGCGGGAATCCGAGATGGGTAATCAGAGGCAGGGAATCAGATATGGGGAATCAGAGGCGGGGAATCAGAGGCAGGGAATCAAATGTGGGGAATCAGAGATGGGGAATCAGAGGCAGGGAATCAGAGGCGGGGAATCAGAAGCGGGGAATCATATTCTTGGAATCAGAGGCTTGGAATCAGAGGTTGGGAATCTGAGTCCTGGAATCAGAGATGGGGAATCAGAGGCAGGGAATCAGATATGGGGAATCAGAGACGGGGAATCAGAGGCGGGGAATCAGAGGCGGGGAAACAGAGATGGCTTATCAGATATGGGGAATCAGAGGTGGGGAATCAGAGGCGGTGAATCAGAGATGGGGAATCAGAGGCGGGGAATCAGAGGCAGGGAATCAGACACGGGGAATCAGAGGCGGGAAATCAGACACGGGGTATCAGAGGCGGGGAATCAGAGTTGGGGAATCAGAGGTGGGGAATCAGATATGGGGAAACAGAGGCGGGGAATCAGAGGTGGGGAAACAGAGGCAGGGAATCAGATATAGGGAATCAGAGGTGGGGAATCAGAGGCAGGGAATCAGATGTGGGGAATCAGAGCTGGGCAATCAGAGACGGGGAATCTGAGTTTGGGAATCAGAGGCGGGGAATAAGATATGGGGAATCAGAGGCGGGGAATCAGATATGGGCAATCAGAGGAGGGGAATCAGAGGTGGGGCATCAGAGGCGGGAATCAGAATTGGGGAATCAGACATGGGGAATCAGAGAAGGGGAATCAGAGGCAGTGAATCAGAGATGGTGAATCAGAGGCGGGGAATCACAGGCAGGGAATCAGACGCAAGGAATCAGTGGTGGTGAATCCAAGATGGGGAATCAGAGGCGGGGAATCTGAGGCAGGGAATTAGACACGGGGAATCAGAGGTGGGGAATCAGAGCTGAGGAATCAGAGGCGGGGAATCAGAGTTGGGGAATCAGAGGCAGGGAATCAGATATGGGGCATCAGAGGCAGGAAATCAGATATGGGGAATCAGAGGCAGGGAATTAGTGGCAGGGAATCAGAGGCGGGGAATCAGAGGCGGGGTATCAGAGGCAGGGAATCAGATGTGGGGAATCAGACATGGGGAATCAGAGGCAGGGAATCAGAGGCGGGGAATCAGAAGCGGGGAATCATAGGCCGTGAATCAGAGGCCGGGAATCAGAGGTGGGGATTCAGATTCCGGGAATCAGAGATGGTGAATCAGAGGCGGGGAATCAGATATGGGGAATCAGAGGCGGGGAATCAGAGGCGGAGAAACAGAGGTGGCTAATCAGATATGGGGAATCAGAGGTGGGGAATCAGAGGCAGTGAATCAGAGATGGGGAATCAGAGGCAGGGAATCAGAGGCGGGGAATCAGAAGCAGGGAATCATAGGCCGGGAATCATAGGCCGGGAATCAGAGGTGGGGAATCTGAGTCCGGGAATCAGAGATGGGGAATCAGAGGCGGGGAATCAGATATGGGGAATCAGAGGCGGGGAATCAGAGGCGGGGAAACAGAGATTGCTTATCAGATATGGGGAATCAGAGGTGGGGAATCAGAGGCGGGGAATCAGAAATGGGGAATCAGAGGCGGGGAATCAGAGGCGGGGAAACAGAGCTGAGGAACCAGAGGCGGGGAATCAGAGTTGGGGAATCAGAGACGGGAAATCAGATATGGGGAATCAGAGGCGGGGAATCAGAGGCGGGGAAACAGAGGAGGGGTATCAGATATGGGGAACCAGAGGTGGGGAATCAGAGGGCGGGAATCCGAGATGGGTAATCAGAGGCAGGGAATCAGATATGGGGAATCAGAGGCGGGGAATCAGAGGCAGGGAATCAGATGTGGGGAATCAGAGATGGGGAATCAGAGGCAGGGAATCAGAGGCGGGGAATCAGAAGCCGGGAATAATATTCCGGGAATCAGAGGCTTGGAATCAGAGGTGGGGAATCTGAGTCCTGGAATCAGAGATGGGGAATCAGAGGCGGGGAATCAGATATGGGGAATCAGAGGCGGGGAATCAGAGGCGGGGAAACAGAGATGGCTTATCAGATATGGGGAATCAGAGGTGGGGAATCAGAGGCGGGGATTCAGAGGCGGTTAAACAGAGTAGGGGTATCAGATATGGGGAACCAGAGGTGGGGAATCGGAGGGCGGGAATCCGAGATGGGTAATCAGAGGCAGGGAATCAGATATGTAGAATCAGAGGCGGGGAATCAGAGACAGGGAATCAGATGTGGGGAATCAGAGATGGGGAATCAGAGGCAGGGAATCAGAGGCGGGGAATCAGAAGTGGGGAATCATATTCCGGGAATCAGAGGCTGGGAATCAGAGGTGGGGAATCTGAGTCCGGGAATCAGAGATGGGGAATCAGAGGCAGGGAATCAGATATGGGGAATCAGAGGCGGGGAATCAGAGGCGGGGAAACAGAGATGGCTTATCAGATATGGGGAATCAGAGGTGGGGAATCAGAGGTGGTGAATCAGAGATGGGGAATCAGAGGCGGGGAATCAGAGGCAGGAAATCTGACATGGGGAATCAGAGGCGGGGTATCAGAGCTGGGGAATCAGAGGCGGGGAATCAGAGTTGGGGAATCAGAGGTGGGGAATCAGATATGGGGAAACAGAGGCGGGGAATCAGAGGTGGGGAAACAGAGGCAGGGAATCAGATATTGGGAATCAGAGGTGGGGAATCAGAGGCAGGGAATCAGATGTGGGGAATCAGAGCTGGGGAATCAGAGACGGGGAATCTGAGTTTGGGAATCAGAGGCGGGGAATAAGATATGGGGAATCAGAGGCGGGGAATCAGATATGGGCAATCAGAGGAGGGGAATCAGAGGTGGGGCATCAGAGGCGGGAATCAGAATTGGGGAATCAGACATGGGGAATCAGAGAAGGGGAATCAGAGGCAGTGAATCAGAGATGGTGAATCAGAGGCGGGGAATCACAGGGAGGGAATCAGACGCAAGGAATCAGTGGTGATGAATCCAAGATGGGGAATCAGAGGCGGGGAATCAGAGGCAGGGAATTAGACACGGGGAATCAGAGGTGGGGAATCAGAGCTGAGGAATCAGAGGCGGGGAATCAGATTTGGGGAATCAGAGGCAGGGAATCAGATATGGGGCATCAGAGGCAGGAAAACAGATATGGGGAATCAGAGGCGGGGAATTAGTGGCAGGGAATCAGAGGCGGGGAATCAGAGGCGGGGTATCAGAGGCAGGGAATCAGATGTGGGGAATCAGACATGGGGAATCAGAGGCAGGGTATCAGAGGCGGGGAAACAGAGGTGGCTAATCAGATATGGGGAATTAGAGGTGGGGAATCAGACGCAGTGCATCAGAGATGGGGAATCAGGCGGGAAATCAGATATGGGGAATCAGAGGCGGTGAATCAGAGGTGGAGAAACAGAGGTGGCTAATCAGATATGGGGAATTAGAGGTGGGGAATCAGACGCAGTGCATCAGAGATGGGGAATCAGGCGGGGAATCAGAAGCGGGGAATCATAGGCCGGGAATCAGAGGCCGGGAATCAGAGGTGGGGAATCTGAGTCCGGGAATCAGAGATGGGGAATCAGTTGCGGGGAATCAGATATGGGGAATCAGAGGCGGGGAATCAGAGGCGGGGAAACAGAGATTGCTTATCAGATATGGGGAATCAGAGGTGGGGAATCAGAGGCGGGGAATCAGATATGGGGAATCAGAGGCGGGGAATCAGAGGCGGGGAAACAGTGGTGGCTAATCAGATATGGGGAATCAGAGGTGGGGAATCAGAGGCGGTGAATCAGAGATGGGGAATCAGAGGCGGGGAATCAGAGGCAGGGAATCAGACACAGGGAATCAGAGGCGGGGAATCAGAGCTGGGGAATCAGAGGCGGGGAATCAGAGTTGGGGAATCAGAGGTGGGGAATCAGATATGGGGAAACAGAGGCGGGGAATCAGAGGCGGGGTAACAGAGGCGGGGAATCAGATATTGGGAATCAGAGGTGGGGAATCAGAGGCAGGGAATCAGATGAGGGGAATCAGCGCTGGGGAATCAGAGGCGGGGAATCAGAATTTGGGAATCAGAGATGGGGAATCAGAGATGGGGAATCAGAGGCGGGGAATCAGACGCGGTGAATCAGAGGTGGTTAATCACAGATGGGGAACCAGAGGCAGGGAATCAGAAGCAGGGAATCAGACGCTGGGAATCAGATGCGGGGAATCATAGCTGGGGAATCAGAGGCGGGGATTCAGAGTTGGGGAATCAGAGGCGGGGTATCAGATATGGGGAATCAGAGGCGGGGAATCAGAGGCGGGGAAACTGAGGCGGGGAATCAGATATGGGGAATCATGGGTGGGGAATCAGAGGCGGTGAATCAGAGATGGGGAATCAGAGGCCGGGAATTAGATTCAGGGAATCAGACGCGGGTAATCAGAGGTGGGGAATCAGAGCTGGGGATTCAGAGGCGGGGAATCAGAGTCGGGGAATCAGAGGCAGGGAATCAGAGATGGGGAATCAGAGGCGGGGAATCAGAGGCCGGGAATCAGAGGCCGGGAATCAGTTGTGGGGAATCAGAGGCCGGGAATTAGCGGTGGTGAATCAGTGATGGGGAATCAGACGCGGGGATTCAGAGGCGGGGAATCAGACGCGGGGAATCAGAGGCAGGGAATCAGAGCTGGGGAATCAGAGGCGGGGAATCTGAGTTTGGGAATCAGAGGCGGGGAATAAGATATGGGGAATCAGAGGCGGGGAATCAGATATGGGGAATCAGGGGAGGGGAATCAGAGGTGGGGCATCAGAGGCGGGAATCAGATTTGGGGAATCAGACATGGTGAATCAGAGGTGGGGAATCACAGGCAGGGAATCAGACGCAGGGAATCAGTGGTGGAGAATCAGAGATGGGGAATCAGAGGCGGGGAATCAGAGGCAGGGAATCAGACACGGGGAATCAGAGGCGGGGAATCAGAGCTGGGGAATCAGAGGCGGGGAATCAGAGTTGGGGAATCAGAGGTGGGGAATCAGATATGGGGAAACAGATGCGGGGAATCAGAGGTGGGGAAACAGAGGCAGGGAATCAGATATTGGGAAACAGAGGTGGGGAATCAGAGGCAGGGAATCAGAGGTGGGGAATCAGTGGCAGGGAATCAGATGTGGGGAATCAGAGCTGGGGAATCAGAGGCGGGGAATCAGAATTTGGGAATCAGAGATGGGGAATCGGAGATGGGGAATCAGAGGCGGGGAATCAGACGCGGAGAATCAGAGGTGGTTAATCACAGATGGGAACCAGAGGCAGGGAATCAGAAGCAGGGAATCAGACGCAGGGAATCAGAGGCGGGGAATCATACCTTGGGAATCAGAGGCGGGGATTCAGAGTTGGGGAATCAGAGGCGGGGTATCAGATATGGGGAATCAGAGGTGGGGAATCAGAGGCGGGGAAACTGAGGCGGGGAATCAGATATGGGGAATCAGAGGTGGGGAATCAGAGGCGGTGAATCAGAGATGGGGAATCAGAGGCCGGGAATTAGATTCAGGGAATCAGACGCGGGTAATCAGAGGTGGGGCATCAGAGCTGGGGATTCAGAGGCGGGGAATCAGAGTCGGGGAATCAGAGGTGGGGAATCAGAGATGGGGAATCAGAGGCGGGGAATCAGAGGCCGGGAATCAGAGGCCGGGAATCAGTTGTGGGGAATCAGAGGCCGGGAATTAGCGGTGGTGAATCAGAGATGGGGAATCAGAGGCGGGGATTCAGAGGCGGGGAATCAGACGTGGGGAATCAGAGGCGGGGAATCAGAGCTGGGGAATCAGAGGCGGGGAATCTGAGTTTGGGAATCAGAGGCGGGGAATAAGATATGGGGAATCAAAGGCGGGGAATCAGATATGGGGAATCAGAGGAGGGAAATCAGAGGTGGGGCATCAGCCGCGGGAATCAGAATTGGGGAATCAGACATGGTGAATCAGAGGCGGGGAATCAGAGTTGGGGAATCAGAGGTTGCGAATCAGATATGGGGAAACAGAGGCGGGGAATCAGAGGTGGTGAAACAGAGGCAGGGAATCAGATATTGGGAATCAGAGGTGGGGAATCAGAGGCAGGGAATCAGATTTGGGGAATCAGAGCTGGGGAATCAGAGGCAGGGATTCTGAGTTTGGGAATCAGAGGCGGGGAATAAGATATGGGGAATCAGAGGCGGGGAATTAGTGGCGGGGAATCAGAGGCGGGGAATCAGAGGCGGGGTATCAGAGGCAGGGAATCAGATGTGGGGAATCAGACATGGGGAATCAGAGGCAGGGAATCAGAGGCGGGGAATCAGAAGCGGGGATTCATAGGCCGGGAATCAGAGGCCGGGAATCAGAGGTGGGGAATCTGAGTCCGGGAATCAGAGATGGGGAATCAGAGGCGGGGAATCAGAGGCGGGGAAACAGATATTGCTTATCAGATATGGGGAATCAGAGGTGGGGAATCAGAGGCGGGGAATCAGAAATGGGGAATCAGAGGCGGGGAATCAGAGGCGGGGAAACGGAGCTGAGGAACCAGAGGCGGGGAATCAGAGTTGGGGAATCAGAGACGGGGAATCAGATATGGGGAATCAGAGGCGGGGAATCAGAGGCGGGGAAACAGAGGAGGGGTATCAGATATGGGAAACCAGAGGTGGGGAATCAGAGGGCGGGAATCGGAGATGGGTAATCAGAGGCAGGGAATCAGAGGCGGGGAATCAGAAGCGGGGATTCATAGGCCGGGAATCAGAGGCCGGGAATCAGAGGTGGGGAATCTGAGTCCGGGAATCAGAGATGGGGAATCAGAGGCGGGGAATCAGAGGCGGGGAAACAGAGATTGCTTATCAGATATGGGGAATCAGAGGTGGGGAATCAGAGGCGGGGAATCAGAAATGGGGAATCAGAGGCGGGGAATCAGAGGCGGGGAAACGGAGCTGAGGAACCAGAGGCGGGGAATCAGAGTTGGGGAATCAGAGACGGGGAATCAGATATGGGGAATCAGAGGCGGGGAATCAGAGGCGGGGAAACAGAGGAGGGGTATCAGATATGGGAAACCAGAGGTGGGGAATCAGAGGGCGGGAATCGGAGATGGGTAATCAGAGGCAGGGAATCAGATATGGGGAATCAGAGGCGGGGAATCAGAGGCAAGGAATCAGTGGTGATGAATCCAAGATGGGGAATCAGAGGCGGGGAATCAGAGGCAGGGAATTAGACACGGGGAATCAGAGGTGGGGAATCAGAGCTGAGGAATCAGAGGCGGGGAATCAGATTTGGGGAATCAGAGGCAGGGAATCAGATATGGGGCATCAGAGGCAGGAAAACAGATATGGGGAATCAGAGGCGGGGAATTAGTGGCAGGGAATCAGAGGCGGGGAATCAGAGGCGGGGTATCAGAGGCAGGGAATCAGATGTGGGGAATCAGACATGGGGAATCAGAGGCAGGGTATCAGAGGCGGGGAAACAGAGGAGGCTAATCAGATATGGGGAATTAGAGGTGGGGAATCAGACGCAGTGCATCAGAGATGGGGAATCAGGCGGGAAATCAGATATGGGGAATCAGAGGCGGGGAATCAGAGGTGGAGAAACAGAGGTGGCTAATCAGATATGGGGAATTAGAGGTGGGGAATCAGACGCAGTGCATCAGAGATGGGGAATCAGGCGGGGAATCAGAAGCGGGGAATCATAGGCCGGGAATCAGAGGCCGGGAATCAGAGGTGGGGAATCTGAGTCCGGGAATCAGAGATGGGGAATCAGTTGCGGGGAATCAGATATGGGGAATCAGAGGCGGGGAATCAGAGGCGGGGAAACAGAGATTGCTTATCAGATATGGGGAATCAGAGGTGGGGAATCAGAGGCGGGGAATCAGATATGGGGAATCAGAGGCGGGGAATCAGAGGCGGGGAAACAGAGGTGGCTAATCAGATATGGGGAATCAGAGGTGGGGAATCAGAGGCGGTGAATCAGAGATGGGGAATCAGAGGCGGGGAATCAGAGGCAGGGAATCAGACACAGGGAATCAGAGGCGGGGAATCAGAGCTGGGGAATCAGAGGCGGGGAATCAGAGTTGGGGAATCAGAGGTGGGGAATCAGATATGGGGAAACAGAGGCGGGGAATCAGAGGCGGGGTAACAGAGGCGGGGAATCAGATATTGGGAATCAGAGGTGGGGAATCAGAGGCAGGGAATCAGATGAGGGGAATCAGCGCTGGGGAATCAGAGGCGGGGAATCAGAATTTGGGAATCAGAGATGGGGAATCAGAGATGGGGAATCAGAGGCGGGGAATCAGACGCGGTGAATCAGAGGTGGTTAATCACAGATGGGGAACCAGAGGCAGGGAATCAGAAGCAGGGAATCAGACGCGGGGAATCAGATGCGGGGAATCATAGCTGGGGAATCAGAGGCGGGGATTCAGAGTTGGGGAATCAGAGGCGGGGTATCAGATATGGGGAATCAGAGGCGGGGAATCAGAGGCGGGGAAACTGAGGCGGGGAATCAGATATGGGGAATCATGGGTGGGGAATCAGAGGCGGTGAATCAGAGATGGGGAATCAGAGGCCGGGAATTAGATTCAGGGAATCAGACGCGGGTAATCAGAGGTGGGGAATCAGAGCTGGGGATTCAGAGGCGGGGAATCAGAGTCGGGGAATCAGAGGCGGGGAATCAGAGATGGGGAATCAGAGGCGGGGAATCAGAGGCCGGGAATCAGAGGCCGGGAATCAGTTGTGGGGAATCAGAGGCCGGGAATTAGCGGTGGTGAATCAGTGATGGGGAATCAGACGCGGGGATTCAGAGGCGGGGAATCAGACGCGGGGAATCAGAGGCAGGGAATCAGAGCTGGGGAATCAGAGGCGGGGAATCTGAGTTTGGGAATCAGAGGCGGGGAATAAGATATGGGGAATCAGAGGCGGGGAATCAGATATGGGGAATCAGGGGAGGGGAATCAGAGGTGGGGCATCAGAGGCGGGAATCAGATTTGGGGAATCAGACATGGTGAATCAGAGGTGGGGAATCACAGGCAGGGAATCAGACGCAGGGAATCAGTGGTGGAGAATCAGAGATGGGGAATCAGAGGCGGGGAATCAGAGGCAGGGAATCAGACACGGGGAATCAGAGGCGGGGAATCAGAGCTGGGGAATCAGAGGTGGGGAATCAGATATGGGGAAACAGATGCGGGGAATCAGAGGTGGGGAAACAGAGGCAGGGAATCAGATATTGGGAATCAGAGGTGGGGAATCAGAGGCAGGGAATCAGAGGTGGGGAATCAGTGGCAGGGAATCAGATGTGGGGAATCAGAGCTGGGGAATCAGAGGCGGGGAATCAGAATTTGGGAATCAGAGATGGGGAATCAGAGATGGGGAATCAGAGGCGGGGAATCAGACGCGGAGAATCAGAGGTGGTTAATCACAGATGGGGAACCAGAGGCAGGGAATCAGAAGCAGGGAATCAGACGCAGGGAATCAGAGGCGGGGAATCATACCTTGGGAATCAGAGGCGGGGATTCAGATTTGGGGAATCAGAGGCGGGGTATCAGATATGGGGAATCAGAGGTGGGGAATCAGAGGCGGGGAAACTGAGGCGGGGAATCAGATATGGGGAATCAGAGGTGGGGAATCAGAGGCGGTGAATCAGAGATGGGGAATCAGAGGCCGGGAATTAGATTCAGGGAATCAGACGCGGGTAATCAGAGGTGGGGCATCAGAGCTGGGGATTCAGAGGCGGGGAATCAGAGTCGGGGAATCAGAGGCGGGGAATCAGAGATGGGGAATCAGAGGCGGGGAATCAGAGGCCGGGAATCAGAGGCCGGGAATCAGTTGTGGGGAATCAGAGGCCGGGAATTAGCGGTGGTGAATCAGAGATGGGGAATCAGAGGCGGGGATTCAGAGGCGGGGAATCAGACGTGGGGAATCAGAGGCGGGGAATCAGAGCTGGGGAATCAGAGGCGGGGAATCTGAGTTTGGGAATCAGAGGCGGGGAATAAGATATGGGGAATCAAAGGCGGGGAATCAGATATGGGGAATCAGAGGAGGGAAATCAGAGGTGGGGCATCAGCCGCGGGAATCAGAATTGGGGAATCAGACATGGTGAATCAGAGGCGGGGAATCAGAGTTGGGGAATCAGAGGTTGCGAATCAGATATGGGGAAACAGAGGCGGGGAATCAGAGGTGGTGAAACAGAGGCAGGGAATCAGATATTGGGAATCAGAGGTGGGGAATCAGAGGCAGGGAATCAGATTTGGGGAATCAGAGCTGGGGAATCAGAGGCAGGGATTCTGAGTTTGGGAATCAGAGGCGGGGAATAAGATATGGGGAATCAGAGGCGGGGAATTAGTGGCGGGGAATCAGAGGCGGGGAATCAGAGGCGGGGTATCAGAGGCAGGGAATCAGATGTGGGGAATCAGACATGGGGAATCAGAGGCAGGGAATCAGAGGCGGGGAATCAGAAGCGGGGATTCATAGGCCGGGAATCAGAGGCCGGGAATCAGAGGTGGGGAATCTGAGTCCGGGAATCAGAGATGGGGAATCAGAGGCGGGGAATCAGATATGGGGAATCAGAGGCGGGGAATCAGAGGCGGGGAAACAGAGATTGCTTATCAGATATGGGGAATCAGAGGTGGGGAATCAGAGGCGGGGAATCAGAAATGGGGAATCAGAGGCGGGGAATCAGAGGCGGGGAAACGGAGCTGAGGAACCAGAGGCGGGGAATCAGAGTTGGGGAATCAGAGACGGGGAATCAGATATGGGGAATCAGAGGCGGGGAATCAGAGGCGGGGAAACAGAGGAGGGGTATCAGATATGGGAAACCAGAGGTGGGGAATCAGAGGGCGGGAATCGGAGATGGGTAATCAGAGGCAGGGAATCAGATATGGGGAATCAGAGGCGGGGAATCAGAGGCAGGGAATCAGATGTGTGGAATCAGAGATGGGGAATCAGAGGCAGGGAATCAGAGGCGGGGAATCAGAAGCCGGGAATCATATTCCGGGAATCAGAGGCTTGGAATCAGAGGTGGGGAATCTGAGTCCTGGAATCAGAGATGGGGAATCAGAGGCGGGGAATCAGATATGGGGAATCAGAGGCGGGGAATCAGAGGCGGGGAAACAGAGATGGCTTATCAGATATGGGGAATCAGAGATGGGGAATCAGAGGCGGGGATTCAGAGGCGGGGAAACAGAGTAGGGGTATCAGATATGGGGAACCAGAGGTGGGGAATCGGAGGGCGGGAATCCGAGATGGGTAATCAGAGGCAGGGAATCAGATATGTAGAATCAGAGGCGGGGAATCAGAGACAGGGAATCAGATGTGGGGAATCAGAGATGGGGAATCAGAGGCAGGGAATCAGAGGCGGGGAATCAGAAGTGGGGAATCATATTCCGGGAATCAGAGGCTGGGAATCAGAGGTGGGGAATCTGAGTCCGGGAATCAGAGATGGGGAATCAGAGGCAGGGAATCAGATATGGGGAATCAGAGGCGGGGAATCAGAGGCGGGGAAACAGAGATGGCTTATCAGATATGGGGAATCAGAGGTGGGGAATCAGAGGCGGTGAATCAGAGATGGGGAATCAGAGGCGGGGAATCAGAGGCAGGAAATCTGACATGGGGAATCAGAGGCGGGGTATCAGAGCTGGGGAATCAGAGGCGGGGAATCAGAGTTGGGGAATCAGAGGTGGGGAATCAGATATGGGGAAACAGAGGCGGGGAATCAGAGGTGGGGAAACAGAGGCAGGGAATCAGATATTGGGAATCAGAGGTGGGGAATCAGAGGCAGGGAATCAGATGTGGGGAATCAGAGCTGGGGAATCAGAGACGGGGAATCTGAGTTTGGGAATCAGAGGCGGGGAATAAGATATGGGGAATCAGAGGCGGGGAATCAGATATGGGCAATCAGAGGAGGGGAATCAGAGGTGGGGCATCAGAGGCGGGAATCAGAATTGGGGAATCAGACATGGGGAATCAGAGAAGGGGAATCAGAGGCAGTGAATCAGAGATGGTGAATCAGAGGCGGGGAATCACAGGGAGGGAATCAGACGCAAGGAATCAGTGGTGATGAATCCAAGATGGGGAATCAGAGGCGGGGAATCAGAGGCAGGGAATTAGACACGGGGAATCAGAGGTGGGGAATCAGAGCTGAGGAATCAGAGGCGGGGAATCAGATTTGGGGAATCAGAGGCAGGGAATCAGATATGGGGCATCAGAGGCAGGAAAACAGATATGGGGAATCAGAGGCGGGGAATTAGTGGCAGGGAATCAGAGGCGGGGAATCAGAGGCGGGGTATCAGAGGCAGGGAATCAGATGTGGGGAATCAGACATGGGGAATCAGAGGCAGGGTATCAGAGGCGGGGAAACAGAGGTGGCTAATCAGATATGGGGAATTAGAGGTGGGGAATCAGACGCAGTGCATCAGAGATGGGGAATCAGGCGGGAAATCAGATATGGGGAATCAGAGGCGGGGAATCAGAGGTGGAGAAACAGAGGTGGCTAATCAGATATGGGGAATTAGAGGTGGGGAATCAGACGCAGTGCATCAGAGATGGGGAATCAGGCGGGGAATCAGAAGCGGGGAATCATAGGCCGGGAATCAGAGGCCGGGAATCAGAGGTGGGGAATCTGAGTCCGGGAATCAGAGATGGGGAATCAGTTGCGGGGAATCAGATATGGGGAATCAGAGGCGGGGAATCAGAGGCGGGGAAACAGAGATTGCTTATCAGATATGGGGAATCAGAGGTGGGGAATCAGAGGCGGGGAATCAGATATGGGGAATCAGAGGCGGGGAATCAGAGGCGGGGAAACAGAGGTGGCTAATCAGATATGGGGAATCAGAGGTGGGGAATCAGAGGCGGTGAATCAGAGATGGGGAATCAGAGGCGGGGAATCAGAGGCAGGGAATCAGACACAGGGAATCAGAGGCGGGGAATCAGAGCTGGGGAATCAGAGGCGGGGAATCAGAGTTGGGGAATCAGAGGTGGGGAATCAGATATGGGGAAACAGAGGCGGGGAATCAGAGGCGGGGTAACAGAGGCGGGGAATCAGATATTGGGAATCAGAGGTGGGGAATCAGAGGCAGGGAATCAGATGAGGGGAATCAGCGCTGGGGAATCAGAGGCGGGGAATCAGAATTTGGGAATCAGAGATGGGGAATCAGAGATGGGGAATCAGAGGCGGGGAATCAGACGCGGTGAATCAGAGGTGGTTAATCACAGATGGGGAACCAGAGGCAGGGAATCAGAAGCAGGGAATCAGACGCTGGGAATCAGATGCGGGGAATCATAGCTGGGGAATCAGAGGCGGGGATTCAGAGTTGGGGAATCAGAGGCGGGGTATCAGATATGGGGAATCAGAGGCGGGGAATCAGAGGCGGGGAAACTGAGGCGGGGAATCAGATATGGGGAATCATGGGTGGGGAATCAGAGGCGGTGAATCAGAGATGGGGAATCAGAGGCCGGGAATTAGATTCAGGGAATCAGACGCGGGTAATCAGAGGTGGGGAATCAGAGCTGGGGATTCAGAGGCGGGGAATCAGAGTCGGGGAATCAGAGGCGGGGAATCAGAGATGGGGAATCAGAGGCGGGGAATCAGAGGCCGGGAATCAGAGGCCGGGAATCAGTTGTGGGGAATCAGAGGCCGGGAATTAGCGGTGGTGAATCAGTGATGGGGAATCAGACGCGGGGATTCAGAGGCGGGGAATCAGACGCGGGGAATCAGAGGCAGGGAATCAGAGCTGGGGAATCAGAGGCGGGGAATCTGAGTTTGGGAATCAGAGGCGGGGAATAAGATATGGGGAATCAGAGGCGGGGAATCAGATATGGGGAATCAGGGGAGGGGAATCAGAGGTGGGGCATCAGAGGCGGTAATCAGATTTGGGGAATCAGACATGGTGAATCAGAGGCGGGGAATCAGAGGCAGGGAATCAGACACGGGGAATCAGAGGCGGGGAATCAGAGCTGGGGAATCAGAGGCGGGGAATCAGAGTTGGGGAATCAGAGGTGGGGAATCAGATATGGGGAAACAGATGCGGGGAATCAGAGGTGGGGAAACAGAGGCAGGGAATCAGATATTGGGAATCAGAGGTGGGGAATCAGAGGCAGGGAATCAGAGGTGGGGAATCAGTGGCAGGGAATCAGATGTGGGGAATCAGAGCTGGGGAATCAGAGGCGGGGAATCAGAATTTGGGAATCAGAGATGGGGAATCAGAGATGGGGAATCAGAGGCGGGGAATCAGACGCGGAGAATCAGAGGTGGTTAATCACAGATGGGGAACCAGAGGCAGGGAATCAGAAGCAGGGAATCAGACGCAGGGAATCAGAGGCGGGGAATCATACCTTGGGAATCAGAGGCGGGGATTCAGAGTTGGGGAATCAGAGGCGGGGTATCAGATATGGGGAATCAGAGGTGGGGAATCAGAGGCGGGGAAACTGAGGCGGGGAATCAGATATGGGGAATCAGAGGTGGGGAATCAGAGGCGGTGAATCAGAGATGGGGAATCAGAGGCCGGGAATTAGATTCATGGAATCAGACGCGGGTAATCAGAGGTGGGGCATCAGAGCTGGGGATTCAGAGGCGGGGAATCAGAGTCGGGGAATCAGAGGCGGGGAATCAGAGATGGGGAATCAGAGGCGGGGAATCAGAGGCCGGGAATCAGAGGCCGGGAATCAGTTGTGGGGAATCAGAGGCCGGGAATTAGCGGTGGTGAATCAGAGATGGGGAATCAGAGGCGGGGATTCAGAGGCGGGGAATCAGACGTGGGGAATCAGAGGCGGGGAATCAGAGCTGGGGAATCAGAGGCGGGGAATCTGAGTTTGGGAATCAGAGGCGGGGAATAAGATATGGGGAATCAAAGGCGGGGAATCAGATATGGGGAATCAGAGGAGGGAAATCAGAGGTGGGGCATCAGCCGCGGGAATCAGAATTGGGGAATCAGACATGGTGAATCAGAGGCGGGGAATCAGAGTTGGGGAATCAGAGGTTGCGAATCAGATATGGGGAAACAGAGGCGGGGAATCAGAGGTGGTGAAACAGAGGCAGGGAATCAGATATTGGGAATCAGAGGTGGGGAATCAGAGGCAGGGAATCAGATTTGGGGAATCAGAGCTGGGGAATCAGAGGCAGGGATTCTGAGTTTGGGAATCAGAGGCGGGGAATAAGATATGGGGAATCAGAGGCGGGGAATTAGTGGCGGGGAATCAGAGGCGGGGAATCAGAGGCGGGGTATCAGAGGCAGGGAATCAGATGTGGGGAATCAGACATGGGGAATCAGAGGCAGGGAATCAGAGGCGGGGAATCAGAAGCGGGGATTCATAGGCCGGGAATCAGAGGCCGGGAATCAGAGGTGGGGAATCTGAGTCCGGGAATCAGAGATGGGGAATCAGAGGCGGGGAATCAGATATGGGGAATCAGAGGCGGGGAATCAGAGGCGGGGAAACAGAGATTGCTTATCAGATATGGGGAATCAGAGGTGGGGAATCAGAGGCGGGGAATCAGAAATGGGGAATCAGAGGCGGGGAATCAGAGGCGGGGAAACGGAGCTGAGGAACCAGAGGCGGGGAATCAGAGTTGGGGAATCAGAGACGGGGAATCAGATATGGGGAATCAGAGGCGGGGAATCAGAGGCGGGGAAACAGAGGAGGGGTATCAGATATGGGAAACCAGAGGTGGGGAATCAGAGGGCGGGAATCGGAGATGGGTAATCAGAGGCAGGGAATCAGATATGGGGAATCAGAGGCGGGGAATCAGAGGCAAGGAATCAGTGGTGATGAATCCAAGATGGGGAATCAGAGGCGGGGAATCAGAGGCAGGGAATTAGACACGGGGAATCAGAGCTGGGGAATCAGAGCTGAGGAATCAGAGGCGGGGAATCAGATTTGGGGAATCAGAGGCAGGGAATCAGATATGGGGCATCAGAGGCAGGAAAACAGATATGGGGAATCAGAGGCGGGGAATTAGTGGCAGGGAATCAGAGGCGGGGAATCAGAGGCGGGGTATCAGAGGCAGGGAATCAGATGTGGGGAATCAGACATGGGGAATCAGAGGCAGGGTATCAGAGGCGGGGAAACAGAGGTGGCTAATCAGATATGGGGAATTAGAGGTGGGGAATCAGACGCAGTGCATCAGAGATGGGGAATCAGGCGGGAAATCAGATATGGGGAATCAGAGGCGGGGAATCAGAGGTGGAGAAACAGAGGTGGCTAATCAGATATGGGGAATTAGAGGTGGGGAATCAGACGCAGTGCATCAGAGATGGGGAATCAGGCGGGGAATCAGAAGCGGGGAATCATAGGCCGGGAATCAGAGGCCGGGAATCAGAGGTGGGGAATCTGAGTCCGGGAATCAGAGATGGGGAATCAGTTGCGGGGAATCAGATATGGGGAATCAGAGGCGGGGAATCAGAGGCGGGGAAACAGAGATTGCTTATCAGATATGGGGAATCAGAGGTGGGGAATCAGAGGCGGGGAATCAGATATGGGGAATCAGAGGCGGGGAATCAGAGGCGGGGAAACAGAGGTGGCTAATCAGATATGGGGAATCAGAGGTGGGGAATCAGAGGCGGTGAATCAGAGATGGGGAATCAGAGGCGGGGAATCAGAGGCAGGGAATCAGACACAGGGAATCAGAGGCGGGGAATCAGAGCTGGGGAATCAGAGGCGGGGAATCAGAGTTGGGGAATCAGAGGTGGGGAATCAGATATGGGGAAACAGAGGCGGGGAATCAGAGGCGGGGTAACAGAGGCGGGGAATCAGATATTGGGAATCAGAGGTGGGGAATCAGAGGCAGGGAATCAGATGAGGGGAATCAGCGCTGGGGAATCAGAGGCGGGGAATCAGAATTTGGGAATCAGAGATGGGGAATCAGAGATGGGGAATCAGAGGCGGGGAATCAGACGCGGTGAATCAGAGGTGGTTAATCACAGATGGGGAACCAGAGGCAGGGAATCAGAAGCAGGGAATCAGACGCGGGGAATCAGATGCGGGGAATCATAGCTGGGGAATCAGAGGCGGGGATTCAGAGTTGGGGAATCAGAGGCGGGGTATCAGATATGGGGAATCAGAGGCGGGGAATCAGAGGCGGGGAAACTGAGGCGGGGAATCAGATATGGGGAATCATGGGTGGGGAATCAGAGGCGGTGAATCAGAGATGGGGAATCAGAGGCCGGGAATTAGATTCAGGGAATCAGACGCGGGTAATCAGAGGTGGGGAATCAGAGCTGGGGATTCAGAGGCGGGGAATCAGAGTCGGGGAATCAGAGGCGGGGAATCAGAGATGGGGAATCAGAGGCGGGGAATCAGAGGCCGGGAATCAGAGGCCGGGAATCAGTTGTGGGGAATCAGAGGCCGGGAATTAGCGGTGGTGAATCAGTGATGGGGAATCAGACGCGGGGATTCAGAGGCGGGGAATCAGACGCGGGGAATCAGAGGCAGGGAATCAGAGCTGGGGAATCAGAGGCGGGGAATCTGAGTTTGGGAATCAGAGGCGGGGAATAAGATATGGGGAATCAGAGGCGGGGAATCAGATATGGGGAATCAGGGGAGGGGAATCAGAGGTGGGGCATCAGAGGCGGGAATCAGATTTGGGGAATCAGACATGGTGAATCAGAGGTGGGGAATCACAGGCAGGGAATCAGACGCAGGGAATCAGTGGTGGAGAATCAGAGATGGGGAATCAGAGGCGGGGAATCAGAGGCAGGGAATCAGACACGGGGAATCAGAGGCGGGGAATCAGAGCTGGGGAATCAGAGGTGGGGAATCAGATATGGGGAAACAGATGCGGGGAATCAGAGGTGGGGAAACAGAGGCAGGGAATCAGATATTGGGAATCAGAGGTGGGGAATCAGAGGCAGGGAATCAGAGGTGGGGAATCAGTGGCAGGGAATCAGATGTGGGGAATCAGAGCTGGGGAATCAGAGGCGGGGAATCAGAATTTGGGAATCAGAGATGGGGAATCAGAGATGGGGAATCAGAGGCGGGGAATCAGACGCGGAGAATCAGAGGTGGTTAATCACAGATGGGGAACCAGAGGCAGGGAATCAGAAGCAGGGAATCAGACGCAGGGAATCAGAGGCGGGGAATCATACCTTGGGAATCAGAGGCGGGGATTCAGAGTTGGGGAATCAGAGGCGGGGTATCAGATATGGGGAATCAGAGGTGGGGAATCAGAGGCGGGGAAACTGAGGCGGGGAATCAGATATGGGGAATCAGAGGTGGGGAATCAGAGGCGGTGAATCAGAGATGGGGAATCAGAGGCCGGGAATTAGATTCAGGGAATCAGACGCGGGTAATCAGAGGTGGGGCATCAGAGCTGGGGATTCAGAGGCGGGGAATCAGAGTCGGGGAATCAGAGGCGGGGAATCAGAAATGGGGAATCAGAGGCGGGGAATCAGAGGCCGGGAATCAGAGGCCGGGAATCAGTTGTGGGGAATCAGAGGCCGGGAATTAGCGGTGGTGAATCAGAGATGGGGAATCAGAGGCGGGGATTCAGAGGCGGGGAATCAGACGTGGGGAATCAGAGGCGGGGAATCAGAGCTGGGGAATCAGAGGCGGGGAATCTGAGTTTGGGAATCAGAGGCGGGGAATAAGATATGGGGAATCAAAGGCGGGGAATCAGATATGGGGAATCAGAGGAGGGAAATCAGAGGTGGGGCATCAGCCGCGGGAATCAGAATTGGGGAATCAGACATGGTGAATCAGAGGTGGGGAATCAGAGTTGGGGAATCAGAGGTTGCGAATCAGATATGGGGAAACAGAGGCGGGGAATCAGAGGTGGTGAAACAGAGGCAGGGAATCAGATATTGGGAATCAGAGGTGGGGAATCAGAGGCAGGGAATCAGATTTGGGGAATCAGAGCTGGGGAATCAGAGGCAGGGATTCTGAGTTTGGGAATCAGAGGCGGGGAATAAGATATGGGGAATCAGAGGCGGGGAATTAGTGGCGGGGAATCAGAGGCGGGGAATCAGAGGCGGGGTATCAGAGGCAGGGAATCAGATGTGGGGAATCAGACATGGGGAATCAGAGGCAGGGAATCAGAGGCGGGGAATCAGAAGCGGGGATTCATAGGCCGGGAATCAGAGGCCGGGAATCAGAGGTGGGGAATCTGAGTCCGGGAATCAGAGATGGGGAATCAGAGGCGGGGAATCAGATATGGGGAATCAGAGGCGGGGAATCAGAGGCGGGGAATCAGAAATGGGGAATCAGAGGAGGGGAATCAGAGGTTGGGAATCAGAGTCAGGGAATCAGAGGTGGGGATTCAGAGGCAGGGAATCAGATGCGGGGAATCTGAGGCGGGGATTCAGAGCTGGGGAATCAGTGTGGGGAATCAAAGTTGGGGAATCAGATGCGAGGAATTAGATATGGGGAAACAGAGGCGGGGAATCAGAGGCGGGGAAACAGAGGCGGGGAATCAGATATGGGGAATCAGAAGTGGGGAATCAGAGGCAGGGAATCAGATGTGCGGAATCAGAGATGGGGAATCAGAGGCAGGGAATCAGAATCAGAAGAGGGGAATCAGAGGCTGGGAATCAGAGGCCGGGAATCAGATGCCGGGAATAAGAGGCCGGGAATCAGAGGTGGGGAATCAGAGTCCGGGAATCAGATATGGGGAATCAGAGGTGGGGAATCAGAGGTGGGGAATCAGAGGCCGGGAATTAGAGGTGGGGAATAAGAGGCAGGGAATCAGATGTGCAGAATCAGAGTTGGGGAATCAGAGGCGGGGAATCAGATATTGGGTAACAGAGGCGGGGAATCAGAGGCAGGGAAATGGAGGTGGGGAATCAGATATGGGGAATCAGAGGAGGGGAATCAGAGGTTGGGAATCAGAGGCAGGGAATCAGAGGTGGGGATTCAGAGGTAGGGAATCAGATGCGGGGAATCAGAGGCGGGGAATAAGAGGCAGGGAATCACAGGCAGGGAATCAGACGTGGGGAATCAGATGCGGGGAATCATAGCTGGCGAATCACAGGCGGGGAATCAGAGTTGGGGAATCAGAGGCGGGGAATCAGAGGCAGGGAAATGGAGGCAGGGAATCAGATATGGGGAATCAGAGGAGGGGAATCAGAGGTTGGGAATCAGATGCGGGGAATCAGAGGCGGGGAATAAGAGGCAGGGAATCAGAGGCGGGGAATCAGATATGGGGAATCAGAGGCGGGGAATCAGAGGTGGGGAAACAGAGGCGGTGAATCAGACATGGGGAATCAGAGGCGGGGGATCAGAGGTGGTGAATCAGAGATGGGGAATCAGAGGCGGGGAATCAGAGGCAGGGATTCAGACGCGGGGAATCAGAGGCGTGGAATCAGAGCTGGGGAATCAGAGGCGGGCTATTAGAGTTGGGGAATCAGCGACGGGGAATCAGATATGGGGAATCAGAGGCGGGGAATCAGAGCTGGGGAATGAGAGGCCGGGAATCAGATATGGGGAAACAGAGGCGGGCAATAAGAGGCGGGGAAACAGAGGCGGGGAATCAGAGGTGGGGAATCAGAGGTTAGGAATCAGAGGCAGGGAATCAAAGGCGGGGAATCAGAATTGGGGAATCAGAGATAGGGAATCAGAGATGGGGAATCAGAGGCGGGGAATCAGACGCGGGGAATCAGAGGTGGTGAATCAGACCTGGGGAATCAGAGGCGGGGAATCAGTGTTGGGGAATCAGAGGCGGGGAATCAGATATGAGGAAACAGAGGCAGGGAATCAGAGGCGGGGAAACAGAGGCGAGGAATCAGAGCTGGGGATCAGCGGTGGGGAATCAGAGTTGGGGAATCAGAGGCGGGGAATCAGATATGGGGAAACAGAGGCGGGGAATCAGAGGCGGGGAATCAGATATGGGGAAACAGAGGCGGGGAATCAGAGGCGGGGAAACAGAGGCGGGAAATCAGATATGGGGAATCAGAAGTGGGGAATCAGAGGCAGGGAATCAGATGTGCGGAATCAGAGATGGGGAATCAGAGGCAGGGAATCAGAATCAGAAGCGGGGAATCAGAGGCCGGGAATCAGAGGCCGGGAATCAGATGCCGGGAATCAGATGCCGGGAAAAAGAGGCCGGGAATCAGAGGTGGGGAATCAGAGTCAGGGAATCAGATATGGGGAATCAGAGGCGGGGAATGAGATATGGGGAATCAGAGGCGGGGAATCAGATGCGGGGAAACAGAGGCGGGGAATCACATATGGGGAATCAGAGGTGGCCAATCAAAGGCGGGGAATCAGATATGGTGAAACAGAGGCGGGGAATCAGAGGCGGGGAAACAGAGGCGGGGAATCAGATATGGGGAATCAGAGGTGGGGAATCAGAGTTTGGGAATCAGAGGCAGGGAATCAGAGGCAGGGAATCAAACACGGGGAATTAGAGGCGGGGAATCAGAGCTGGGGATCAGAGGTGGGGAATCAGAGTTGGGGAATCAGAGGCGGGGAATCAGATATGGGGAAACAGAGGCGGGGAATCAGAGGCGGGGAAACAGAGGCGGGGAATCAGATATGGGGAATCAGAGGTGGGGAATCAGAGTTTGGGAATCAGAGGCAGGGAATCAGAGGCAGGGAATCAGAGGCGGGGAATCAGAGGCAGGGAATCAGACGTGCGGAATCAGAGATGGGGAATCAGAGGCAGGGAATCAGAGGCGGGGAATCAGAGGCGGGGAATCATAGGCCGGGAATCAGAGGCCGGGAATGAGAGTTCGGGAATCAGAGGCCGGGAATCAGAGGCCGGGAATCAGAGGTGGGGAATAAGAGCCCGGGAATCAGAAGCGGGGAATCAGACACGGGGAATCAGAGGTGGTGAATCAGAGCTGGGGAATCAGAGGCGGGGAATCAGTGTTGGGGAATCAGAGGCGGGGAATCAGATATGAGGAAACAGAGGCAGGGAATCAGAGGCGGGGAAACAGAGGCGGGGAATCAGATATGGGGAATCAGAGGTGGGGAATCAGAGGTGGGGAATCAGAGGCGGGGAATCAGAGGCAGGGAATCGGATGAGCAGAATCAGAGATAGGGAATCAGAGGTGGGGAATCAGAGTCTGGGAATCAGAGATGGGGAATCAGAGGCGGGGAATCAGAGGCGGGGAAACATAGGTGGGGAATAAGATATGGGGAATCAGAGGTGGGGAATCAGAGGGGATGAATCAGAGATGGCGAATCAGAGGCGGGGAATCAGAGGCAGGAAATCAGACATGGGGAATCAGAGGCTGGGAATCAGACGCGGGGAATCAGAGGCGGGGAATCAGAGCTGGGGAATCAGAGGCGGGGAATCAGAGTTGGGGAATCAGTGGTGGGGAATCAGATATGGGGAAACAGAGGCGGGCAATCAGAGGCAGGGAAACGGAGGCGGGGAATCAGATATGGGGAATCAGAGGAGGGGAATCAGAGGTTGGGAATCAGAGGCAGGGAATCAGAGGTGGGGATTCAGAGGCAGGGAATCAGATGCGGGGAATCAGAGGCGGGGAATGAGATATGGGGAATCAGAGGCGGGGAATCAGAGGCGGGGAAACAGAGGCGGGGAATCACATATGGGGAATCAGAGGTGGCGAATCAAAGGCGGTGAATCAGAGATGGGGAAGCAGAGGCGGGGAATCAGAGGCAGGTAATCAAACACGTGGAATCAGAGGCGGGGAATCAAAGTTGGGGAATCAGAGGCGGGGAATCAGATATGGGGAAACAGAGGCGGGAAATCAGAGGCGGGGAAACAGAGGCGGGGAATCAGATATGGGGAATCAGAGGTGGGGAATCAGAGGTTGGGATTCAGAGGCAGGGAATCAGAGGCAGGGAATCAGAGGCAGGGAATCAGAGGAAGGGAATCAGATGTGCGGAATTAGAGATGGGGAATCAGAGGCAGGGAAACAGAGGCGGGGAATCAGAGGCGGGGAATCAGAGGCTGGGAATCAGAGGCCGGGAATGAGAGGCCGGGAATGAGAGGCCGGGAATCAGAGGCCGGGAATCAGAGGCCGGGAATCAGATGTGCAGAATCAGAGATGGGGAATCAGAGGCAGGGAATCAGAGTCGGGGAATCAGAGGCGGGGAATCAGAGGCCGGGAATCAGAGGCCGGGAATGAGAGGTCTCGAATCAGAGGCCGGGAATCAGAGGCCGGGAATCAGAGGTGGGGAATCAGAGGCAGGGAATCAGAGGTGGGGATTCAGAGGCAGGGAATCAGATGCGGCGAATCAGAGGCGGGGAATGAGATATGGGGAATCAGAGGCGGGGAATCAGAGGCGGGGAAACAGAGGCGGGGAATCACATATGGGGAATCAGAGGTGGCGAATCAAAGGCGGTGAAGCAGAGATGGGGAAGCAGAGGCGGGGAATCAGAGGCAGGTAATCAAACACGTGGAATCAGAGGCGGGGAATCAGACCTGGGGAATCAGAGGCGGGGAATCAGAGTTGGGGAATCAGAGGCGGGAATCAGATATGGGGAAACAGAGGCGGGGAATCAGAGGCGGGGAAACAGAGGCGGGGAATCAGATATGGGGAATCAGAGGTGGGGAATCAGAGGTTGGGAATCAGAGGCAGGGAATCAGAGGCAGGGAATCAGAGGCGGGGAATCAGAGGCAGGGAATCAGACGTGCGGAATCAGAGATGGGGAATCAGAGGCAGGGAATCAGAGGCGGGGAATCAGAGGCGGGGAATCAGAGGCCGGGAATCAGAGGCCGGGAATGAGAGTTCGGGAATCAGAGGCCGTGAATCAGAGGCCGGGAATCAGAGGTGGGGAATAAGAGGCCGGGAATCAGAAGCGGGGAATCAGACGCGGGGAATCAGAGGTGGTGAATCAGAGCTGGGGAATCAGAGGCGGGGAATCAGTGTTGGGGAATCAGAGGCGGGGAATCAGATATGAGGAAACAGAGGCAGGGAATCAGAGGCGGGGAAACAGAGGCGGGGAATCAGATATGGGGAATCAGAGGTGGGGAATCAGAGGTGGGGAATCAGAGGCGGGGAATCAGAGGCAGGGAATCGGATGAGCAGAATCAGAGATAGGGAATCAGAGGTGGGGAATCAGAGTCTGGGAATCAGAGATGGGGAATCAGATGCGGGGAATCAGATGCGGGGAAACATAGGTGGGGAATAAGATATGGGGAATCAGAGGTGGGGAATCAGAGGGGATGAATCAGAGATGGCGAATCAGAGGCGGGGAATCAGAGGCAGGAAATCAGACATGGGGAATCAGAGGCTGGGAATCAGACGCGGGGAATCAGAGGCGGGGAATCAGAGCTGGGGAATCAGAGGCGGGGAATCAGAGTTGGGGAATCAGAGGCGGGGAATCAGATATGGGGAAACAGAGGCGGGGAATCAGAGGCAGGGAAACGGAGGCGGGGAATCAGATATGGGGAATCAGAGGAGGGGAATCAGAGGTTGGGAATCAGAGTCAGGGAATCAGAGGTGGGGATTCAGAGGCAGGGAATCAGATGCGGGGAATCTGAGGCGGGGATTCAGAGCTGGGGAATCAGTGTGAGGAATCAAAGTTGGGGAATCAGATGCGAGGAATTAGATATGGGGAAACAGAGGCGGGGAATCAGAGGCGGGGAAACAGAGGCGGGGAATCAGATATGGGGAATCAGAAGTGGGGAATCAGAGGCAGGGAATCAGATGTGCGGAATCAGAGATGGGGAATCAGAGGCAGGGAATCAGAATCAGAAGAGGGGAATCAGAGGCTGGGAATCAGAGGCCGGGAATCAGATGCCGGGAATAAGAGGCCGGGAATCAGAGGTGGGGAATCAGAGTCCGGGAATCAGATATGGGGAATCAGAGGTGGGGAATCAGAGGTGGGGAATCAGAGGCCGGGAATTAGAGGTGGGGAATAAGAGGCAGGGAATCAGATGTGCAGAATCAGAGTTGGGGAATCAGAGGCGGGGAATCAGATATTGGGTAACAGAGGCGGGGAATCAGAGGCAGGGAAATGGAGGTGGGGAATCAGATATGGGGAATCAGAGGAGGGGAATCAGAGGTTGGGAATCAGAGGCAGGGAATCAGAGGTGGGGATTCAGAGGTAGGGAATCAGATGCGGGGAATCAGAGGCGGGGAATAAGAGGCAGGGAATCACAGGCAGGGAATCAGACGTGGGGAATCAGATGCGGGGAATCATAGCTGGCGAATCACAGGCGGGGAATCAGAGTTGGGGAATCAGAGGCGGGGAATCAGAGGCAGGGAAATGGAGGCAGGGAATCAGATATGGGGAATCAGAGGAGGGGAATCAGAGGTTGGGAATCAGATGCGGGGAATCAGAGGCGGGGAATAAGAGGCAGGGAATCAGAGGCGGGGAATCAGATATGGGGAATCAGAGGCGGGGAATCAGAGGTGGGGAAACAGAGGCGGTGAATCAGACATGGGGAATCAGAGGCGGGGGATCAGAGGTGGTGAATCAGAGATGGGGAATCAGAGGCGGGGAATCAGAGGCAGGGATTCAGACGCGGGGAATCAGAGGCGTGGAATCAGAGCTGGGGAATCAGAGGCGGGCTATTAGAGTTGGGGAATCAGCGACGGGGAATCAGATATGGGGAATCAGAGGCGGGGAATCAGAGCTGGGGAATGAGAGGCCGGGAATCAGATATGGGGAAACAGAGGCGGGCAATAAGAGGCGGGGAAACAGAGGCGGGGAATCAGAGGTGGGGAATCAGAGGTTAGGAATCAGAGGCAGGGAATCAGAGGCGGGGAATCAGATATGAGGAAACAGAGGCAGGGAATCAGAGGCGGGGAAACAGAGGCGGGGAATCAGATATGGGGAATCAGAGGTGGGGAATCAGAGGTGGGGAATCAGAGGCGGGGAATCAGAGGCAGGGAATCGGATGAGCAGAATCAGAGATAGGGAATCAGAGGTGGGGAATCAGAGTCTGGGAATCAGAGATGGGGAATCAGAGGCGGGGAATCAGAGGCGGGGAAACATAGGTGGGGAATAAGATATGGGGAATCAGAGGTGGGGAATCAGAGGGGATGAATCAGAGATGGCGAATCAGAGGCGGGGAATCAGAGGCAGGAAATCAGACATGGGGAATCAGAGGCTGGGAATCAGACGCGGGGAATCAGAGGCGGGGAATCAGAGCTGGGGAATCAGAGGCGGGGAATCAGAGTTGGGGAATCAGTGGTGGGGAATCAGATATGGGGAAACAGAGGCGGGCAATCAGAGGCAGGGAAACGGAGGCGGGGAATCAGATATGGGGAATCAGAGGAGGGGAATCAGAGGTTGGGAATCAGAGGCAGGGAATCAGAGGTGGGGATTCAGAGGCAGGGAATCAGATGCGGGGAATCAGAGGCGGGGAATGAGATATGGGGAATCAGAGGCGGGGAATCAGAGGCGGGGAAACAGAGGCGGGGAATCACATATGGGGAATCAGAGGTGGCGAATCAAAGGCGGTGAATCAGAGATGGGGAAGCAGAGGCGGGGAATCAGAGGCAGGTAATCAAACACGTGGAATCAGAGGCGGGGAATCAAAGTTGGGGAATCAGAGGCGGGGAATCAGATATGGGGAAACAGAGGCGGGAAATCAGAGGCGGGGAAACAGAGGCGGGGAATCAGATATGGGGAATCAGAGGTGGGGAATCAGAGGTTGGGATTCAGAGGCAGGGAATCAGAGGCAGGGAATCAGAGGCAGGGAATCAGAGGAAGGGAATCAGATGTGCGGAATTAGAGATGGGGAATCAGAGGCAGGGAAACAGAGGCGGGGAATCAGAGGCGGGGAATCAGAGGCTGGGAATCAGAGGCCGGGAATGAGAGGCCGGGAATGAGAGGCCGGGAATCAGAGGCCGGGAATCAGAGGCCGGGAATCAGATGTGCAGAATCAGAGATGGGGAATCAGAGGCAGGGAATCAGAGTCGGGGAATCAGAGGCGGGGAATCAGAGGCCGGGAATCAGAGGCCGGGAATGAGAGGTCTCGAATCAGAGGCCGGGAATCAGAGGCCGGGAATCAGAGGTGGGGAATCAGAGGCAGGGAATCAGAGGTGGGGATTCAGAGGCAGGGAATCAGATGCGGCGAATCAGAGGCGGGGAATGAGATATGGGGAATCAGAGGCGGGGAATCAGAGGCGGGGAAACAGAGGCGGGGAATCACATATGGGGAATCAGAGGTGGCGAATCAAAGGCGGTGAAGCAGAGATGGGGAAGCAGAGGCGGGGAATCAGAGGCAGGTAATCAAACACGTGGAATCAGAGGCGGGGAATCAGACCTGGGGAATCAGAGGCGGGGAATCAGAGTTGGGGAATCAGAGGCGGGAATCAGATATGGGGAAACAGAGGCGGGGAATCAGAGGCGGGGAAACAGAGGCGGGGAATCAGATATGGGGAATCAGAGGTGGGGAATCAGAGGTTGGGAATCAGAGGCAGGGAATCAGAGGCAGGGAATCAGAGGCGGGGAATCAGAGGCAGGGAATCAGACGTGCGGAATCAGAGATGGGGAATCAGAGGCAGGGAATCAGAGGCGGGGAATCAGAGGCGGGGAATCAGAGGCCGGGAATCAGAGGCCGGGAATGAGAGTTCGGGAATCAGAGGCCGTGAATCAGAGGCCGGGAATCAGAGGTGGGGAATAAGAGGCCGGGAATCAGAAGCGGGGAATCAGACGCGGGGAATCAGAGGTGGTGAATCAGAGCTGGGGAATCAGAGGCGGGGAATCAGTGTTGGGGAATCAGAGGCGGGGAATCAGATATGAGGAAACAGAGGCAGGGAATCAGAGGCGGGGAAACAGAGGCGGGGAATCAGATATGGGGAATCAGAGGTGGGGAATCAGAGGTGGGGAATCAGAGGCGGGGAATCAGAGGCAGGGAATCGGATGAGCAGAATCAGAGATAGGGAATCAGAGGTGGGGAATCAGAGTCTGGGAATCAGAGATGGGGAATCAGATGCGGGGAATCAGATGCGGGGAAACATAGGTGGGGAATAAGATATGGGGAATCAGAGGTGGGGAATCAGAGGGGATGAATCAGAGATGGCGAATCAGAGGCGGGGAATCAGAGGCAGGAAATCAGACATGGGGAATCAGAGGCTGGGAATCAGACGCGGGGAATCAGAGGCGGGGAATCAGAGCTGGGGAATCAGAGGCGGGGAATCAGAGTTGGGGAATCAGAGGCGGGGAATCAGATATGGGGAAACAGAGGCGGGGAATCAGAGGCAGGGAAACGGAGGCGGGGAATCAGATATGGGGAATCAGAGGAGGGGAATCAGAGGTTGGGAATCAGAGTCAGGGAATCAGAGGTGGGGATTCAGAGGCAGGGAATCAGATGCGGGGAATCTGAGGCGGGGATTCAGAGCTGGGGAATCAGTGTGGGGAATCAAAGTTGGGGAATCAGATGCGAGGAATTAGATATGGGGAAAAAGAGGCGGGGAATCAGAGGCGGGGAAACAGAGGCGGGGAATCAGATATGGGGAATCAGAAGTGGGGAATCAGAGGCAGGGAATCAGATGTGCGGAATCAGAGATGGGGAATCAGAGGCAGGGAATCAGAATCAGAAGAGGGGAATCAGAGGCTGGGAATCAGAGGCCGGGAATCAGATGCCGGGAATAAGAGGCCGGGAATCAGAGGTGGGGAATCAGAGTCCGGGAATCAGATATGGGGAATCAGAGGTGGGGAATCAGAGGTGGGGAATCAGAGGCCGGGAATTAGAGGTGGGGAATAAGAGGCAGGGAATCAGATGTGCAGAATCAGAGTTGGGGAATCAGAGGCGGGGAATCAGATATTGGGTAACAGAGGCGGGGAATCAGAGGCAGGGAAATGGAGGTGGGGAATCAGATATGGGGAATCAGAGGAGGGGAATCAGAGGTTGGGAATCAGAGGCAGGGAATCAGAGGTGGGGATTCAGAGGTAGGGAATCAGATGCGGGGAATCAGAGGCGGGGAATAAGAGGCAGGGAATCACAGGCAGGGAATCAGACGTGGGGAATCAGATGCGGGGAATCATAGCTGGCGAATCACAGGCGGGGAATCAGAGTTGGGGAATCAGAGGCGGGGAATCAGAGGCAGGGAAATGGAGGCAGGGAATCAGATATGGGGAATCAGAGGAGGGGAATCAGAGGTTGGGAATCAGATGCGGGGAATCAGAGGCGGGGAATAAGAGGCAGGGAATCAGAGGCGGGGAATCAGATATGGGGAATCAGAGGCGGGGAATCAGAGGTGGGGAAACAGAGGCGGTGAATCAGACATGGGGAATCAGAGGCGGGGGATCAGAGGTGGTGAATCAGAGATGGGGAATCAGAGGCGGGGAATCAGAGGCAGGGATTCAGACGCGGGGAATCAGAGGCGTGGAATCAGAGCTGGGGAATCAGAGGCGGGCTATTAGAGTTGGGGAATCAGCGACGGGGAATCAGATATGGGGAATCAGAGGCGGGGAATCAGAGCTGGGGAATGAGAGGCCGGGAATCAGATATGGGGAAACAGAGGCGGGCAATAAGAGGCGGGGAAACAGAGGCGGGGAATCAGAGGTGGGGAATCAGAGGTTAGGAATCAGAGGCAGGGAATCAAAGGCGGGGAATCAGAATTGGGGAATCAGAGATAGGGAATCAGAGATGGGGAATCAGAGGCGGGGAATCAGACGCGGGGAATCAGAGGTGGTGAATCAGACCTGGGGAATCAGAGGCGGGGAATCAGTGTTGGGGAATCAGAGGCGGGGAATCAGATATGAGGAAACAGAGGCAGGGAATCAGAGGCGGGGAAACAGAGGCGGGGAATCAGATATGGGGAATCAGAGGTGGGGAATCAGAGGTTGGGAATCAGAGGCATGGAATCAGAGGCGGGGCATCAGTGGCGGGGAAACATAGGTGGGGAATCAGATATGGGGAATCAGAGGTGGGGAATCAGAGGCGATGAATCAGAGATGGCGAATCAGAGGCGGGGAATAAGTCATGGGGAATCAGAGGCTGGGAATCAGATGCGGGGAATCAGAGGCGGGGAATCAGAGCTGGGGAATCAGAGGCGGGGAATCAGAGTTGGGGAATCAGAGGCGGGGAATCAGATATGGGGAAACAGAGGCGGGGAATCAGAGGCAGGGAAACGGAGGCGGGGAATCAGATATGGGGAATCAGAGGAGGGGAATCAGAGGTTGGGAATCAGAGTCAGGGAATCAGAGGTGGGGATTCAGAGGCAGGGAATCAGAGTTGGGGAATCAGAGGCGGGGAATTAGATATGGGGAAACAGAGGCGGTGAATCAGAGGCGGGGAAACAGAGGCGGGGAATCAGATATGGGGAATCAGAAGTGGGGAATCAGAGGCAGGGAATCAGATGTGCGGAATCAGAGATGGGGAATCAGAGGCAGGGAATTAGAATCAGAAGCGGGGAATCAGAGGCCGGGAATCAGAGGCCGGGAATCAGATGCCGGGAATCAGATGCCGGGAAAAAGAGGCCGGGAATCAGAGGTGGGGAATCAGAGTCAGGGAATCAGATATGGGGAATCAGAGGCGGGGAATGAGATATGGGGAATCAGAGGCGGGGAATCAGATGCGGGGAAACAGAGGCGGGGAATCACATATGGGGAATCAGAGGTGGCCAATCAAAGGCGGGGAATCAGATATGGGGAAACAGAGGCGGGGAATCAGAGGCGGGGAAACAGAGGCGGGAATCAGATATGGGGAATCAGAGGTGGGGAATCAGAGTTTGGGAATCAGAGGCAGGGAATCAGAGGCAGGGAATCAAACACGGGGAATCAGAGGCGAGGAATCAGAGCTGGGGATCAGAGGTGGGGAATCAGATGTGGGGAATCAGACATGGGGAATCAGAGGCAGGGAATCAGAGGCGGGGAATCAGAAGCGGGGATTCATAGGCCGGGAATCAGAGGCCGGGAATCAGAGGTGGGGAATCTGAGTCCGGGAATCAGAGATGGGGAATCAGAGGCGGGGAATCAGATATGGGGAATCAGAGGCGGGGAATCAGAGGCGGGGAAACAGAGATTGCTTATCAGATATGGGGAATCAGAGGTGGGGATTCAGAGGCGGGGAAACAGAGTAGGGGTATCAGATATGGGGAACCAGAGGTGGGGAATCGGAGGGCGGGAATCCGAGATGGGTAATCAGAGGCAGGGAATCAGATATGTAGAATCAGAGGCGGGGAATCAGAGACAGGGAATCAGATGTGGGGAATCAGAGATGGGGAATCAGAGGCAGGGAATCAGAGGCGGGGAATCAGAAGTGGGGAATCATATTCCGGGAATCAGAGGCTGGGAATCAGAGGTGGGGAATCTGAGTCCGGGAATCAGAGATGGGGAATCAGAGGCAGGGAATCAGATATGGGGAATCAGAGGCGGGGAATCAGAGGCGGGGAAACAGAGATGGCTTATCAGATATGGGGAATCAGAGGTGGGGAATCAGAGGCGGTGAATCAGAGATGGGGAATCAGAGGCGGGGAATCAGAGGCAGGAAATCTGACATGGGGAATCAGAGGCGGGGTATCAGAGCTGGGGAATCAGAGGCGGGGAATCAGAGTTGGGGAATCAGAGGTGGGGAATCAGATATGGGGAAACAGAGGCGGGGAATCAGAGGTGGGGAAACAGAGGCAGGGAATCAGATATTGGGAATCAGAGGTGGGGAATCAGAGGCAGGGAATCAGATGTGGGGAATCAGAGCTGGGGAATCAGAGACGGGGAATCTGAGTTTGGGAATCAGAGGCGGGGAATAAGATATGGGGAATCAGAGGCGGGGAATCAGATATGGGCAATCAGAGGAGGGGAATCAGAGGTGGGGCATCAGAGGCGGGAATCAGAATTGGGGAATCAGACATGGGGAATCAGAGAAGGGGAATCAGAGGCAGTGAATCAGAGATGGTGAATCAGAGGCGGGGAATCACAGGGAGGGAATCAGACGCAAGGAATCAGTGGTGATGAATCCAAGATGGGGAATCAGAGGCGGGGAATCAGAGGCAGGGAATTAGACACGGGGAATCAGAGGTGGGGAATCAGAGCTGAGGAATCAGAGGCGGGGAATCAGATTTGGGGAATCAGAGGCAGGGAATCAGATATGGGGCATCAGAGGCAGGAAAACAGATATGGGGAATCAGAGGCGGGGAATTAGTGGCAGGGAATCAGAGGCGGGGAATCAGAGGCGGGGTATCAGAGGCAGGGAATCAGATGTGGGGAATCAGACATGGGGAATCAGAGGCAGGGTATCAGAGGCGGGGAAACAGAGGTGGCTAATCAGATATGGGGAATTAGAGGTGGGGAATCAGACGCAGTGCATCAGAGATGGGGAATCAGGCGGGAAATCAGATATGGGGAATCAGAGGCGGGGAATCAGAGGTGGAGAAACAGAGGTGGCTAATCAGATATGGGGAATTAGAGGTGGGGAATCAGACGCAGTGCATCAGAGATGGGGAATCAGGCGGGGAATCAGAAGCGGGGAATCATAGGCCGGGAATCAGAGGCCGGGAATCAGAGGTGGGGAATCTGAGTCCGGGAATCAGAGATGGGGAATCAGTTGCGGGGAATCAGATATGGGGAATCAGAGGCGGGGAATCAGAGGCGGGGAAACAGAGATTGCTTATCAGATATGGGGAATCAGAGGTGGGGAATCAGAGGCGGGGAATCAGATATGGGGAATCAGAGGCGGGGAATCAGAGGCGGGGAAACAGAGGTGGCTAATCAGATATGGGGAATCAGAGGTGGGGAATCAGAGGCGGTGAATCAGAGATGGGGAATCAGAGGCGGGGAATCAGAGGCAGGGAATCAGACACAGGGAATCAGAGGCGGGGAATCAGAGCTGGGGAATCAGAGGCGGGGAATCAGAGTTGGGGAATCAGAGGTGGGGAATCAGATATGGGGAAACAGAGGCGGGGAATCAGAGGCGGGGTAACAGAGGCGGGGAATCAGATATTGGGAATCAGAGGTGGGGAATCAGAGGCAGGGAATCAGATGAGGGGAATCAGCGCTGGGGAATCAGAGGCGGGGAATCAGAATTTGGGAATCAGAGATGGGGAATCAGAGATGGGGAATCAGAGGCGGGGAATCAGACGCGGTGAATCAGAGGTGGTTAATCACAGATGGGGAACCAGAGGCAGGGAATCAGAAGCAGGGAATCAGACGCTGGGAATCAGATGCGGGGAATCATAGCTGGGGAATCAGAGGCGGGGATTCAGAGTTGGGGAATCAGAGGCGGGGTATCAGATATGGGGAATCAGAGGCGGGGAATCAGAGGCGGGGAAACTGAGGCGGGGAATCAGATATGGGGAATCATGGGTGGGGAATCAGAGGCGGTGAATCAGAGATGGGGAATCAGAGGCCGGGAATTAGATTCAGGGAATCAGACGCGGGTAATCAGAGGTGGGGAATCAGAGCTGGGGATTCAGAGGCGGGGAATCAGAGTCGGGGAATCAGAGGCGGGGAATCAGAGATGGGGAATCAGAGGCGGGGAATCAGAGGCCGGGAATCAGAGGCCGGGAATCAGTTGTGGGGAATCAGAGGCCGGGAATTAGCGGTGGTGAATCAGTGATGGGGAATCAGACGCGGGGATTCAGAGGCGGGGAATCAGACGCGGGGAATCAGAGGCAGGGAATCAGAGCTGGGGAATCAGAGGCGGGGAATCTGAGTTTGGGAATCAGAGGCGGGGAATAAGATATGGGGAATCAGAGGCGGGGAATCAGATATGGGGAATCAGGGGAGGGGAATCAGAGGTGGGGCATCAGAGGCGGTAATCAGATTTGGGGAATCAGACATGGTGAATCAGAGGCGGGGAATCAGAGGCAGGGAATCAGACACGGGGAATCAGAGGCGGGGAATCAGAGCTGGGGAATCAGAGGCGGGGAATCAGAGTTGGGGAATCAGAGGTGGGGAATCAGATATGGGGAAACAGATGCGGGGAATCAGAGGTGGGGAAACAGAGGCAGGGAATCAGATATTGGGAATCAGAGGTGGGGAATCAGAGGCAGGGAATCAGAGGTGGGGAATCAGTGGCAGGGAATCAGATGTGGGGAATCAGAGCTGGGGAATCAGAGGCGGGGAATCAGAATTTGGGAATCAGAGATGGGGAATCAGAGATGGGGAATCAGAGGCGGGGAATCAGACGCGGAGAATCAGAGGTGGTTAATCACAGATGGGGAACCAGAGGCAGGGAATCAGAAGCAGGGAATCAGACGCAGGGAATCAGAGGCGGGGAATCATACCTTGGGAATCAGAGGCGGGGATTCAGAGTTGGGGAATCAGAGGCGGGGTATCAGATATGGGGAATCAGAGGTGGGGAATCAGAGGCGGGGAAACTGAGGCGGGGAATCAGATATGGGGAATCAGAGGTGGGGAATCAGAGGCGGTGAATCAGAGATGGGGAATCAGAGGCCGGGAATTAGATTCATGGAATCAGACGCGGGTAATCAGAGGTGGGGCATCAGAGCTGGGGATTCAGAGGCGGGGAATCAGAGTCGGGGAATCAGAGGCGGGGAATCAGAGATGGGGAATCAGAGGCGGGGAATCAGAGGCCGGGAATCAGAGGCCGGGAATCAGTTGTGGGGAATCAGAGGCCGGGAATTAGCGGTGGTGAATCAGAGATGGGGAATCAGAGGCGGGGATTCAGAGGCGGGGAATCAGACGTGGGGAATCAGAGGCGGGGAATCAGAGCTGGGGAATCAGAGGCGGGGAATCTGAGTTTGGGAATCAGAGGCGGGGAATAAGATATGGGGAATCAAAGGCGGGGAATCAGATATGGGGAATCAGAGGAGGGAAATCAGAGGTGGGGCATCAGCCGCGGGAATCAGAATTGGGGAATCAGACATGGTGAATCAGAGGCGGGGAATCAGAGTTGGGGAATCAGAGGTTGCGAATCAGATATGGGGAAACAGAGGCGGGGAATCAGAGGTGGTGAAACAGAGGCAGGGAATCAGATATTGGGAATCAGAGGTGGGGAATCAGAGGCAGGGAATCAGATTTGGGGAATCAGAGCTGGGGAATCAGAGGCAGGGATTCTGAGTTTGGGAATCAGAGGCGGGGAATAAGATATGGGGAATCAGAGGCGGGGAATTAGTGGCGGGGAATCAGAGGCGGGGAATCAGAGGCGGGGTATCAGAGGCAGGGAATCAGATGTGGGGAATCAGACATGGGGAATCAGAGGCAGGGAATCAGAGGCGGGGAATCAGAAGCGGGGATTCATAGGCCGGGAATCAGAGGCCGGGAATCAGAGGTGGGGAATCTGAGTCCGGGAATCAGAGATGGGGAATCAGAGGCGGGGAATCAGATATGGGGAATCAGAGGCGGGGAATCAGAGGCGGGGAAACAGAGATTGCTTATCAGATATGGGGAATCAGAGGTGGGGAATCAGAGGCGGGGAATCAGAAATGGGGAATCAGAGGCGGGGAATCAGAGGCGGGGAAACGGAGCTGAGGAACCAGAGGCGGGGAATCAGAGTTGGGGAATCAGAGACGGGGAATCAGATATGGGGAATCAGAGGCGGGGAATCAGAGGCGGGGAAACAGAGGAGGGGTATCAGATATGGGAAACCAGAGGTGGGGAATCAGAGGGCGGGAATCGGAGATGGGTAATCAGAGGCAGGGAATCAGATATGGGGAATCAGAGGCGGGGAATCAGAGGCAAGGAATCAGTGGTGATGAATCCAAGATGGGGAATCAGAGGCGGGGAATCAGAGGCAGGGAATTAGACACGGGGAATCAGAGCTGGGGAATCAGAGCTGAGGAATCAGAGGCGGGGAATCAGATTTGGGGAATCAGAGGCAGGGAATCAGATATGGGGCATCAGAGGCAGGAAAACAGATATGGGGAATCAGAGGCGGGGAATTAGTGGCAGGGAATCAGAGGCGGGGAATCAGAGGCGGGGTATCAGAGGCAGGGAATCAGATGTGGGGAATCAGACATGGGGAATCAGAGGCAGGGTATCAGAGGCGGGGAAACAGAGGTGGCTAATCAGATATGGGGAATTAGAGGTGGGGAATCAGACGCAGTGCATCAGAGATGGGGAATCAGGCGGGAAATCAGATATGGGGAATCAGAGGCGGGGAATCAGAGGTGGAGAAACAGAGGTGGCTAATCAGATATGGGGAATTAGAGGTGGGGAATCAGACGCAGTGCATCAGAGATGGGGAATCAGGCGGGGAATCAGAAGCGGGGAATCATAGGCCGGGAATCAGAGGCCGGGAATCAGAGGTGGGGAATCTGAGTCCGGGAATCAGAGATGGGGAATCAGTTGCGGGGAATCAGATATGGGGAATCAGAGGCGGGGAATCAGAGGCGGGGAAACAGAGATTGCTTATCAGATATGGGGAATCAGAGGTGGGGAATCAGAGGCGGGGAATCAGATATGGGGAATCAGAGGCGGGGAATCAGAGGCGGGGAAACAGAGGTGGCTAATCAGATATGGGGAATCAGAGGTGGGGAATCAGAGGCGGTGAATCAGAGATGGGGAATCAGAGGCGGGGAATCAGAGGCAGGGAATCAGACACAGGGAATCAGAGGCGGGGAATCAGAGCTGGGGAATCAGAGGCGGGGAATCAGAGTTGGGGAATCAGAGGTGGGGAATCAGATATGGGGAAACAGAGGCGGGGAATCAGAGGCGGGGTAACAGAGGCGGGGAATCAGATATTGGGAATCAGAGGTGGGGAATCAGAGGCAGGGAATCAGATGAGGGGAATCAGCGCTGGGGAATCAGAGGCGGGGAATCAGAATTTGGGAATCAGAGATGGGGAATCAGAGATGGGGAATCAGAGGCGGGGAATCAGACGCGGTGAATCAGAGGTGGTTAATCACAGATGGGGAACCAGAGGCAGGGAATCAGAAGCAGGGAATCAGACGCGGGGAATCAGATGCGGGGAATCATAGCTGGGGAATCAGAGGCGGGGATTCAGAGTTGGGGAATCAGAGGCGGGGTATCAGATATGGGGAATCAGAGGCGGGGAATCAGAGGCGGGGAAACTGAGGCGGGGAATCAGATATGGGGAATCATGGGTGGGGAATCAGAGGCGGTGAATCAGAGATGGGGAATCAGAGGCCGGGAATTAGATTCAGGGAATCAGACGCGGGTAATCAGAGGTGGGGAATCAGAGCTGGGGATTCAGAGGCGGGGAATCAGAGTCGGGGAATCAGAGGCGGGGAATCAGAGATGGGGAATCAGAGGCGGGGAATCAGAGGCCGGGAATCAGAGGCCGGGAATCAGTTGTGGGGAATCAGAGGCCGGGAATTAGCGGTGGTGAATCAGTGATGGGGAATCAGACGCGGGGATTCAGAGGCGGGGAATCAGACGCGGGGAATCAGAGGCAGGGAATCAGAGCTGGGGAATCAGAGGCGGGGAATCTGAGTTTGGGAATCAGAGGCGGGGAATAAGATATGGGGAATCAGAGGCGGGGAATCAGATATGGGGAATCAGGGGAGGGGAATCAGAGGTGGGGCATCAGAGGCGGGAATCAGATTTGGGGAATCAGACATGGTGAATCAGAGGTGGGGAATCACAGGCAGGGAATCAGACGCAGGGAATCAGTGGTGGAGAATCAGAGATGGGGAATCAGAGGCGGGGAATCAGAGGCAGGGAATCAGACACGGGGAATCAGAGGCGGGGAATCAGAGCTGGGGAATCAGAGGTGGGGAATCAGATATGGGGAAACAGATGCGGGGAATCAGAGGTGGGGAAACAGAGGCAGGGAATCAGATATTGGGAATCAGAGGTGGGGAATCAGAGGCAGGGAATCAGAGGTGGGGAATCAGTGGCAGGGAATCAGATGTGGGGAATCAGAGCTGGGGAATCAGAGGCGGGGAATCAGAATTTGGGAATCAGAGATGGGGAATCAGAGATGGGGAATCAGAGGCGGGGAATCAGACGCGGAGAATCAGAGGTGGTTAATCACAGATGGGGAACCAGAGGCAGGGAATCAGAAGCAGGGAATCAGACGCAGGGAATCAGAGGCGGGGAATCATACCTTGGGAATCAGAGGCGGGGATTCAGAGTTGGGGAATCAGAGGCGGGGTATCAGATATGGGGAATCAGAGGTGGGGAATCAGAGGCGGGGAAACTGAGGCGGGGAATCAGATATGGGGAATCAGAGGTGGGGAATCAGAGGCGGTGAATCAGAGATGGGGAATCAGAGGCCGGGAATTAGATTCAGGGAATCAGACGCGGGTAATCAGAGGTGGGGCATCAGAGCTGGGGATTCAGAGGCGGGGAATCAGAGTCGGGGAATCAGAGGCGGGGAATCAGAAATGGGGAATCAGAGGCGGGGAATCAGAGGCCGGGAATCAGAGGCCGGGAATCAGTTGTGGGGAATCAGAGGCCGGGAATTAGCGGTGGTGAATCAGAGATGGGGAATCAGAGGCGGGGATTCAGAGGCGGGGAATCAGACGTGGGGAATCAGAGGCGGGGAATCAGAGCTGGGGAATCAGAGGCGGGGAATCTGAGTTTGGGAATCAGAGGCGGGGAATAAGATATGGGGAATCAAAGGCGGGGAATCAGATATGGGGAATCAGAGGAGGGAAATCAGAGGTGGGGCATCAGCCGCGGGAATCAGAATTGGGGAATCAGACATGGTGAATCAGAGGTGGGGAATCAGAGTTGGGGAATCAGAGGTTGCGAATCAGATATGGGGAAACAGAGGCGGGGAATCAGAGGTGGTGAAACAGAGGCAGGGAATCAGATATTGGGAATCAGAGGTGGGGAATCAGAGGCAGGGAATCAGATTTGGGGAATCAGAGCTGGGGAATCAGAGGCAGGGATTCTGAGTTTGGGAATCAGAGGCGGGGAATAAGATATGGGGAATCAGAGGCGGGGAATTAGTGGCGGGGAATCAGAGGCGGGGAATCAGAGGCGGGGTATCAGAGGCAGGGAATCAGATGTGGGGAATCAGACATGGGGAATCAGAGGCAGGGAATCAGAGGCGGGGAATCAGAAGCGGGGATTCATAGGCCGGGAATCAGAGGCCGGGAATCAGAGGTGGGGAATCTGAGTCCGGGAATCAGAGATGGGGAATCAGAGGCGGGGAATCAGATATGGGGAATCAGAGGCGGGGAATCAGAGGCGGGGAATCAGAAATGGGGAATCAGAGGAGGGGAATCAGAGGTTGGGAATCAGAGTCAGGGAATCAGAGGTGGGGATTCAGAGGCAGGGAATCAGATGCGGGGAATCTGAGGCGGGGATTCAGAGCTGGGGAATCAGTGTGGGGAATCAAAGTTGGGGAATCAGATGCGAGGAATTAGATATGGGGAAACAGAGGCGGGGAATCAGAGGCGGGGAAACAGAGGCGGGGAATCAGATATGGGGAATCAGAAGTGGGGAATCAGAGGCAGGGAATCAGATGTGCGGAATCAGAGATGGGGAATCAGAGGCAGGGAATCAGAATCAGAAGAGGGGAATCAGAGGCTGGGAATCAGAGGCCGGGAATCAGATGCCGGGAATAAGAGGCCGGGAATCAGAGGTGGGGAATCAGAGTCCGGGAATCAGATATGGGGAATCAGAGGTGGGGAATCAGAGGTGGGGAATCAGAGGCCGGGAATTAGAGGTGGGGAATAAGAGGCAGGGAATCAGATGTGCAGAATCAGAGTTGGGGAATCAGAGGCGGGGAATCAGATATTGGGTAACAGAGGCGGGGAATCAGAGGCAGGGAAATGGAGGTGGGGAATCAGATATGGGGAATCAGAGGAGGGGAATCAGAGGTTGGGAATCAGAGGCAGGGAATCAGAGGTGGGGATTCAGAGGTAGGGAATCAGATGCGGGGAATCAGAGGCGGGGAATAAGAGGCAGGGAATCACAGGCAGGGAATCAGACGTGGGGAATCAGATGCGGGGAATCATAGCTGGCGAATCACAGGCGGGGAATCAGAGTTGGGGAATCAGAGGCGGGGAATCAGAGGCAGGGAAATGGAGGCAGGGAATCAGATATGGGGAATCAGAGGAGGGGAATCAGAGGTTGGGAATCAGATGCGGGGAATCAGAGGCGGGGAATAAGAGGCAGGGAATCAGAGGCGGGGAATCAGATATGGGGAATCAGAGGCGGGGAATCAGAGGTGGGGAAACAGAGGCGGTGAATCAGACATGGGGAATCAGAGGCGGGGGATCAGAGGTGGTGAATCAGAGATGGGGAATCAGAGGCGGGGAATCAGAGGCAGGGATTCAGACGCGGGGAATCAGAGGCGTGGAATCAGAGCTGGGGAATCAGAGGCGGGCTATTAGAGTTGGGGAATCAGCGACGGGGAATCAGATATGGGGAATCAGAGGCGGGGAATCAGAGCTGGGGAATGAGAGGCCGGGAATCAGATATGGGGAAACAGAGGCGGGCAATAAGAGGCGGGGAAACAGAGGCGGGGAATCAGAGGTGGGGAATCAGAGGTTAGGAATCAGAGGCAGGGAATCAAAGGCGGGGAATCAGAATTGGGGAATCAGAGATAGGGAATCAGAGATGGGGAATCAGAGGCGGGGAATCAGACGCGGGGAATCAGAGGTGGTGAATCAGACCTGGGGAATCAGAGGCGGGGAATCAGTGTTGGGGAATCAGAGGCGGGGAATCAGATATGAGGAAACAGAGGCAGGGAATCAGAGGCGGGGAAACAGAGGCGAGGAATCAGAGCTGGGGATCAGCGGTGGGGAATCAGAGTTGGGGAATCAGAGGCGGGGAATCAGATATGGGGAAACAGAGGCGGGGAATCAGAGGCGGGGAATCAGATATGGGGAAACAGAGGCGGGGAATCAGAGGCGGGGAAACAGAGGCGGGAAATCAGATATGGGGAATCAGAAGTGGGGAATCAGAGGCAGGGAATCAGATGTGCGGAATCAGAGATGGGGAATCAGAGGCAGGGAATCAGAATCAGAAGCGGGGAATCAGAGGCCGGGAATCAGAGGCCGGGAATCAGATGCCGGGAATCAGATGCCGGGAAAAAGAGGCCGGGAATCAGAGGTGGGGAATCAGAGTCAGGGAATCAGATATGGGGAATCAGAGGCGGGGAATGAGATATGGGGAATCAGAGGCGGGGAATCAGATGCGGGGAAACAGAGGCGGGGAATCACATATGGGGAATCAGAGGTGGCCAATCAAAGGCGGGGAATCAGATATGGTGAAACAGAGGCGGGGAATCAGAGGCGGGGAAACAGAGGCGGGGAATCAGATATGGGGAATCAGAGGTGGGGAATCAGAGTTTGGGAATCAGAGGCAGGGAATCAGAGGCAGGGAATCAAACACGGGGAATTAGAGGCGGGGAATCAGAGCTGGGGATCAGAGGTGGGGAATCAGAGTTGGGGAATCAGAGGCGGGGAATCAGATATGGGGAAACAGAGGCGGGGAATCAGAGGCGGGGAAACAGAGGCGGGGAATCAGATATGGGGAATCAGAGGTGGGGAATCAGAGTTTGGGAATCAGAGGCAGGGAATCAGAGGCAGGGAATCAGAGGCGGGGAATCAGAGGCAGGGAATCAGACGTGCGGAATCAGAGATGGGGAATCAGAGGCAGGGAATCAGAGGCGGGGAATCAGAGGCGGGGAATCATAGGCCGGGAATCAGAGGCCGGGAATGAGAGTTCGGGAATCAGAGGCCGGGAATCAGAGGCCGGGAATCAGAGGTGGGGAATAAGAGCCCGGGAATCAGAAGCGGGGAATCAGACACGGGGAATCAGAGGTGGTGAATCAGAGCTGGGGAATCAGAGGCGGGGAATCAGTGTTGGGGAATCAGAGGCGGGGAATCAGATATGAGGAAACAGAGGCAGGGAATCAGAGGCGGGGAAACAGAGGCGGGGAATCAGATATGGGGAATCAGAGGTGGGGAATCAGAGGTGGGGAATCAGAGGCGGGGAATCAGAGGCAGGGAATCGGATGAGCAGAATCAGAGATAGGGAATCAGAGGTGGGGAATCAGAGTCTGGGAATCAGAGATGGGGAATCAGAGGCGGGGAATCAGAGGCGGGGAAACATAGGTGGGGAATAAGATATGGGGAATCAGAGGTGGGGAATCAGAGGGGATGAATCAGAGATGGCGAATCAGAGGCGGGGAATCAGAGGCAGGAAATCAGACATGGGGAATCAGAGGCTGGGAATCAGACGCGGGGAATCAGAGGCGGGGAATCAGAGCTGGGGAATCAGAGGCGGGGAATCAGAGTTGGGGAATCAGTGGTGGGGAATCAGATATGGGGAAACAGAGGCGGGCAATCAGAGGCAGGGAAACGGAGGCGGGGAATCAGATATGGGGAATCAGAGGAGGGGAATCAGAGGTTGGGAATCAGAGGCAGGGAATCAGAGGTGGGGATTCAGAGGCAGGGAATCAGATGCGGGGAATCAGAGGCGGGGAATGAGATATGGGGAATCAGAGGCGGGGAATCAGAGGCGGGGAAACAGAGGCGGGGAATCACATATGGGGAATCAGAGGTGGCGAATCAAAGGCGGTGAATCAGAGATGGGGAAGCAGAGGCGGGGAATCAGAGGCAGGTAATCAAACACGTGGAATCAGAGGCGGGGAATCAAAGTTGGGGAATCAGAGGCGGGGAATCAGATATGGGGAAACAGAGGCGGGAAATCAGAGGCGGGGAAACAGAGGCGGGGAATCAGATATGGGGAATCAGAGGTGGGGAATCAGAGGTTGGGATTCAGAGGCAGGGAATCAGAGGCAGGGAATCAGAGGCAGGGAATCAGAGGAAGGGAATCAGATGTGCGGAATTAGAGATGGGGAATCAGAGGCAGGGAAACAGAGGCGGGGAATCAGAGGCGGGGAATCAGAGGCTGGGAATCAGAGGCCGGGAATGAGAGGCCGGGAATGAGAGGCCGGGAATCAGAGGCCGGGAATCAGAGGCCGGGAATCAGATGTGCAGAATCAGAGATGGGGAATCAGAGGCAGGGAATCAGAGTCGGGGAATCAGAGGCGGGGAATCAGAGGCCGGGAATCAGAGGCCGGGAATGAGAGGTCTCGAATCAGAGGCCGGGAATCAGAGGCCGGGAATCAGAGGTGGGGAATCAGAGGCAGGGAATCAGAGGTGGGGATTCAGAGGCAGGGAATCAGATGCGGCGAATCAGAGGCGGGGAATGAGATATGGGGAATCAGAGGCGGGGAATCAGAGGCGGGGAAACAGAGGCGGGGAATCACATATGGGGAATCAGAGGTGGCGAATCAAAGGCGGTGAAGCAGAGATGGGGAAGCAGAGGCGGGGAATCAGAGGCAGGTAATCAAACACGTGGAATCAGAGGCGGGGAATCAGACCTGGGGAATCAGAGGCGGGGAATCAGAGTTGGGGAATCAGAGGCGGGAATCAGATATGGGGAAACAGAGGCGGGGAATCAGAGGCGGGGAAACAGAGGCGGGGAATCAGATATGGGGAATCAGAGGTGGGGAATCAGAGGTTGGGAATCAGAGGCAGGGAATCAGAGGCAGGGAATCAGAGGCGGGGAATCAGAGGCAGGGAATCAGACGTGCGGAATCAGAGATGGGGAATCAGAGGCAGGGAATCAGAGGCGGGGAATCAGAGGCGGGGAATCAGAGGCCGGGAATCAGAGGCCGGGAATGAGAGTTCGGGAATCAGAGGCCGTGAATCAGAGGCCGGGAATCAGAGGTGGGGAATAAGAGGCCGGGAATCAGAAGCGGGGAATCAGACGCGGGGAATCAGAGGTGGTGAATCAGAGCTGGGGAATCAGAGGCGGGGAATCAGTGTTGGGGAATCAGAGGCGGGGAATCAGATATGAGGAAACAGAGGCAGGGAATCAGAGGCGGGGAAACAGAGGCGGGGAATCAGATATGGGGAATCAGAGGTGGGGAATCAGAGGTGGGGAATCAGAGGCGGGGAATCAGAGGCAGGGAATCGGATGAGCAGAATCAGAGATAGGGAATCAGAGGTGGGGAATCAGAGTCTGGGAATCAGAGATGGGGAATCAGATGCGGGGAATCAGATGCGGGGAAACATAGGTGGGGAATAAGATATGGGGAATCAGAGGTGGGGAATCAGAGGGGATGAATCAGAGATGGCGAATCAGAGGCGGGGAATCAGAGGCAGGAAATCAGACATGGGGAATCAGAGGCTGGGAATCAGACGCGGGGAATCAGAGGCGGGGAATCAGAGCTGGGGAATCAGAGGCGGGGAATCAGAGTTGGGGAATCAGAGGCGGGGAATCAGATATGGGGAAACAGAGGCGGGGAATCAGAGGCAGGGAAACGGAGGCGGGGAATCAGATATGGGGAATCAGAGGAGGGGAATCAGAGGTTGGGAATCAGAGTCAGGGAATCAGAGGTGGGGATTCAGAGGCAGGGAATCAGATGCGGGGAATCTGAGGCGGGGATTCAGAGCTGGGGAATCAGTGTGAGGAATCAAAGTTGGGGAATCAGATGCGAGGAATTAGATATGGGGAAACAGAGGCGGGGAATCAGAGGCGGGGAAACAGAGGCGGGGAATCAGATATGGGGAATCAGAAGTGGGGAATCAGAGGCAGGGAATCAGATGTGCGGAATCAGAGATGGGGAATCAGAGGCAGGGAATCAGAATCAGAAGAGGGGAATCAGAGGCTGGGAATCAGAGGCCGGGAATCAGATGCCGGGAATAAGAGGCCGGGAATCAGAGGTGGGGAATCAGAGTCCGGGAATCAGATATGGGGAATCAGAGGTGGGGAATCAGAGGTGGGGAATCAGAGGCCGGGAATTAGAGGTGGGGAATAAGAGGCAGGGAATCAGATGTGCAGAATCAGAGTTGGGGAATCAGAGGCGGGGAATCAGATATTGGGTAACAGAGGCGGGGAATCAGAGGCAGGGAAATGGAGGTGGGGAATCAGATATGGGGAATCAGAGGAGGGGAATCAGAGGTTGGGAATCAGAGGCAGGGAATCAGAGGTGGGGATTCAGAGGTAGGGAATCAGATGCGGGGAATCAGAGGCGGGGAATAAGAGGCAGGGAATCACAGGCAGGGAATCAGACGTGGGGAATCAGATGCGGGGAATCATAGCTGGCGAATCACAGGCGGGGAATCAGAGTTGGGGAATCAGAGGCGGGGAATCAGAGGCAGGGAAATGGAGGCAGGGAATCAGATATGGGGAATCAGAGGAGGGGAATCAGAGGTTGGGAATCAGATGCGGGGAATCAGAGGCGGGGAATAAGAGGCAGGGAATCAGAGGCGGGGAATCAGATATGGGGAATCAGAGGCGGGGAATCAGAGGTGGGGAAACAGAGGCGGTGAATCAGACATGGGGAATCAGAGGCGGGGGATCAGAGGTGGTGAATCAGAGATGGGGAATCAGAGGCGGGGAATCAGAGGCAGGGATTCAGACGCGGGGAATCAGAGGCGTGGAATCAGAGCTGGGGAATCAGAGGCGGGCTATTAGAGTTGGGGAATCAGCGACGGGGAATCAGATATGGGGAATCAGAGGCGGGGAATCAGAGCTGGGGAATGAGAGGCCGGGAATCAGATATGGGGAAACAGAGGCGGGCAATAAGAGGCGGGGAAACAGAGGCGGGGAATCAGAGGTGGGGAATCAGAGGTTAGGAATCAGAGGCAGGGAATCAGAGGCGGGGAATCAGATATGAGGAAACAGAGGCAGGGAATCAGAGGCGGGGAAACAGAGGCGGGGAATCAGATATGGGGAATCAGAGGTGGGGAATCAGAGGTGGGGAATCAGAGGCGGGGAATCAGAGGCAGGGAATCGGATGAGCAGAATCAGAGATAGGGAATCAGAGGTGGGGAATCAGAGTCTGGGAATCAGAGATGGGGAATCAGAGGCGGGGAATCAGAGGCGGGGAAACATAGGTGGGGAATAAGATATGGGGAATCAGAGGTGGGGAATCAGAGGGGATGAATCAGAGATGGCGAATCAGAGGCGGGGAATCAGAGGCAGGAAATCAGACATGGGGAATCAGAGGCTGGGAATCAGACGCGGGGAATCAGAGGCGGGGAATCAGAGCTGGGGAATCAGAGGCGGGGAATCAGAGTTGGGGAATCAGTGGTGGGGAATCAGATATGGGGAAACAGAGGCGGGCAATCAGAGGCAGGGAAACGGAGGCGGGGAATCAGATATGGGGAATCAGAGGAGGGGAATCAGAGGTTGGGAATCAGAGGCAGGGAATCAGAGGTGGGGATTCAGAGGCAGGGAATCAGATGCGGGGAATCAGAGGCGGGGAATGAGATATGGGGAATCAGAGGCGGGGAATCAGAGGCGGGGAAACAGAGGCGGGGAATCACATATGGGGAATCAGAGGTGGCGAATCAAAGGCGGTGAATCAGAGATGGGGAAGCAGAGGCGGGGAATCAGAGGCAGGTAATCAAACACGTGGAATCAGAGGCGGGGAATCAAAGTTGGGGAATCAGAGGCGGGGAATCAGATATGGGGAAACAGAGGCGGGAAATCAGAGGCGGGGAAACAGAGGCGGGGAATCAGATATGGGGAATCAGAGGTGGGGAATCAGAGGTTGGGATTCAGAGGCAGGGAATCAGAGGCAGGGAATCAGAGGCAGGGAATCAGAGGAAGGGAATCAGATGTGCGGAATTAGAGATGGGGAATCAGAGGCAGGGAAACAGAGGCGGGGAATCAGAGGCGGGGAATCAGAGGCTGGGAATCAGAGGCCGGGAATGAGAGGCCGGGAATGAGAGGCCGGGAATCAGAGGCCGGGAATCAGAGGCCGGGAATCAGATGTGCAGAATCAGAGATGGGGAATCAGAGGCAGGGAATCAGAGTCGGGGAATCAGAGGCGGGGAATCAGAGGCCGGGAATCAGAGGCCGGGAATGAGAGGTCTCGAATCAGAGGCCGGGAATCAGAGGCCGGGAATCAGAGGTGGGGAATCAGAGGCAGGGAATCAGAGGTGGGGATTCAGAGGCAGGGAATCAGATGCGGCGAATCAGAGGCGGGGAATGAGATATGGGGAATCAGAGGCGGGGAATCAGAGGCGGGGAAACAGAGGCGGGGAATCACATATGGGGAATCAGAGGTGGCGAATCAAAGGCGGTGAAGCAGAGATGGGGAAGCAGAGGCGGGGAATCAGAGGCAGGTAATCAAACACGTGGAATCAGAGGCGGGGAATCAGACCTGGGGAATCAGAGGCGGGGAATCAGAGTTGGGGAATCAGAGGCGGGAATCAGATATGGGGAAACAGAGGCGGGGAATCAGAGGCGGGGAAACAGAGGCGGGGAATCAGATATGGGGAATCAGAGGTGGGGAATCAGAGGTTGGGAATCAGAGGCAGGGAATCAGAGGCAGGGAATCAGAGGCGGGGAATCAGAGGCAGGGAATCAGACGTGCGGAATCAGAGATGGGGAATCAGAGGCAGGGAATCAGAGGCGGGGAATCAGAGGCGGGGAATCAGAGGCCGGGAATCAGAGGCCGGGAATGAGAGTTCGGGAATCAGAGGCCGTGAATCAGAGGCCGGGAATCAGAGGTGGGGAATAAGAGGCCGGGAATCAGAAGCGGGGAATCAGACGCGGGGAATCAGAGGTGGTGAATCAGAGCTGGGGAATCAGAGGCGGGGAATCAGTGTTGGGGAATCAGAGGCGGGGAATCAGATATGAGGAAACAGAGGCAGGGAATCAGAGGCGGGGAAACAGAGGCGGGGAATCAGATATGGGGAATCAGAGGTGGGGAATCAGAGGTGGGGAATCAGAGGCGGGGAATCAGAGGCAGGGAATCGGATGAGCAGAATCAGAGATAGGGAATCAGAGGTGGGGAATCAGAGTCTGGGAATCAGAGATGGGGAATCAGATGCGGGGAATCAGATGCGGGGAAACATAGGTGGGGAATAAGATATGGGGAATCAGAGGTGGGGAATCAGAGGGGATGAATCAGAGATGGCGAATCAGAGGCGGGGAATCAGAGGCAGGAAATCAGACATGGGGAATCAGAGGCTGGGAATCAGACGCGGGGAATCAGAGGCGGGGAATCAGAGCTGGGGAATCAGAGGCGGGGAATCAGAGTTGGGGAATCAGAGGCGGGGAATCAGATATGGGGAAACAGAGGCGGGGAATCAGAGGCAGGGAAACGGAGGCGGGGAATCAGATATGGGGAATCAGAGGAGGGGAATCAGAGGTTGGGAATCAGAGTCAGGGAATCAGAGGTGGGGATTCAGAGGCAGGGAATCAGATGCGGGGAATCTGAGGCGGGGATTCAGAGCTGGGGAATCAGTGTGGGGAATCAAAGTTGGGGAATCAGATGCGAGGAATTAGATATGGGGAAAAAGAGGCGGGGAATCAGAGGCGGGGAAACAGAGGCGGGGAATCAGATATGGGGAATCAGAAGTGGGGAATCAGAGGCAGGGAATCAGATGTGCGGAATCAGAGATGGGGAATCAGAGGCAGGGAATCAGAATCAGAAGAGGGGAATCAGAGGCTGGGAATCAGAGGCCGGGAATCAGATGCCGGGAATAAGAGGCCGGGAATCAGAGGTGGGGAATCAGAGTCCGGGAATCAGATATGGGGAATCAGAGGTGGGGAATCAGAGGTGGGGAATCAGAGGCCGGGAATTAGAGGTGGGGAATAAGAGGCAGGGAATCAGATGTGCAGAATCAGAGTTGGGGAATCAGAGGCGGGGAATCAGATATTGGGTAACAGAGGCGGGGAATCAGAGGCAGGGAAATGGAGGTGGGGAATCAGATATGGGGAATCAGAGGAGGGGAATCAGAGGTTGGGAATCAGAGGCAGGGAATCAGAGGTGGGGATTCAGAGGTAGGGAATCAGATGCGGGGAATCAGAGGCGGGGAATAAGAGGCAGGGAATCACAGGCAGGGAATCAGACGTGGGGAATCAGATGCGGGGAATCATAGCTGGCGAATCACAGGCGGGGAATCAGAGTTGGGGAATCAGAGGCGGGGAATCAGAGGCAGGGAAATGGAGGCAGGGAATCAGATATGGGGAATCAGAGGAGGGGAATCAGAGGTTGGGAATCAGATGCGGGGAATCAGAGGCGGGGAATAAGAGGCAGGGAATCAGAGGCGGGGAATCAGATATGGGGAATCAGAGGCGGGGAATCAGAGGTGGGGAAACAGAGGCGGTGAATCAGACATGGGGAATCAGAGGCGGGGGATCAGAGGTGGTGAATCAGAGATGGGGAATCAGAGGCGGGGAATCAGAGGCAGGGATTCAGACGCGGGGAATCAGAGGCGTGGAATCAGAGCTGGGGAATCAGAGGCGGGCTATTAGAGTTGGGGAATCAGCGACGGGGAATCAGATATGGGGAATCAGAGGCGGGGAATCAGAGCTGGGGAATGAGAGGCCGGGAATCAGATATGGGGAAACAGAGGCGGGCAATAAGAGGCGGGGAAACAGAGGCGGGGAATCAGAGGTGGGGAATCAGAGGTTAGGAATCAGAGGCAGGGAATCAAAGGCGGGGAATCAGAATTGGGGAATCAGAGATAGGGAATCAGAGATGGGGAATCAGAGGCGGGGAATCAGACGCGGGGAATCAGAGGTGGTGAATCAGACCTGGGGAATCAGAGGCGGGGAATCAGTGTTGGGGAATCAGAGGCGGGGAATCAGATATGAGGAAACAGAGGCAGGGAATCAGAGGCGGGGAAACAGAGGCGGGGAATCAGATATGGGGAATCAGAGGTGGGGAATCAGAGGTTGGGAATCAGAGGCATGGAATCAGAGGCGGGGCATCAGTGGCGGGGAAACATAGGTGGGGAATCAGATATGGGGAATCAGAGGTGGGGAATCAGAGGCGATGAATCAGAGATGGCGAATCAGAGGCGGGGAATAAGTCATGGGGAATCAGAGGCTGGGAATCAGATGCGGGGAATCAGAGGCGGGGAATCAGAGCTGGGGAATCAGAGGCGGGGAATCAGAGTTGGGGAATCAGAGGCGGGGAATCAGATATGGGGAAACAGAGGCGGGGAATCAGAGGCAGGGAAACGGAGGCGGGGAATCAGATATGGGGAATCAGAGGAGGGGAATCAGAGGTTGGGAATCAGAGTCAGGGAATCAGAGGTGGGGATTCAGAGGCAGGGAATCAGAGTTGGGGAATCAGAGGCGGGGAATTAGATATGGGGAAACAGAGGCGGTGAATCAGAGGCGGGGAAACAGAGGCGGGGAATCAGATATGGGGAATCAGAAGTGGGGAATCAGAGGCAGGGAATCAGATGTGCGGAATCAGAGATGGGGAATCAGAGGCAGGGAATTAGAATCAGAAGCGGGGAATCAGAGGCCGGGAATCAGAGGCCGGGAATCAGATGCCGGGAATCAGATGCCGGGAAAAAGAGGCCGGGAATCAGAGGTGGGGAATCAGAGTCAGGGAATCAGATATGGGGAATCAGAGGCGGGGAATGAGATATGGGGAATCAGAGGCGGGGAATCAGATGCGGGGAAACAGAGGCGGGGAATCACATATGGGGAATCAGAGGTGGCCAATCAAAGGCGGGGAATCAGATATGGGGAAACAGAGGCGGGGAATCAGAGGCGGGGAAACAGAGGCGGGAATCAGATATGGGGAATCAGAGGTGGGGAATCAGAGTTTGGGAATCAGAGGCAGGGAATCAGAGGCAGGGAATCAAACACGGGGAATCAGAGGCGAGGAATCAGAGCTGGGGATCAGAGGTGGGGAATCAGAGTTGGGGAATCAGAGGCGGGGAATCAGATATGGGGAAACAGAGGCGGGGAATCAGAGGCGGGGAAACAGAGGCGGGAAATCAGATATGGGGAATCAGAAGTGGGGAATCAGAGGCAGGGAATCAGATGTGCGGAATCAGAGATGGGGAATCAGAGGCAGGGAATCAGAATCAGAAGCGGGGAATCAGAGGCCGGGAATCAGAGGCCGGGAATCAGATGCCGGGAATCAGATGCCGGGAAAAAGAGGCCGGGAATCAGAGGTGGGGAATCAGAGTCAGGGAATCAGATATGGGGAATCAGAGGCGGGGAATGAGATATGGGGAATCAGAGGCGGGGAATCAGATGCGGGGAAACAGAGGCGGGGAATCACATATGGGGAATCAGAGGTGGCCAATCAAAGGCGGGGAATCAGATATGGTGAAACAGAGGCGGGGAATCAAAGGCGGGGAAACAGAGGCGGGGAATCAGATATGGGGAATCAGAGGTGGGGAATCAGAGTTTGGGAATCAGAGGCAGGGAATCAGAGGCAGGGAATCAAACACGGGGAATCAGAGGCGGGGAATCAGAGCTGGGGATCAGAGGTGGGGAATCAGAGTTGGGGAATCAGAGGCGGGGAATCAGATATGGGGAAACAGAGGCGGGGAATCAGAGGCGGGGAAACAGAGGCGGGGAATCAGAGATGGGGAATCAGAGGCGGGGAATCAGAGGCGGGGAAACATAGGTGGGGAATAAGATATGGGGAATCAGAGGTGGGGAATCAGAGGGGATGAATCAGAGATGGCGAATCAGAGGCGGGGAATCAGAGGCAGGAAATCAGACATGGGGAATCAGAGGCTGGGAATCAGACGCGGGGAATCAGAGGCGGGGAATCAGAGCTGGGGAATCAGAGGCGGGGAATCAGAGTTGGGGAATCAGTGGTGGGGAATCAGATATGGGGAAACAGAGGCGGGCAATCAGAGGCAGGGAAACGGAGGCGGGGAATCAGATATGGGGAATCAGAGGAGGGGAATCAGAGGTTGGGAATCAGAGGCAGGGAATCAGAGGTGGGGATTCAGAGGCAGGGAATCAGATGCGGGGAATCAGAGGCGGGGAATGAGATATGGGGAATCAGAGGCGGGGAATCAGAGGCGGGGAAACAGAGGCGGGGAATCACATATGGGGAATCAGAGGTGGCGAATCAAAGGCGGTGAATCAGAGATGGGGAAGCAGAGGCGGGGAATCAGAGGCAGGTAATCAAACACGTGGAATCAGAGGCGGGGAATCAAAGTTGGGGAATCAGAGGCGGGGAATCAGATATGGGGAAACAGAGGCGGGAAATCAGAGGCGGGGAAACAGAGGCGGGGAATCAGATATGGGGAATCAGAGGTGGGGAATCAGAGGTTGGGATTCAGAGGCAGGGAATCAGAGGCAGGGAATCAGAGGCAGGGAATCAGAGGAAGGGAATCAGATGTGCGGAATTAGAGATGGGGAATCAGAGGCAGGGAAACAGAGGCGGGGAATCAGAGGCGGGGAATCAGAGGCTGGGAATCAGAGGCCGGGAATGAGAGGCCGGGAATGAGAGGCCGGGAATCAGAGGCCGGGAATCAGAGGCCGGGAATCAGATGTGCAGAATCAGAGATGGGGAATCAGAGGCAGGGAATCAGAGTCGGGGAATCAGAGGCGGGGAATCAGAGGCCGGGAATCAGAGGCCGGGAATGAGAGGTCTCGAATCAGAGGCCGGGAATCAGAGGCCGGGAATCAGAGGTGGGGAATCAGAGGCAGGGAATCAGAGGTGGGGATTCAGAGGCAGGGAATCAGATGCGGCGAATCAGAGGCGGGGAATGAGATATGGGGAATCAGAGGCGGGGAATCAGAGGCGGGGAAACAGAGGCGGGGAATCACATATGGGGAATCAGAGGTGGCGAATCAAAGGCGGTGAAGCAGAGATGGGGAAGCAGAGGCGGGGAATCAGAGGCAGGTAATCAAACACGTGGAATCAGAGGCGGGGAATCAGACCTGGGGAATCAGAGGCGGGGAATCAGAGTTGGGGAATCAGAGGCGGGAATCAGATATGGGGAAACAGAGGCGGGGAATCAGAGGCGGGGAAACAGAGGCGGGGAATCAGATATGGGGAATCAGAGGTGGGGAATCAGAGGTTGGGAATCAGAGGCAGGGAATCAGAGGCAGGGAATCAGAGGCGGGGAATCAGAGGCAGGGAATCAGACGTGCGGAATCAGAGATGGGGAATCAGAGGCAGGGAATCAGAGGCGGGGAATCAGAGGCGGGGAATCAGAGGCCGGGAATCAGAGGCCGGGAATGAGAGTTCGGGAATCAGAGGCCGTGAATCAGAGGCCGGGAATCAGAGGTGGGGAATAAGAGGCCGGGAATCAGAAGCGGGGAATCAGACGCGGGGAATCAGAGGTGGTGAATCAGAGCTGGGGAATCAGAGGCGGGGAATCAGTGTTGGGGAATCAGAGGCGGGGAATCAGATATGAGGAAACAGAGGCAGGGAATCAGAGGCGGGGAAACAGAGGCGGGGAATCAGATATGGGGAATCAGAGGTGGGGAATCAGAGGTGGGGAATCAGAGGCGGGGAATCAGAGGCAGGGAATCGGATGAGCAGAATCAGAGATAGGGAATCAGAGGTGGGGAATCAGAGTCTGGGAATCAGAGATGGGGAATCAGATGCGGGGAATCAGATGCGGGGAAACATAGGTGGGGAATAAGATATGGGGAATCAGAGGTGGGGAATCAGAGGGGATGAATCAGAGATGGCGAATCAGAGGCGGGGAATCAGAGGCAGGAAATCAGACATGGGGAATCAGAGGCTGGGAATCAGACGCGGGGAATCAGAGGCGGGGAATCAGAGCTGGGGAATCAGAGGCGGGGAATCAGAGTTGGGGAATCAGAGGCGGGGAATCAGATATGGGGAAACAGAGGCGGGGAATCAGAGGCAGGGAAACGGAGGCGGGGAATCAGATATGGGGAATCAGAGGAGGGGAATCAGAGGTTGGGAATCAGAGTCAGGGAATCAGAGATGGGGATTCAGAGGCAGGGAATCAGATGCGGGGAATCTGAGGCGGGGATTCAGAGCTGGGGAATCAGTGTGGGGAATCAAAGTTGGGGAATCAGATGCGAGGAATTAGATATGGGGAAACAGAGGCGGGGAATCAGAGGCGGGGAAACAGAGGCGGGGAATCAGATATGGGGAATCAGAAGTGGGGAATCAGAGGCAGGGAATCAGATGTGCGGAATCAGAGATGGGGAATCAGAGGCAGGGAATCAGAATCAGAAGAGGGGAATCAGAGGCTGGGAATCAGAGGCCGGGAATCAGATGCCGGGAATAAGAGGCCGGGAATCAGAGGTGGGGAATCAGAGTCCGGGAATCAGATATGGGGAATCAGAGGTGGGGAATCAGAGGTGGGGAATCAGAGGCCGGGAATTAGAGGTGGGGAATAAGAGGCAGGGAATCAGATGTGCAGAATCAGAGTTGGGGAATCAGAGGCGGGGAATCAGATATTGGGTAACAGAGGCGGGGAATCAGAGGCAGGGAAATGGAGGTGGGGAATCAGATATGGGGAATCAGAGGAGGGGAATCAGAGGTTGGGAATCAGAGGCAGGGAATCAGAGGTGGGGATTCAGAGGTAGGGAATCAGATGCGGGGAATCAGAGGCGGGGAATAAGAGGCAGGGAATCACAGGCAGGGAATCAGACGTGGGGAATCAGATGCGGGGAATCATAGCTGGCGAATCACAGGCGGGGAATCAGAGTTGGGGAATCAGAGGCGGGGAATCAGAGGCAGGGAAATGGAGGCAGGGAATCAGATATGGGGAATCAGAGGAGGGGAATCAGAGGTTGGGAATCAGATGCGGGGAATCAGAGGCGGGGAATAAGAGGCAGGGAATCAGAGGCGGGGAATCAGATATGGGGAATCAGAGGCGGGGAATCAGAGGTGGGGAAACAGAGGCGGTGAATCAGACATGGGGAATCAGAGGCGGGGGATCAGAGGTGGTGAATCAGAGATGGGGAATCAGAGGCGGGGAATCAGAGGCAGGGATTCAGACGCGGGGAATCAGAGGCGTGGAATCAGAGCTGGGGAATCAGAGGCGGGCTATTAGAGTTGGGGAATCAGCGACGGGGAATCAGATATGGGGAATCAGAGGCGGGGAATCAGAGCTGGGGAATGAGAGGCCGGGAATCAGATATGGGGAAACAGAGGCGGGCAATAAGAGGCGGGGAAACAGAGGCGGGGAATCAGAGGTGGGGAATCAGAGGTTAGGAATCAGAGGCAGGGAATCAAAGGCGGGGAATCAGAATTGGGGAATCAGAGATAGGGAATCAGAGATGGGGAATCAGAGGCGGGGAATCAGACGCGGGGAATCAGAGGTGGTGAATCAGACCTGGGGAATCAGAGGCGGGGAATCAGTGTTGGGGAATCAGAGGCGGGGAATCAGATATGAGGAAACAGAGGCAGGGAATCAGAGGCGGGGAAACAGAGGCGGGGAATCAGATATGGGGAATCAGAGGTGGGGAATCAGAGGTTGGGAATCAGAGGCATGGAATCAGAGGCGGGGCATCAGTGGCGGGGAAACATAGGTGGGGAATCAGATATGGGGAATCAGAGGTGGGGAATCAGAGGCGATGAATCAGAGATGGCGAATCAGAGGCGGGGAATAAGTCATGGGGAATCAGAGGCTGGGAATCAGATGCGGGGAATCAGAGGCGGGGAATCAGAGCTGGGGAATCAGAGGCGGGGAATCAGAGTTGGGGAATCAGAGGCGGGGAATCAGATATGGGGAAACAGAGGCGGGGAATCAGAGTCAGGGAAACGGAGGCGGGGAATCAGATATGGGGAATCAGAGGAGGGGAATCAGAGGTTGGGAATCAGAGTCAGGGAATCAGAGGTGGGGATTCAGAGGCAGGGAATCAGAGTTGGGGAATCAGAGGCGGGGAATTAGATATGGGGAAACAGAGGCGGTGAATCAGAGGCGGGGAAACAGAGGCGGGGAATCAGATATGGGGAATCAGAAGTGGGGAATCAGAGGCAGGGAATCAGATGTGCGGAATCAGAGATGGGGAATCAGAGGCAGGGAATTAGAATCAGAAGCGGGGAATCAGAGGCCGGGAATCAGAGGCCGGGAATCAGATGCCGGGAATCAGATGCCGGGAAAAAGAGGCCGGGAATCAGAGGTGGGGAATCAGAGTCAGGGAATCAGATATGGGGAATCAGAGGCGGGGAATGAGATATGGGGAATCAGAGGCGGGGAATCAGATGCGGGGAAACAGAGGCGGGGAATCACATATGGGGAATCAGAGGTGGCCAATCAAAGGCGGGGAATCAGATATGGGGAAACAGAGGCGGGGAATCAGAGGCGGGGAAACAGAGGCGGGAATCAGATATGGGGAATCAGAGGTGGGGAATCAGAGTTTGGGAATCAGAGGCAGGGAATCAGAGGCAGGGAATCAAACACGGGGAATCAGAGGCGAGGAATCAGAGCTGGGGATCAGAGGTGGGGAATCAGAGTTGGGGAATCAGAGGCGGGGAATCAGATATGGGGAAACAGAGGCGGGGAATCAGAGGCGGGGAAACAGAGGCGGGAAATCAGATATGGGGAATCAGAAGTGGGGAATCAGAGGCAGGGAATCAGATGTGCGGAATCAGAGATGGGGAATCAGAGGCAGGGAATCAGAATCAGAAGCGGGGAATCAGAGGCCGGGAATCAGAGGCCGGGAATCAGATGCCGGGAATCAAATGCCGGGAAAAAGAGGCCGGGAATCAGAGGTGGGGAATCAGAGTCAGGGAATCAGATATGGGGAATCAGAGGCGGGGAATGAGATATGGGGAATCAGAGGCGGGGAATCAGATGCGGGGAAACAGAGGCGGGGAATCACATATGGGGAATCAGAGGTGGCCAATCAAAGGCGGGGAATCAGATATGGTGAAACAGAGGCGGGGAATCAAAGGCGGGGAAACAGAGGCGGGGAATCAGATATGGGGAATCAGAGGTGGGGAATCAGAGTTTGGGAATCAGAGGCAGGGAATCAGAGGCAGGGAATCAAACACGGGGAATCAGAGGCGGGGAATCAGAGCTGGGGATCAGAGGTGGGGAATCAGAGTTGGGGAATCAGAGGCGGGGAATCAGATATGGGGAAACAGAGGCGGGGAATCAGAGGCGGGGAAACAGAGGCGGGGAATCAGATATGGGGAATCAGAGGTGGGGAATCAGAGGTTGGGAATCAGAGGCAGGGAATCAGAGGCAGGGAATCAGAGGCGGGGAATCAGAGGCAGGGAATCAGACGTGCGGAATCAGAGATGGGGAATCAGAGGCAGGGAATCAGAGGCGGGGAATCAGAGGCGGGGAATCATAGGCCGGGAATCAGAGGCCGGGAATGAGAGTTCGGGAATCAGAGGCCGGGAATCAGAGGCCGGGAATCAGAGGTGGGGAATAAGAGCCCGGGAATCAGAAGCGGGGAATCAGACACGGGGAATCAGAGGTGGTGAATCAGAGCTGGGGAATCAGAGGCGGGGAATCAGTGTTGGGGAATCAGAGGCGGGGAATCAGATATGAGGAAACAGAGGCAGGGAATCAGAGGCGGGGAAACAGAGGCGGGGAATCAGAGCTGGGGAATCAGTGTGGGGAATCAAAGTTGGGGAATCAGATGCGAGGAATTAGATATGGGGAAACAGAGGCGGGGAATCAGAGGCGGGGAAACAGAGGCGGGGAATCAGATATGGGGAATCAGAAGTGGGGAATCAGAGGCAGGGAATCAGATGTGCGGAATCAGAGATGGGGAATCAGAGGCAGGGAATCAGAATCAGAAGAGGGGAATCAGAGGCTGGGAATCAGAGGCCGGGAATCAGATGCCGGGAATAAGAGGCCGGGAATCAGAGGTGGGGAATCAGAGTCCGGGAATCAGATATGGGGAATCAGAGGTGGGGAATCAGAGGTGGGGAATCAGAGGCCGGGAATTAGAGGTGGGGAATAAGAGGCAGGGAATCAGATGTGCAGAATCAGAGTTGGGGAATCAGAGGCGGGGAATCAGATATTGGGTAACAGAGGCGGGGAATCAGAGGCAGGGAAATGGAGGTGGGGAATCAGATATGGGGAATCAGAGGAGGGGAATCAGAGGTTGGGAATCAGAGGCAGGGAATCAGAGGTGGGGATTCAGAGGTAGGGAATCAGATGCGGGGAATCAGAGGCGGGGAATAAGAGGCAGGGAATCACAGGCAGGGAATCAGACGTGGGGAATCAGATGCGGGGAATCATAGCTGGCGAATCACAGGCGGGGAATCAGAGTTGGGGAATCAGAGGCGGGGAATCAGAGGCAGGGAAATGGAGGCAGGGAATCAGATATGGGGAATCAGAGGAGGGGAATCAGAGGTTGGGAATCAGATGCGGGGAATCAGAGGCGGGGAATAAGAGGCAGGGAATCAGAGGCGGGGAATCAGATATGGGGAATCAGAGGCGGGGAATCAGAGGTGGGGAAACAGAGGCGGTGAATCAGACATGGGGAATCAGAGGCGGGGGATCAGAGGTGGTGAATCAGAGATGGGGAATCAGAGGCGGGGAATCAGAGGCAGGGATTCAGACGCGGGGAATCAGAGGCGTGGAATCAGAGCTGGGGAATCAGAGGCGGGCTATTAGAGTTGGGGAATCAGCGACGGGGAATCAGATATGGGGAATCAGAGGCGGGGAATCAGAGCTGGGGAATGAGAGGCCGGGAATCAGATATGGGGAAACAGAGGCGGGCAATAAGAGGCGGGGAAACAGAGGCGGGGAATCAGAGGTGGGGAATCAGAGGTTAGGAATCAGAGGCAGGGAATCAAAGGCGGGGAATCAGAATTGGGGAATCAGAGATAGGGAATCAGAGATGGGGAATCAGAGGCGGGGAATCAGACGCGGGGAATCAGAGGTGGTGAATCAGACCTGGGGAATCAGAGGCGGGGAATCAGTGTTGGGGAATCAGAGGCGGGGAATCAGATATGAGGAAACAGAGGCAGGGAATCAGAGGCGGGGAAACAGAGGCGGGGAATCAGATATGGGGAATCAGAGGTGGGGAATCAGAGGTTGGGAATCAGAGGCATGGAATCAGAGGCGGGGCATCAGTGGCGGGGAAACATAGGTGGGGAATCAGATATGGGGAATCAGAGGTGGGGAATCAGAGGCGATGAATCAGAGATGGCGAATCAGAGGCGGGGAATAAGTCATGGGGAATCAGAGGCTGGGAATCAGATGCGGGGAATCAGAGGCGGGGAATCAGAGCTGGGGAATCAGAGGCGGGGAATCAGAGTTGGGGAATCAGAGGCGGGGAATCAGATATGGGGAAACAGAGGCGGGGAATCAGAGGCAGGGAAACGGAGGCGGGGAATCAGATATGGGGAATCAGAGGAGGGGAATCAGAGGTTGGGAATCAGAGTCAGGGAATCAGAGGTGGGGATTCAGAGGCAGGGAATCAGAGTTGGGGAATCAGAGGCGGGGAATTAGATATGGGGAAACAGAGGCGGTGAATCAGAGGCGGGGAAACAGAGGCGGGGAATCAGATATGGGGAATCAGAAGTGGGGAATCAGAGGCAGGGAATCAGATGTGCGGAATCAGAGATGGGGAATCAGAGGCAGGGAATTAGAATCAGAAGCGGGGAATCAGAGGCCGGGAATCAGAGGCCGGGAATCAGATGCCGGGAATCAGATGCCGGGAAAAAGAGGCCGGGAATCAGAGGTGGGGAATCAGAGTCAGGGAATCAGATATGGGGAATCAGAGGCGGGGAATGAGATATGGGGAATCAGAGGCGGGGAATCAGATGCGGGGAAACAGAGGCGGGGAATCACATATGGGGAATCAGAGGTGGCCAATCAAAGGCGGGGAATCAGATATGGGGAAACAGAGGCGGGGAATCAGAGGCGGGGAAACAGAGGCGGGAATCAGATATGGGGAATCAGAGGTGGGGAATCAGAGTTTGGGAATCAGAGGCAGGGAATCAGAGGCAGGGAATCAAACACGGGGAATCAGAGGCGAGGAATCAGAGCTGGGGATCAGAGGTGGGGAATCAGAGTTGGGGAATCAGAGGCGGGGAATCAGATATGGGGAAACAGAGGCGGGGAATCAGAGGCGGGGAAACAGAGGCGGGAAATCAGATATGGGGAATCAGAAGTGGGGAATCAGAGGCAGGGAATCAGATGTGCGGAATCAGAGATGGGGAATCAGAGGCAGGGAATCAGAATCAGAAGCGGGGAATCAGAGGCCGGGAATCAGAGGCCGGGAATCAGATGCCGGGAATCAGATGCCGGGAAAAAGAGGCCGGGAATCAGAGGTGGGGAATCAGAGTCAGGGAATCAGATATGGGGAATCAGAGGCGGGGAATGAGATATGGGGAATCAGAGGCGGGGAATCAGATGCGGGGAAACAGAGGCGGGGAATCACATATGGGGAATCAGAGGTGGCCAATCAAAGGCGGGGAATCAGATATGGTGAAACAGAGGCGGGGAATCAAAGGCGGGGAAACAGAGGCGGGGAATCAGATATGGGGAATCAGAAGTGGGGAATCAGAGTTTGGGAATCAGAGGCAGGGAATCAGAGGCAGGGAATCAAACACGGGGAATCAGAGGCGGGGAATCAGAGCTGGGGATCAGAGGTGGGGAATCAGAGTTGGGGAATCAGAGGCGGGGAATCAGATATGGGGAAACAGAGGCGGGGAATCAGAGGCGGGGAAACAGAGGCGGGGAATCAGATATGGGGAATCAGAGGTGGGGAATCAGAGGTTGGGAATCAGAGGCAGGGAATCAGAGGCAGGGAATCAGAGGCGGGGAATCAGAGGCAGGGAATCAGACGTGCGGAATCAGAGATGGGGAATCAGAGGCAGGGAATCAGAGGCGGGGAATCAGAGGCGGGGAATCATAGGCCGGGAATCAGAGGCCGGGAATGAGAGTTCGGGAATCAGAGGCCGGGAATCAGAGGCCGGGAATCAGAGGTGGGGAATAAGAGCCCGGGAATCAGAAGCGGGGAATCAGACACGGGGAATCAGAGGTGGTGAATCAGAGCTGGGGAATCAGAGGCGGGGAATCAGTGTTGGGGAATCAGAGGCGGGGAATCAGATATGAGGAAACAGAGGCAGGGAATCAGAGGCGGGGAAACAGAGGCGGGGAATCAGATATGGGGAATCAGAGGTGGGGAATCAGAGGTGGGGAATCAGAGGCGGGGAATCAGAGGCAGGGAATCGGATGAGCAGAATCAGAGATAGGGAATCAGAGGTGGGGAATCAGAGTCTGGGAATCAGAGATGGGGAATCAGAGGCGGGGAATCAGAGGCGGGGAAACATAGGTGGGGAATAAGATATGGGGAATCAGAGGTGGGGAATCAGAGGGGATGAATCAGAGATGGCGAATCAGAGGCGGGGAATCAGAGGCAGGAAATCAGACATGGGGAATCAGAGGCTGGGAATCAGACGCGGGGAATCAGAGGCGGGGAATCAGAGCTGGGGAATCAGAGGCGGGGAATCAGAGTTGGGGAATCAGTGGTGGGGAATCAGATATGGGGAAACAGAGGCGGGCAATCAGAGGCAGGGAAACGGAGGCGGGGAATCAGATATGGGGAATCAGAGGAGGGGAATCAGAGGTTGGGAATCAGAGGCAGGGAATCAGAGGTGGGGATTCAGAGGCAGGGAATCAGATGCGGGGAATCAGAGGCGGGGAATGAGATATGGGGAATCAGAGGCGGGGAATCAGAGGCGGGGAAACAGAGGCGGGGAATCACATATGGGGAATCAGAGGTGGCGAATCAAAGGCGGTGAATCAGAGATGGGGAAGCAGAGGCGGGGAATCAGAGGCAGGTAATCAAACACGTGGAATCAGAGGCGGGGAATCAAAGTTGGGGAATCAGAGGCGGGGAATCAGATATGGGGAAACAGAGGCGGGAAATCAGAGGCGGGGAAACAGAGGCGGGGAATCAGATATGGGGAATCAGAGGTGGGGAATCAGAGGTTGGGATTCAGAGGCAGGGAATCAGAGGCAGGGAATCAGAGGCAGGGAATCAGAGGAAGGGAATCAGATGTGCGGAATTAGAGATGGGGAATCAGAGGCAGGGAAACAGAGGCGGGGAATCAGAGGCGGGGAATCAGAGGCTGGGAATCAGAGGCCGGGAATGAGAGGCCGGGAATGAGAGGCCGGGAATCAGAGGCCGGGAATCAGAGGCCGGGAATCAGATGTGCAGAATCAGAGATGGGGAATCAGAGGCAGGGAATCAGAGTCGGGGAATCAGAGGCGGGGAATCAGAGGCCGGGAATCAGAGGCCGGGAATGAGAGGTCTCGAATCAGAGGCCGGGAATCAGAGGCCGGGAATCAGAGGTGGGGAATCAGAGGCAGGGAATCAGAGGTGGGGATTCAGAGGCAGGGAATCAGATGCGGCGAATCAGAGGCGGGGAATGAGATATGGGGAATCAGAGGCGGGGAATCAGAGGCGGGGAAACAGAGGCGGGGAATCACATATGGGGAATCAGAGGTGGCGAATCAAAGGCGGTGAAGCAGAGATGGGGAAGCAGAGGCGGGGAATCAGAGGCAGGTAATCAAACACGTGGAATCAGAGGCGGGGAATCAGACCTGGGGAATCAGAGGCGGGGAATCAGAGTTGGGGAATCAGAGGCGGGAATCAGATATGGGGAAACAGAGGCGGGGAATCAGAGGCGGGGAAACAGAGGCGGGAAATCAGATATGGAGAATCAGAGGTGGGGAATCAGAGGCCGGGAATCAGAGGCCGGGAATTAGAGGTGGGGAATAAGAGGCAGGGAATCAGATGTGCAGAATCAGAGTTGGGGAATCAGAGGCGGGGAATCAGATATGGGGTAACAGAGGCGGGGAATCAGAGGCAGGGAAATGGAGGCGGGGAATCAGATATGGGGAATCAGAGGAGGGCAATCAGAGGTTGGGAATCAGATGCGGGGAATCAGAGGCGGGGAATAAGAGGCAGGGAATCACAGGCAGGGAATCAGACGTTGGGAATCAGAGGCGGGGAATCATAGCTGGCGAATCATAGGCGGGGAATCAGAGTTGGGGAATCAGAGGCGGGGAATCAGATATGGGGAATCAGAGGCGGGGAATCAGAGGTGGGGAACCAGAGGCGGTGAATCAGACATGGGGAATCAGAGGCGGGGGATCAGAGGTGGTGAATCAGAGATGGGGAATCAGAGGCGGGGAATCAGAGGCAGGGATTCAGACGCGGGGAATCAGAGGCGGGGAATCAGAGCTGGGGAATCAGAGTTGGGGAATCAGTGGCGGGGAATCAGATATGGGGAATCAGAGGCGGGGAATCAGATATGGGGAATCAGAGGTGGGGAATCAGAGGTTGGGAATCAGAGGCAGGGAATCAAAGGCGGGGAATCAGAATTGGGGAATCAGAGATAGGGAATCAGAGATGGGGAATCAGAGGCGGGGAATCAGACGCGGGGAATCAGAGGTGGTGAATCAGAGCTGGGGTATCAGAGGAGGGGAATCAGTGTTGGGGAATCAGAGGCGGGGAATCAGATATGAGGAAACAGAGGCAGGGAATCAGAGGCGGGGAAACAGAGGCGGGGAATCAGATGTGGGGAATCAGAGGTGGGGAATTGGAGGTTGGGAATCAGAGGCATGGAATCAGAGGCGGGGCATCAGAGGCGGGGAAACATAGGTGGGAATCAGATATGGGGAATCAGAGGTGGGGAATCAGAGGCGATGAATCAGAGATGGTGAATCAGAGGCGGGGAATAAGACATGGGGAATCAGAGGCTGGGAATCAGACGCGGGGAATCAGAGGCGGGGAATCAGAGCTGGGGAATCAGAGGCGGGGAATCAGAGTTGGGGAATCAGAGGCGGGGAATCAGATATGGGGAAACAGAGGCGGGGAATCAGAGGCAGGGAAACGGAGGCGGGGAATCAGATATGGGGAATCAGAGGAGGGGAATCAGAGGTTGGGAATCAGAGGCGGGCCATCAGAGGCGGGGAATCAGAGGCAGGGAATCGGATGTGCGGAATCAGAGATAGGGAATCAGAGGTGGTGAATCAGAGTCCGGGAATCAGAGATGGGGAATCAGAGGCGGGGAATCAGAGGCGGGGAAACATAGGTGGGGAATAAGATATGGGGAATCAGAGGTGGGGAATCAGAGGCGATGAATCAGAGATGGCGAATCAGAGGCGGGGAATCAGAGGCAGGAAATCAGACATGGGGAATCAGAGGCTGGGAATCAGACGCGGGGAATCAGAGGCGGGGAATCAGAGCTGTGGAATCTGAGGCGGGGAATCAGAGTTGGGGAATCAGAGGCGGGGAATCAGATATGGGGAAACAGAGGCGGTTAATCAGAGGCAGGGAAACGGAGGCGGGGAATCAGATATGGGGAATCAGAGGAGGGGAATCAGAGGTTGGGAATCAGAGGCAGGGAATCAGAGGTGGGGATTCAGAGGCAGGGAATCAGATGCGGGGAATCAGAGGCGGGGAATGAGACATGGGAAATCAGAGGCGGGGAATCAGAGGCGGGGAAACAGAGGAGGGGAATCACATATGGGGAATCAGAGGTGGCGAATCAAAGGCGGTGAATCAGAGATTGGGAAGCAGAGGCGGGGATTCAGAGGCAGGTAATCAAACACGTGGAATCAGAGGCGGGGAATCAGACCTGGGGAATCAGAGGCGGGGAATCAGAGTGGGGGAATCAGAGGCGGGGAATCATATATGGGGAATCAGAGGCGGGGAATCAGAGGTGGCGAATCAAAGGCGGTGAATCAGAGATGGGGAATCAGGGGCAGGGAATCAGACGCGGGGAATCAGAGATGGGGAATCAGAGGCAGGGAATCAGACGCGGGGAATCAGAGGCAGGGAATCAGAGCTGGGGAATCAGAGGCGGGGAATCAGAGTTGGGGAATCAGACGAGTGGAATCATATATGGGGAATCAGAGGCGGGGAATCAGATGCGGGGTAACAGAGGTGGGGAATCAGAGGCAGGGAATCACAGGCAGGGAATCAGACGCGGGGAATCAGAGGCGGGGAATCATAGCTGGCGAATCACAGGCGGGGAATCAGAGTTGGGGAATCAGAGGCTGGGAATCAGATATGGCGAATCAGAGGCGGGGATTCAGAGGCGGGGAAACAGAGGCGGGGAATCAGACATGGGTAATCAGAGGTGGGGGATCAGAGGTGGTGAATCAGAGATGGGGAATCAGAGGCGGGGAATCAGAGGCAGGGAATCAGACGCGGGGAATCAGAGGCGGGGAATCAGATATGGGGAATCAGAGGCGCGGAATCAGAGCTGGCGAATCAGAGGCGGGGAATCAGTGTTGGGAAATCATAGGTGGGGAATCAGATATGCGGAATCAGAGGCGGGGAATCAGAGGCGGGGAAACAGAGGCGGGGAATCAGATATGGGGAATCATAGGTGGGGAATCAGAGGTGGTGAATCAGAGATGGGGAATCAGAGGTGGGGAATCAGAGGCAGGGAATCAGATGCGGGGAAACAGAGGTGGGGAATGACAGCTGGGGAATCAGAGGCGGGGAATCAGAGTTGGGCAATCAGAGGAGGGGAATCAGATATGGGGCATCAGAGGCGGGGAATCAGACATGTGGAATCAGAGGCGGGGAATCAGAGGCAGGGAAACAGAGGCGGGGAATCAGACATGGGGAATCAGAGGCGTGGGATCAGAGGTGGTGAATCAGAGATGGGGAATCAGAGGCGGGGTATAAGAGGCAGGGAATCAGACGCGGGGAATCAGAGGCGGGGAATCATAGCTGGCGAATCACAGGCGGGGAATCAGAGTTGGGGAATCAGAGGCGGGGATTCAGACATGGGGAATCAGAGGCGGGGAATCAGAGGCAGGGAAACAGAGGCGGGGAATCAGACATGGGGAATCAGAGGCGTGGGATCAGAGCTGGTGAATCAGAGATGGGGAATCAGAGGCGGGGTATCAGAGGCAGGGAATCAGACGCGGGGAATCAGAGGCGGGGAATCAGAGCTGGTGAATCAGAGGCGGGGTATCAGAGTTGGGGAATCAGCGGCGGGGAATCAGATATGGGGAATCAGAGGCGGGGAATCAGAGCTGGGGAATGAGAGGCCGGGAATCAGATATGGGGAAACAGAGGCGGGGAATAAGAGGCGGGGAAACAGAGGCGGGGAATCAGATATGGGGAATCAGAGGTCGGGAATCAGAGGTTGTTAATCAGAGGCAGTGAATCAAAGGCGGGGAATCAGAATTGGGGAATCAGAGATAGGGAATCAGAGATGGGGAATCAGAGGCGGGGAATCAGACGCGGGGAATCAGAGGTGGTGAATCAGAGCTGGGGAATCAGAGGCGGGGAATCAGTGTTGGGGAATCAGAGGAGGGGAATCAGATATGAGGAAACAGATGCAGGGAATCAGAGGCGGGGAATCAGAGGCGGGGAATCAGATATGGGAAATCAGAGGTGGGCTATCAGAGGTTGGGAATCAGAGGCATGGAATTGGATGTGCTGAATCAGAGATGGGGAATCAGAGGTGGGGAATCAGAGTCCGGGAATCATAGATGGGGAATCAGAGGCGGGGAATCAGAGGCGGGGAAACATAGGTGGGGAATCAGATATGGGGAATCAGAGGTGGGGAATCAGAGGCGATGAATCAGAGCTGGCGAATCAGAGGCGGGGAATCAGAGGCAGGAAATCAGACATGGGGAATCAGAGGCTGGGAATCAGACGCGGGGAGTCAGAGGCGGGGAATCAGAGCTGGGGAATCAGAGGCGGGGAATAAGAGTTGGGGTATCAGAGGCGGGGAATCAGATATGGGGAAACAGAGGCGGGGAATCAGAGGCAGGGAAACGGAGGCGGGGAATCAGATATGGGGAATCAGAGGAGGGGAATCAGAGGTTGTGAATCAGAGGCAGGGAATCAGAGGTGGGGATTCAGAGGCAGTGAATCAGATGCGGGGAATCAGAGGCGGGGATTCAGAGCTGGGGAATCAGAGCGGGGAATCAGAGTTGGGGAATCAGAGGCGGGGAATTAGATATGGGGAAACAGAGGCGGGGAATCAGATATGGGTAATCAGAGGTGGGAAATCAGAGGCAGTGAATCAGATGTGCGGAATCAGAGATGGGGAATCAGAGGCAGGGAATCAGAATCAGAAGCGGGGAATCAGAGGCCGGGAATCAGAGGCCGGGAATCAGATGCCGGGAATAAGAGGCCGGGAATCAGAGGTGGGGAATCAGAGTCCGGGAATCAGAGATGGGGAATCAGAGGCTGGGAATGAGATATGGGGAATCAGAGGCGGGGAATCAGAGGCGGGGAAACAGAGGCGGGGAATCACATATGGGGAATCAGAGGTGGCGAATCAAAGGCGGTGAATCAGAGATGGGGAAGCAGAGGCGGGGAATCAGAGTTGGGGAATCAGAGGCGGGGAATCAGAGGCGGGGAAACAGAGGCGGGGAATCATATATGGGGAATCAGAGGTTGGGAATCAGAGGTTGGGATTCAGAGGCGGGGAATCAGAGATGGGGAATCAGAGGCGGGGAATCAGAGTTGGGGAATCAGAGGCGGGGAATCAGAGGCGGGGAAACAGAAGCGGGGAATCAGATATGGGGAATCAGAGGTGGGGAATCAGAGGTTGGGAATCAGAGGCAGGGAATCAGAGGCGGGGAATCAGAGGCGGGGAATCAGAGGCAGGGAATCAGATGTGCGGAATCAGAGATGGGGAATCAGAGGCAGGGAATCAGAGGCGGGGAATCAGAGGCGGGGAATCAGAGGCCGGGAATCAGAGGCGGGGAATGAGAGGCCGGGAATGAGAGGCCGGGAATCAGAGGCCGGGAATCAGAGGCCGGGAATCAGAGGTGGGGAAAAAGAGGCAGGGAATCAGATGTGCAGAATCAGAGTTGGGGAATCAGAGGCGGGGAATCAGATATGGGGTAACAGAGGCGGGGAATCAGAGGCAGGGAAACAGAGGAGGGGAATCAGATATGGGGAATCAGAGGCAGGGAATCAGAGGTGGGGATTCGGAGGCAGGGAATCAGATGCGGGGAATCAGAGGCGGGAATTCAGAGCTGGGGAATCAGAGCGGGGAATCAGAGTTGGGGAATCAGAGGCGGGGAATTAGATATGGGGAAACAGAGGCGGGGAATCAGAGGTGGGGATACAGAAGTGGGGAATCAGAGGCGCGGAATCAGAAGTGGGGAATCAGAGGCAGGGAATCAGATGTGTGGAATCACAGATGGGGAATCAGAGGCAGGGAATCAGAATCAGAAGCGGGGAATCAGAGGCTGGGAATCAGAGGCCGGGAATCAGATGCCGGGAATAAGAGGCCGGGAATCAGAGGTGGGGAATCAGAGTCCGGGAATCAGAGATGGGGAATCAGAGGTGGCGAATCAAAGGCGGTGACTCAGAGATGGGGAATCAGAGGCGGGGAATCAGATGCGGGGAATCAGAGGCAGGGAATCAGAGCTGGGGAATCAGAGGCGGGGTATCAGAGTTGGGGAAACAGAGGAGGGGAATCAGATATGGGGAATCAGAGGCGGGGAATCAGAGGCGGGGTAACAGAGGTGGGGAATCAGACGCAGGGAATCACAGGCAGGGAATCAGACGCGGGGAATCAGAGGCGGGGAATCATAGCTGGCGAATCACAGGCGGGGAATCAGAGTTGGGGAATCAGAGGTGGGGAATCAGATATGGGGAATCAGAGGCGGGGATTCAGAGGCGGGGAAACAGAGGCGGGGAATCAGACATGGGTAATCAGAGGCGGGGGATCCGAGGTGGTGAATCAGAGATAGGGAATCAGAGGCGGGGAATCAGAGGCAGGGAATCAGACGCGGGGAATCAGAGGCGGGGAATCAGAGCTGGTGAATCAGAGGCGGGGTATCAGAGTTGGGGAATCAGCGGCGGGGAATCAGATATGGGGAATCAGAGGCGGGGAATCAGAGCTGGGGAATGAGAGGCCGGGAATCAGATATGGGGAAACAGAGGCGGGGAATAAGAGGCGGGGGGAATCAGAGGTCGGGAATCAGAGGTTGTTAATCAGAGGCAGTGAATCAAAGGCGGGGAATCAGAATTGGGGAATCAGAGATAGGGAATCAGAGATGGGGAATCAGAAGCGGGGAATCAGACGCGGGGAATCAGAGGTGGTGAATCAGAGCTGGGGAATCAGAGGCGGGGAATCAGTGTTGGGGAATCAGAGGAGGGGAATCAGATATGAGGAAACAGATGCAGGGAATCAGAGGCGGGGAAACAGAGGCGGGGAATCAGATATGGGAAATCAGAGGTGGGGTATCAGAGGTTGGGAATCAGAGGCATGGAATTGGATGAGCGGAATCAGAGATGGGGAATCAGAGGTGGGGAATCAGAGTCCGGGAATCAGAGACGGGGAATCAGAGGCGGGGAATCAGAGGCGGGGAAACATAGGTGGGGAATCAGATATGGGGAATCAGAGGTGGGGAATCAGAGGCGATGAATCAGAGCTGGCGAATCAGAGGCGAGGAATCAGATATGGGGAATCAGAGGAGGGGAATCAGAGGTTGTGAATCAGAGGCAGGGAATCAGAGGTGGGGATTCAGAGGCAGTGAATCAGATGCGGGGAATCAGAGGCGGGGATTCAGAGCTGGGGAATCAGAGCGGGGAATCAGAGTTGGGGAATCAGAGGCGGGGAATTAGATATGGGGAAACAGAGGCGGGGAATCAGATATGGGTAATCAGAGGTGGGAAATCAGAGGCAGGGAATCAGATGTGCGGAATCAGAGATGGGGAATCAGAGGCAGGGAATCAGAATCAGAAGCGGGGAATCAGAGGCCGGGAATCAGAGGCCGGGAATCAGATGCCGGGAATAAGAGGCCGGGAATCAGAGGTGGGGAATCAGAGTCCGGGAATCAGAGATGGGGAATCAGAGGCTGGGAATGAGATATGGGGAATCAGAGGCGGGGAATCAGATATGGGGAATCAGAGGCGGGGAATCAGAGGCGGGGTAACAGAGGTGGGGAATCAGACGCAGGGAATCACAGGCAGGGAATCAGACGCGGGGAATCAGAGGCGGGGAATCATAGCTGGCGAATCACAGGCGGGGAATCAGAGTTGGGGAATCAGAGGTGGGGAATCAGATATGGGGAATCAGAGGCGGGGATTCTGAGGCGGGGAAACAGAGGCGGGGAATCAGACATGGGTAATCAGAGGCGGGGGATCAGAGGTGGTGAATCAGAGATGGGGAATCAGAGGCGGGGAATCAGAGGCAGGGAATCAGACGCGGGGAATCAGAGGCGGGGAATCAGAGCTGGTGAATCAGAGGCGGGGTATCAGAGTTGGGGAATCAGCGGCGGGGAATCAGATATGGGGAATCAGAGGCGGGGAATCAGAGCTGGGGAATGAGAGGCCGGGAATCAGATATGGGGAAACAGAGGCGGGGAGTAAGAGGCGGGGAAACAGAGGCGGGGAATCAGATATGGGGAATCAGAGGTCGGGAATCAGAGGTTGTTAATCAGAGGCAGTGTATCAAAGGCGGGGAATCAGAATTGGGGAATCAGAGATAGGGAATCAGAGATGGGGAATCAGAGGCGGGGAATCAGACGCGGGGAATCAGAGGTGGTGAATCAGAGCTGGGGAATCAGAGGCGGGGAATCAGTGTTGGGGAATCAAAGGAAGGGAATCAGATATGAGGAAACAGATGCAGGGAATCAGAGGCGGGGATACAGAGGCGGGGAATCAGATATGGGAAATCAGAGGTGGGGTATCAGAGTTTGGGAATCAGAGGCATGGAATCAGAGGCGGTGCATCAGAGGCGGTGAATCAGAGGCAGGGAATTGGATGTGCGGAATCAGAGATGGGGAATCAGAGGTGGGGAATCAGAGTCCGGGAATCAGAGATGGGGAATCAGAGGCGGGGAATCAGAGGCGGGGAAACATAGGTGGTGAATGAGATATGGGGAATCAGAGGTGGTAAATCAGAGGCGATGAATCAGAGCTGGCGAATCAGAGGCGGGGAATCAGATATGGGGAAACTGAAGCGGGGAATCAGAGGCAGGGAAACAGGGGCGAGGAATCAGATATGGGGAATCAGAGGAGGGGAATCAGAGGTTGTGAATCAGAGGCAGGGAATCAGAGGTGGGGATTCAGAGGCAGTGAATCAGATGCGGGGAATCAGAGGCGGGGATTCAGAGCTGGGGAATCAGAGCGGGGAATCAGAGTTGGGGAATCAGAGGCGGGGAATTAGATATGGGGAAACAGAAGCGGGGAATCAGATATGGGTAATCAGAGGTGGGAAATCAGAGGCAGGGAATCAGATGTGCGGAATCAGAGATGGGGAATCAGAGGCAGGGAATCAGAATCAGAAGCGGGGAATCAGAGGCCGGGAATCAGAGGACGGGAATCAGATGCCGGGAATAAGAGGCCGGGAATCAGAGGTGGGGAATCAGAGTCCGGGAATCAGAGATGGGGAATCAGAGGCTGGGAATCAGATATGGGGATCAGAGGCGGGGAATCAGAGCTGGCAAATCAGAGGCGGGGAATCAGTGTTGGGAAATCATAGGTGGGGAATCAGATATGCGGAATCAGAGGCGGGGAATCAGAGGCGGGGAAACAGAGGCGGGGAATCAGATATGGGGAATCATAGGTGGGGAATCAGAGGTGGTGAATCAGAGATGGGGAATCAGAGGTGGGGAATCAGAGGCAGGGAATCAGATGCGGGGAAACAGAGGTGGGGAATGAGAGCTGGGGAATCAGAGGCGGGGAATCAGAGTTGGGCAATCAGAGGTGGGGAAACAGATATGGGGCATCAGAGGCGGGGAATCAGACATGGGGAATCAGAGGCGGGGAATCAGAGGCAGGGAAACAGAGGCAGGGAATCAGACATGGGGAATCAGAGGCGTGGGATCAGAGGTGGTGAATCAGAGATGGGGAATCAGAGGCGGGGTATCAGAGGCAGGGAATCAGACGCGGGGAATCAGAGGCGGGGAATCATAGCTGGCGAATCACATGCGGGGAATCAGAGTTGGGGAATCAGAGGCGGGGATTCAGACATGGGGAATCAGAGGCGGGGAATCAGAGGCAGGGAAACAGAGGCGGGGAATCAGACATGGGGAATCAGAGGCGTGGGATCAGAGGTGGTGAATCAGAGATGGGGAATCAGAGGCGGGGTATCAGAGGCAGGGAATCAGACGCGGGGAATCAGAGGCGGGGAATCAGAGCTGGTGAATCAGAGGCGGGGTATCAGAGTTGGGGAATCAGCGGCGGGGAATCAGATATGGGGAATCAGAGGCGGGGAATCAGAGCTGGGGAATGAGAGGCCGGGAATCAGATATGGGGAAACAGAGGCGGGGAATAAGAGGCGGGGAAACAGAGGCGGGGAATCAGATATGGGGAATCAGAGGTCGGGAATCAGAGGTTGTTAATCAGAGGCAGGGAATCAGATGCGGGGAATCAGAGGCGGGAATTCAGAGCTGGGGAATCAGAGCGGGGAATCAGAGTTGGGGAATCAGAGGCGGGGAATTAGATATGGGGAAACAGAGGCGGGGAATCAGAGGTGGGGATACAGAAGTGGGGAATCAGAGGCGCGGAATCAGAAGTGGGGAATCAGAGGCAGGGAATCAGATGTGTGGAATCACAGATGGGGAATCAGAGGCAGGGAATCAGAATCAGAAGCGGGGAATCAGAGGCTGGGAATCAGAGGCCGGGAATCAGATGCCGGGAATAAGAGGCCGGGAATCAGAGGTGGGGAATCAGAGTCCGGGAATCAGAGATGGGGAATCAGAGGTGGCGAATCAAAGGCGGTGACTCAGAGATGGGGAATCAGAGGCGGGGAATCAGATGCGGGGAATCAGAGGCAGGGAATCAGAGCTGGGGAATCAGAGGCGGGGTATCAGAGTTGGGGAAACAGAGGAGGGGAATCAGATATGGGGAATCAGAGGCGGGGAATCAGAGGCGGGGTAACAGAGGTGGGGAATCAGACGCAGGGAATCACAGGCAGGGAATCAGACGCGGGGAATCAGAGGCGGGGAATCATAGCTGGCGAATCACAGGCGGGGAATCAGAGTTGGGGAATCAGAGGTGGGGAATCAGATATGGGGAATCAGAGGCGGGGATTCAGAGGCGGGGAAACAGAGGCGGGGAATCAGACATGGGTAATCAGAGGCGGGGGATCCGAGGTGGTGAATCAGAGATAGGGAATCAGAGGCGGGGAATCAGAGGCAGGGAATCAGACGCGGGGAATCAGAGGCGGGGAATCAGAGCTGGTGAATCAGAGGCGGGGTATCAGAGTTGGGGAATCAGCGGCGGGGAATCAGATATGGGGAATCAGAGGCGGGGAATCAGAGCTGGGGAATGAGAGGCCGGGAATCAGATATGGGGAAACAGAGGCGGGGAATAAGAGGCGGGGAAACAGAGGCGGGGAATCAGATATGGGGAATCAGAGGTCGGGAATCAGAGGTTGTTAATCAGAGGCAGTGAATCAAAGGCGGGGAATCAGAATTGGGGAATCAGAGATAGGGAATCAGAGATGGGGAATCAGAGGCGGGGAATCAGACGCGGGGAATCAGAGGTGGTGAATCAGAGCTGGGGAATCAGAGGCGGGGAATCAGTGTTGGGGAATCAGAGGAGGGGAATCAGATATGAGGAAACAGATGCAGGGAATCAGAGGCGGGGAAACAGAGGCGGGGAATCAGATATGGGCAATCAGAGGTGGGGTATCAGAGGTTGGGAATCAGAGGCATGGAATTGGATGAGCGGAATCAGAGATGGGGAATCAGAGGTGGGGAATCAGAGTCCGGGAATCAGAGACGGGGAATCAGAGGCGGGGAATCAGAGGCGGGGAAACATAGGTGGGGAATCAGATATGGGGAATCAGAGGTGGGGAATCAGAGGCGATGAATCAGAGCTGGCGAATCAGAGGCGAGGAATCAGATATGGGGAATCAGAGGAGGGGAATCAGAGGTTGTGAATCAGAGGCAGGGAATCAGAGGTGGGGATTCAGAGGCAGTGAATCAGATGCGGGGAATCAGAGGCGGGGATTCAGAGCTGGGGAATCAGAGCGGGGAATCAGAGTTGGGGAATCAGAGGCGGGGAATTAGATATGGGGAAACAGAGGCGGGGAATCAGATATGGGTAATCAGAGGTGGGAAATCAGAGGCAGGGAATCAGATGTGCGGAATCAGAGATGGGGAATCAGAGGCAGGGAATCAGAATCAGAAGCGGGGAATCAGAGGCCGGGAATCAGAGGCCGGGAATCAGATGCCGGGAATAAGAGGCCGGGAATCAGAGGTGGGGAATCAGAGTCCGGGAATCAGAGATGGGGAATCAGAGGCTGGGAATGAGATATGGGGAATCAGAGGCGGGGAATCAGATATGGGGAATCAGAGGCGGGGAATCAGAGGCGGGGTAACAGAGGTGGGGAATCAGACGCAGGGAATCACAGGCAGGGAATCAGACGCGGGGAATCAGAGGCGGGGAATCATAGCTGGCGAATCACAGGCGGGGAATCAGAGTTGGGGAATCAGAGGTGGGGAATCAGATATGGGGAATCAGAGGCGGGGATTCTGAGGCGGGGAAACAGAGGCGGGGAATCAGACATGGGTAATCAGAGGCGGGGGATCAGAGGTGGTGAATCAGAGATGGGGAATCAGAGGCGGGGAATCAGAGGCAGGGAATCAGACGCGGGGAATCAGAGGCGGGGAATCAGAGCTGGTGAATCAGAGGCGGGGTATCAGAGTTGGGGAATCAGCGGCGGGGAATCAGATATGGGGAATCAGAGGCGGGGAATCAGAGCTGGGGAATGAGAGGCCGGGAATCAGATATGGGGAAACAGAGGCGGGGAGTAAGAGGCGGGGAAACAGAGGCGGGGAATCAGATATGGGGAATCAGAGGTCGGGAATCAGAGGTTGTTAATCAGAGGCAGTGTATCAAAGGCGGGGAATCAGAATTGGGGAATCAGAGATAGGGAATCAGAGATGGGGAATCAGAGGCGGGGAATCAGACGCGGGGAATCAGAGGTGGTGAATCAGAGCTGGGGAATCAGAGGCGGGGAATCAGTGTTGGGGAATCAAAGGAAGGGAATCAGATATGAGGAAACAGATGCAGGGAATCAGAGGCGGGGATACAGAGGCGGGGAATCAGATATGGGAAATCAGAGGTGGGGTATCAGAGTTTGGGAATCAGAGGCATGGAATCAGAGGCGGTGCATCAGAGGCGGTGAATCAGAGGCAGGGAATTGGATGTGCGGAATCAGAGATGGGGAATCAGAGGTGGGGAATCAGAGTCCGGGAATCAGAGATGGGGAATCAGAGGTGGGGAATCAGAGGCGGGGAAACATAGGTGGTGAATGAGATATGGGGAATCAGAGGTGGGGAATCAGAGGCGATGAATCAGAGCTGGCGAATCAGAGGCGGGGAATCAGATATGGGGAAACTGAAGCGGGGAATCAGAGGCAGGGAAACAGGGGCGAGGAATCAGATATGGGGAATCAGAGGAGGGGAATCACAGGTTGTGAATCAGAGGCAGGGAATCAGAGGTGGGGATTCAGAGGCAGTGAATCAGATGCGGGGAATCAGAGGCGGGGATTCAGAGCTGGGGAATCAGAGCGGGGAATCAGAGTTGGGGAATCAGAGGCGGGGAATTAGATATGGGGAAACAGAAGCGGGGAATCAGATATGGGTAATCAGAGGTGGGAAATCAGAGGCAGGGAATCAGATGTGCGGAATCAGAGATGGGGAATCAGAGGCAGGGAATCAGAATCAGAAGCGGGGAATCAGAGGCCGGGAATCAGAGGACGGGAATCAGATGCCGGGAATAAGAGGCCGGGAATCAGAGGTGGGGAATCAGAGTCCGGGAATCAGAGATGGGGAATCAGAGGCTGGGAATCAGATATGGGGAATCAGAGGCGGGGAATCAGAGCTGGCAAATCAGAGGCGGGGAATCAGTGTTGGGAAATCATAGGTGGGGAATCAGATATGCGGAATCAGAGGCGGGGAATCAGAGGCGGGGAAACAGAGGCGGGGAATCAGATATGGGGAATCATAGGTGGGGAATCAGAGGTGGTGAATCAGAGATGGGGAATCAGAGGTGGGGAATCAGAGGCAGGGAATCAGATGCGGGGATACAGAGGTGGGGAATGAGAGCTGGGGAATCAGAGGCGGGGAATCAGAGTTGGGCAATCAGAGGTGGGGAAACAGATATGGGGCATCAGAGGCGGGGAATCAGACATGGGGAATCAGAGGCGGGGAATCAGAGGCAGGGAAACAGAGGCAGGGAATCAGACATGGGGAATCAGAGGCGTGGGATCAGAGGTGGTGAATCAGAGATGGGGAATCAGAGGCGGGGTATCAGAGGCAGGGAATCAGACGCGGGGAATCAGAGGCGGGGAATCATAGCTGGCAAATCACATGCGGGGAATCAGAGTTGGGGAATCAGAGGCGGGGATTCAGACATGGGGAATCAGAGGCGGGGAATCAGAGGCAGGGAAACAGAGGCGGGGAATCAGACATGGGGAATCAGAGGCGTGGGATCAGAGGTGGTGAATCAGAGATGGGGAATCAGAGGCGGGGTATCAGAGGCAGGGAATCAGACGCGGGGAATCAGAGGCGGGGAATCAGAGCTGGTGAATCAGAGGCGGGGTATCAGAGTTGGGGAATCAGCGGCGGGGAATCAGATATGGGGAATCAGAGGCGGGGAATCAGAGCTGGGGAATGAGAGGCCGGGAATCAGATATGGGGAAACAGAGGCGGGGAATAAGAGGCGGGGAAACAGAGGCGGGGAATCAGATATGGGGAATCAGAGGTCGGGAATCAGAGGTTGTTAATCAGAGGCAGTGAATCAAAGGCGGGGAATCAGAATTGGGGAATCAGAGATAGGGAATCAGAGATGGGGAATCAGAGGCGGGGAATCAGACGCGGGCAATCAGAGGTGGTGAATCAGTGCTGGGGAATCAGAGGCGGGGAATCAGTGTTGGGGAATCAGAGGAGGGGAATCAGATATGAGGAAACAGATGCAGGGAATCAGAGGCGGGGAAACAGAGGCGGGGAATCAGATATGGGAAATCAGAGGTGGGCTATCAGAGGTTGGGAATCAGAGGCATGGAATTGGATGTGCTGAATCAGAGATGGGGAATCAGAGGTGGGGAATCAGAGTCCGGGAATCATAGATGGGGAATCAGAGGCGGGGAATCAGAGGCGGGGAAACATAGGTGGGGAATCAGATATGGGGAATCAGAGGTGGGGAATCAGAGGCGATGAATCAGAGCTGGCGAATCAGAGGCGGGGAATCAGAGGCAGGAAATCAGACATGGGGAATCAGAGGCTGGGAATCAGACGCGGGGAGTCAGAGGCGGGGAATCAGAGCTGGGGAATCAGAGGCGGGGAATCAGAGTTGGGGTATCAGAGGCGGGGAATCAGATATGGGGAAACAGAGGCGGGGAATCAGAGGCAGGGAAACGGAGGCGGGGAATCAGATATGGAGAATCAGAGGAGGGGAATCAGAGGTTGTGAATCAGAGGCAGGGAATCAGAGGTGGGGATTCAGAGGCAGTGAATCAGATGCGGGGAATCAGAGGCGGGGATTCAGAGCTGGGGAATCAGAGCGGGGAATCAGAGTTGGGGAATCAGAGGCGGGGAATTAGATATGGGGAAACAGAGGCGGGGAATCAGATATGGGTAATCAGAGGTGGGAAATCAGAGGCAGTGAATCAGATGTGCGGAATCAGAGATGGGGAATCAGAGGCAGGGAATCAGAATCAGAAGCGGGGAACCAGAGGCCGGGAATCAGAGGCCGGGAATCAGATGCCGGGAATAAGAGGCCGGGAATCAGAGGTGGGGAATCAGAGTCCGGGAATCAGAGATGGGGAATCAGAGGCTGGGAATGAGATATGGGGAATCAGAGGCGGGGATTCAGAGGCGGGGAAACAGAGGCGGGGAATCACATATGGGGAATCAGAGGTGGCGAATCAAAGGCGGTGAATCAGAGATGGGGAAGCAGAGGCGGGGAATCAGAGTTGGGGAATCAGAGGCGGGGAATCAGAGGCGGGGAAACAGAGGCGGGGAATCAGATATGGGGAATCAGAGGTGGGGAATCAGAGGTTGGGATTCAGAGGCGGGGAATCAGAGATGGGGAATCAGAGGCGGGGAATCAGAGTTGGGGAATCAGAGGCGGGGAATCAGAGGCGGGGAAACAGAGGCGGGGAATCAGATATGGGGAATCAGAGGTGGGGAATCAGAGGTTGGGAATCAGAGGCAGGGAATCAGAGGCGGGGAATCCGAGGCGGGGAATCAGAGGCAGGGAATCAGATGTGCGGAATCAGAGATGGGGAATCAGAGGCAGGGAATCAGAGGCGGTGAATCAGAGGCGGGGAATCAGAGGCCGGGAATCAGAGGCGGGGAATGAGAGGCCGGGAATGAGAAGCCGGGAATCAGAGGCCGGGAATCAGAGGCCGGGAATCGGAGGTGGGGAAAAAGAGGCAGGGAATCAGATGTGCAGAATCAGAGTTGGGGAATCAGAGGCGGGGAATCAGATATGGGGTAACAGAGGCGGTGAATCAGAGGCAGGGAAACAGAGGAGGGGAATCAGATATGGGGAATCAGAGGCAGGGAATCAGAGGTGGGGATTCAGAGGCAGGGAATCAGATGCGGGGAATCAGAGGCGGGAATTCAGAGCTGGGGAATCAGAGCGGGGAATCAGAGTTGGGGAATCAGAGGCGGGGAATTAGATATGGGGAAACAGAGGCGGGGAATCAGAGGTGGGGAAACAGAAGTGGGGAATCAGAGGCGGGGAATCAGAAGTGGGGAATCAGAGGCAGGGAATCAGATGTGTGGAATCACAGATGGGGAATCAGAGGCAGGGAATCAGAATCAGAAGCGGGGAATCAGAGGCTGGGAATCAGAGGCCGGGAATCAGATGCCGGGAATAAGAGGCCGGGAATCAGAGGTGGGGAATCAGAGTCCGGGAATCAGAGATGGGGAATCAGAGGTGGCGAATCAAAGGCGGTGACTCAGAGATGGGGAATCAGAAGCGGGGAATCAGATGCGGGGAATCAGAGGCAGGGAATCAGAGCTGGGGAATCAGAGGCGGGGAATCAGAGTTGGGGAATCAGAGGTGGGGAATCAGATATGGGGAATCAGAGGCGGGGATTCAGAGGCGGGGAAACAGAGGCGGGGAATCAGACATGGGTAATCAGAGGCGGGGGATCAGAGGTGGTGAATCAGAGATGGGGAATCAGAGGCGGGGAATCAGAGGCAGGGAATCAGACGCGGGGAATCAGAGGCGGGGAATCAGAGCTGGTGAATCAGAGGCGGGGTATCAGAGTTGGGGAATCAGCGGCGGGGAATCAGATATGGGGAATCAGAGGCGGGGAATCAGAGCTGGGGAATGAGAGGCCGGGAATCAGATATGGGGAAACAGAGGCGGGGAATAAGAGGCGGGGAAACAGAGGCGGGGAATCAGATATGGGGAATCAGAGGTCGGGAATCAGAGGTTGTTAATCAGAGGCAGTGAATCAAAGGCGGGGAATCAGAATTGGGGAATCAGAGATAGGGAATCAGAGATGGGGAATCAGAGGCGGGGAATCAGACGCGGGGAATCAGAGGTGGTGAATCAGAGCTGGGGAATCAGAGGCGGGGAATCAGTGTTGGGGAATCAGAGGAGGGGAATCAGATATGAGGAAACAGATGCAGGGAATCAGAGGCGGGGAAACAGAGGCGGGGAATCAGATATGGGAAATCAGAGGTGGGGTATCAGAGGTTGGGAATCAGAGGCATGGAATTGGATGAGCGGAATCAGAGATGGGGAATCAGAGGTGGGGAATCAGAGTCCGGGAATCAGAGATGGGGAATCAGAGGCGGGGAATCAGAGGCGGGGAAACATAGGTGGGGAATCAGATATGGGGAATCAGAGGTGGGGAATCAGAGGCGATGAATCAGAGCTGGCGAATCAGAGGCGAGGAATCAGATATGGGGAATCAGAGGAGGGGAATAAGAGGTTGTGAATCAGAGGCAGGGAATCAGAGGTGGGGATTCAGAGGCAGTGAATCGGATGCGGGGAATCAGAGGCGGGGATTCAGAGCTGGGGAATCAGAGCGGGGGATCAGAGTTGGGGAATCAGAGGCGGGGAATTAGATATGGGGAAACAGAGGCGGGGAATCAGATATGGGTAATCAGAGGTGGGAAATCAGAGGCAGGGAATCAGATGTGCGGAATCAGAGATGGGGAATCAGAGGCAGGGAATCAGAATCAGAAGCGGGGAATCAGAGGCCGGGAATCAGAGGCCGGGAATCAGATGCCGGGAATAAGAGGCCGGGAATCAGAGGTGGGGAATCAGAGTCCGGGAATCAGAGATGGGGAATCAGAGGCTGGGAATGAGATATGGGGAATCAGAGGTGGGGAATCAGATATGGGGAATCAGAGGCGGGGAATCAGAGGCGGGGTAACAGAGGCGGGGAATCAGAGGCAGGGAAACAGAGGAGGGGAATCAGATATGGGGAATCAGAGGCAGGGAATCAGAGGTGGGGATTCAGAGGAAGGGAATCAGATGCGGGGAATCAGAGGCGGGAATTCAGAGCTGGGGAATCAGAGCGGGGAATCAGAGTTGGGGAATCAGAGGCGGGGAATTAGATATGGGGAAACAGAGGCGGGGAATCAGAGGTGGGGAAACAGAAGTGGGGAATCAGAGGCGGGGAATCAGAAGTGGGGAATCAGAGGCAGGGAATCAGATGTGTGGAATCACAGATGGGGAATCAGAGGCAGGGAATCAGAATCAGAAGCAGGGAATCAGAGGCTGGGAATCAGAGGCCGGGAATCAGATGCCGGGAATAAGAGGCCGGGAATCAGAGGTGGGGAATCAGAGTCCGGGAATCAGAGATGGGGAATCAGAGGTGGCGAATCAAAGGCGGTGACTCAGAGATGGGGAATCAGAGGCGGGGAATCAGATGCGGGGAATCAGAGGCAGGGAATCAGAGCTGGGGAATCAGAGGCGGGGAATCAGAGTTGGGGAAACAGAGGCGGGGAATCAGATATGGAATATCAGAGGCGGGGAATCAGAGGCGGGGTAACAGAGGTGGGGAATCAGACGCAGGGAATCACAGGCAGGGAATCAGACGCGGGGAATCAGAGGCGGGGAATCATAGCTGGCGAATCACAGGCGGGGAATCAGAGTTGGGGAATCAGAGGTGGGGAATCAGATATGGGGAATCAGAGGCGGGGATTCAGAGGCGGGGAAACAGAGGCGGGGAATCAGACATGGGTAATCAGAGGCGGGGGATCAGAGGTGGTGAATCAGAGATGGGGAATCAGAGGCAGGGAATCAGAGGCAGGGAATCAGACGCGGGGAATCAGAGGCGGGGAATCAGAGCTGGTGAATCAGAGGTGGGGTATCAGAGTTGGGGAATCAGCGGCGGGGAATCAGATATGGGGAATCAGAGGCGGGGAATCAGAGCTGGGGAATGAGAGGCCGGGAATCAGATATGGGGAAACAGAGGCGGGGAATAAGAGGCGGGGAAACAGAGGCGGGGAATCAGATATGGGGAATCAGAGGTCGGGAATCAGAGGTTGTTAATCAGAGGCAGTGAATCAAAGGCGGGGAATCAGAACTGGGGAATCAGAGATAGGGAATCAGAGATGGGGAATCAGAGGCGGGGAATCAGACGCGGGGATTCAGAGGTGGTGAATCAGAGCTGGGGAATCAGAGGCGGGGAATCAGTGTTGGGGAATCAGAGGAGGGGAATCAGATATGAGGAAACAGATGCAGGGAATCAGAGGCGGGGAAACAGAGGCGGGGAATCAGATATGGGAAATTAGAGGTGGGGTATCAGAGGTTGGGAATCAGAGGCATGGAATTGGATGAGCGGAATCAGAGATGGGGAATCAGAGGTGGGGAATCAGAGTCCGGGAATCAGAGATGGGGAATCAGAGGCGGGGAATCAGAGGCGCGGAAACATAGGTGGGGAATCAGATATGGGGAATCAGAGGTGGGGAATCAGAGGCGATGAATCAGAGCTGGCGAATCAGAGGCGAGGAATCAGATATGGGGAATCAGAGGAGGGGAATCAGAGGTTGTGAATCAGAGGCAGGGAATCAGAGGTGGGGATTCAGAGGCAGTGAATCAGATGCGGGGAATCAGAGGCGGGGATTCAGAGCTGTGGAATCAGAGCGGGGAATCAGAGTTGGGGAATCAGAGGCGGGGAATTAGATATGGGGAAACAGAGGCGGGGAATCAGATATGGGTAATCAGAGGTGGGAAATCAGAGGCAGGGAATCAGATGTGCGGAATCAGAGATGGGGAATCAGAGGCAGGGAATCAGAATCAGAAGCGGGGAATCAGAGGCCGGGAATCAGAGGCCGGGAATCAGATGCCGGGAATAAGAGGCCGGGAATCAGAGGTGGGGAATCAGAGTCCGGGAATCAGAGATGGGGAATCAGAGGCTGGGAATGAGATATGGGGAATCAGAGGCGGGGAATCAGATATGGGGAATCAGAGGCGGGGAATCAGAGGCGGGGTAACAGAGGTGGGGAATCAGACGCAGGGAATCACAGGCAGGGAATCAGACGCGGGGAATCAGAGGCGGGGAATCATAGCTGGCGAATCACAGGCGGGGAATCAGAGTTGGGGAATCAGAGGTGGGGAATCAGATATGGGGAATCAGAGGCGGGGATTCTGAGGCGGGGAAACAGAGGCGGGGAATCAGACATGGGTAATCAGAGGCGGGGGATCAGAGGTGGTGAATCAGAGATGGGGAATCAGAGGCGGGGAATCAGAGGCAGGGAATCAGACGCGGGGAATCAGAGGCGGGGAATCAGAGCTGGTGAATCAGAGGCGGGGTATCAGAGTTGGGGAATCAGCGGCGGGGAATCAGATATGGGGAATCAGAGGCGGGGAATCAGAGCTGGGGAATGAGAGGCCGGGAATCAGATATGGGGAAACAGAGGCGGGGAATAAGAGGCAGGGAAACAGAGGCGGGGAATCAGATATGGGGAATCAGAGGTCGGGAATCAGAGGTTGTTAATCAGAGGCAGTGAATCAAAGGCGGGGAATCAGAATTGGGGAATCAGAGATAGGGAATCAGAGATGGGGAATCAGAGGCGGGGAATCAGACGCGGGGAATCAGAGGTGGTGAATCAGAGCTGTGGAATCAGAGGCGGGGAATCAGTGTTGGTGAATCAAAGGAGGGGAATCAGATATGAGGAAACAGATGCAGGGAATCAGAGGCGGGGAAACAGAGGCGGGGAATCAGATATGGGAAATCAGAGGTGGGGTATCAGAGGTTGGGAATCAGAGGCATGGAATCAGAGGCGGGGCATCAGAGGCGGTGAATCAGAGGCAGGGAATTGGATGTGCGGAATCAGAGATGGGGAATCAGAGGTGGGGAATCAGAGTCCGGGAATCAGAGATGGGGAATCAGAGGCGGGGAATCAGAGGCGGGGAAACATAGGTGGGGAATGAGATATGGGGAATCAGAGGTGGGGAATCAGAGGCGATGAATCAGAGCTGGCGAATCAGAGGCGGGGAATCAGATATGGGGAAACTGAAGCGGGGAATCAGAGGCAGGGAAACAGAGGCGAGGAATCAGATATGGGGAATCAGAGGAGGGGAATCAGAGGTTGTGAATCAGAGGCAGGGAATCAGAGGTGGGGATTCAGACGCAGTGAATCAGATGCGGGGAATCAGAGGCGGGGATTCAGAGCTGGGGAATCAGAGCGGGGAATCAGAGTTGGGGAATCAGAGGCGGGGAATTAGATATGGGGAAACAGAGGCGGGGAATCAGATATGGGTAATCAGAGGTGGGAAATCAGAGGCAGGGAATCAGATGTGCGGAATCAGAGATGGGGAATCAGAGGCAGGGAATCAGAATCAGAAGCGGGGAATCAGAGGCCGAGAATCAGAGGACGGGAATCAGATGCCGGGAATAAGAGGCCGGGAATCAGAGGTGGGGAATCAGAGTCCGGGAATCAGAGATGGGGAATCAGAGGCTGGGTATCAGATATGGGGAATCAGAGGCGGGGAATCAGAGCTGGCGAATCAGAGGCGGGGAATCAGTGTTGGGAAATCATAGGTGGGGAATCAGATATGCGGAATCAGAGGCGGGGAATCAGAGGCGGGGAAACAGAGGCGGGGAATCAGATATGGGGAATCATAGGTGGGGAATCAGAGGTGGTGAATCAGAGATGGGGAATCAGAGGTGGGGAATCAGAGGCAGGGAATCAGATGCGGGGAAACAGAGGTGGGGAATGAGAGCTGGGGAATCAGAGGCGGGGAATCAGAGTTGGGCAATCAGAGGAGGGGAATCAGATATGGGGCATCAGAGGCGGGGAATCAGACATGGGGAATCAGAGGCGGGGAATCAGAGGCAGGGAAACAGAGGCGGGGAATCAGACATGGGGAATCAGAGGCGTGGGATCAGAGGTGGTGAATCAGAGATGGGGAATCAGAGGCGGGGTATCAGAGGCAGGGAATCAGATGCGGGGAATCAGAGGCGGGGAATCATAGCTGGCGAATCACAGGCAGGGAATCAGAGTTGGGGAATCAGAGGCGGGGATTCAGACATGGGGAATCAGAGGCGGGGAATCAGAGGCAGGGAAACAGAGGCGGGGAATCAGACATGGGGAATCAGAGGCGTGGGATCAGAGGTGGTGAATCAGAGATGTTGAATCAGAGGCGGGGTATCAGAGGCAGGGAATCAGACGCGGGGAATCAGAGGCGGGGAATCAGAGCTGGTGAATCAGAGGCGGGGTATCAGAGTTGGGGAATCAGCGGCGGGGAATCAGATATGGGGAATCAGAGGCGGGGAATCAGATATGGGGAATCAGAGGTCGGGAATCAGAGGTTGTTAATCTGAGGCAGTGAATCAAAGGCGGGGAATCAGAATTGGGGAATCAGAGATAGGGAATCAGAGATGGGGAATCAGAGGCGGGGAATCAGACGCGGGGAATCAGAGGTGGTGAATCAGAGCTGGGGAATCAGAGGTGGGGAATCAGTGTTGGGGAATCAGAGGAGGGGAATCAGATATGAGGAAACAGATGCAGGGAATCAGAGGCGGGGAAACAGAGGCGGGGAATCAGATATGGGAAATCAGAGGTGGGCTATCAGAGGTTGGGAATCAGAGGCATGGAATTGGATGTGCTGAATCAGAGATGGGGAATCAGAGGTGGGGAATCAGAGTCCGGGAATCATAGATGGGGAATCAGAGGCGGGGAATCAGAGGCGGGGAAACATAGGTGGGGAATCAGATATGGGGAATCAGAGGTGGGGAATCAGAGGCGATGAATCAGAGCTGGCGAATCAGAGGCGGGGAATCAGAGGCAGGAAATCAGACATGGGGAATCAGAGGCTGGAAATCAGACGCGGGGAGTCAGAGGCGGGGAATCAGAGCTGGGGAATCAGAGGCGGGGAATCAGAGTTGGGGTATCAGAGGCGGGGAATCAGATATGGGGAAACAGAGGCGGGGAATCAGAGGCAGGGAAACGGAGGCGGGGAATCAGATATGGGGAATCAGAGGAGGGGAATCAGAGGTTGTGAATCAGAGGCAGGGAATCAGAGGCGGGGAATCAGAGCTGGTGAATCAGAGATGGGGTATCAGAGTTGGGGAATCAGCGGCGGGGAATCAGATATGGGGAATCAGAGGCGGGGAATCAGAGCTGGGGAATGAGAGGCCGGGAATCAGATATGGGGAAACAGAGGCGGGGAATAAGAGGCGGGGAAACAGAGGCGGGGAATCAGATATGGGGAATCAGAGGTCGGGAATCAGAGGTTGTTAATCAGAGGCAGTGAATCAAAGGCGGGGAATCAGAACTGGGGAATCAGAGATAGGGAATCAGAGATGGGGAATCAGAGGCGGGGAATCAGACGCGGGGAATCAGAGGTGGTGAATCAGAGCTGGGGAATCAGAGGCGGGGAATCAGTGTTGGGGAATCAGAGGAGGGGAATCAGATATGAGGAAACAGATGCAGGGAATCAGAGGCGGGGAAACAGAGGCGGGGAATCAGATATGGGAAATCAGAGGTGGGGTATCAGAGGTTGGGAATCAGAGGCATGGAATTGGATGAGCGGAATCAGAGATGGGGAATCAGAGGTGGGGAATCAGAGTCCGGGAATCAGAGATGGGGAATCAGAGGCGGGGAATCAGAGGCGGGGAAACATAGGTGGGGAATCAGATATGGGGAATCAGAGGTGGGGAATCAGAGGCGATGAATCAGAGCTGGCGAATCAGAGGCGAGGAATCAGATATGGGGAATCAGAGGAGGGGAATCAGAGGTGGTGAATCAGAGGCAGGGAATCAGAGGTGGGGATTCAGAGGCAGTGAATCAGATGCGGCGAATCAGAGGCGGGGATTCAGAGCTGTGGAATCAGAGCGGGGAATCAGAGTTGGGGATTCAGAGGCGGGGAATTAGATATGGGGAAACAGAGGCGGGGAATCAGATATGGGTAATCAGAGGTGGGAAATCAGAGGCAGGGAATCAGATGTGCGGAATCAGAGATGGGGAATCAGAGGCAGGGAATCAGAATCAGAAGCGGGGAATCAGAGGCCGGGAATCAGAGGCCGGGAATCAGATGCCGGGAATAAGAGGCCGGGAATCTGAGGTGGGGAATCAGAGTCCGGGAATCAGAGATGGGGAATCAGAGGCTGGGAATGAGATATGGGGAATCAGAGGCGGGGAATCAGATATGGGGAATCAGAGGCGGGGAATCAGAGGCGGGGTAACAGAGGTGGGGAATCAGACGCAGGGAATCACAGGCAGGGAATCAGACGCGGGGAATCAGAGGCGGGGAATCATAGCTGGCGAATCACAGGTGGGGAATCAGAGTTGGGGAATCAGAGGTGGGGAATCAGATATGGGGAATCAGAGGCGGGGATTCTGAGGCGGGGAAACAGAGGCGGGGAATCAGACATGGGTAATCAGAGGCGGGGATCAGAGGTGGTGAATCAGAGATGGGGAATCAGAGGCGGTGAATCAGAGGCAGGGAATCAGACGCGGGGAATCAGAGGCGGGGAATCAGAGCTGGTGAATCAGAGGCGGGGTATCAGAGTTGGGGAATCAGCGGCGGGGAATCAGATATGGGGAATCAGAGGCGGGGAATCAGAGCTGGAGAATGAGAGGCCGGGAATCAGATATGGGGAAACAGAGGCGGGGAATAAGAGGCAGGGAAACAGAGGCGGGGAATCAGATATGGGGAATCAGAGGTCGGGAATCAGAGGTTGTTAATCAGAGGCAGTGAATCAAAGGCGGGGAATCAGAATTGGGGAATCAGGGATAGGGAATCAGAGATGGGGAATCAGATGCGGGGAATCAGACGCGGGGAATCAGAGGTGGTGAATCAGAGCTGGGGAATCAGAGGCGGGGAATCAGTGTTGGGGAATCAAAGGAGGGGAATCAGATATGAGGAAACAGATGCAGGGAATCAGAGGCGGGGAAACAGAGGCGGGGAATCAGATATGGGAAATCAGAGGTGGGGTATCAGAGGTTGGGAATCAGAGGCATGGAATCAGAGGCGGGGCATCAGAGGCGGTGAATCAGAGGCAGGGAATTGGATGTGCGGAATCAGAGATGGGGAATCAGAGGTGGGGAATCAGAGTCCGGGAATCAGAGATGGGGAATCAGAGGCGGGGAATCAGAGGCGGGGAAACATAGGTGGGGAATGAGATATGGGGAATCAGAGGTGGGGAATCAGAGGCGATGAATCAGAGCTGGCGAATCAGAGGCGGGTTATCAGATATGGGGAAACTGAAGCGGGGAATCAGAGGCAGGGAAACAGAGGCGAGGAATCAGATATGGGGAATCAGAGGAGGGGAATCAGAGGTTGTGAATCAGAGGCAGGGAATCAGAGGTGGGGATTCAGACGCAGTGAATCAGATGCGGGGAATCAGAGGCGGGGATTCAGAGCTGGGGAATCAGAGCGGGGAATCAGAGTTGGGGAATCAGAGGCGGGGAATTAGATATGGGGAAACAGAGGCGGGGAATCAGATATGGGTAATCAGAGGTGGGAAATCAGAGGCAGGGAATCAGATGTGCGGAATCAGAGATGGGGAATCAGAGGCAGGGAATCAAAGGCGGGGAATCAGAATCGGGGAATCAGAGGCCGGGAATCAGAGGACGGGAATCAGATGCCGGGAATAAGAGGCCGGGAATCAGAGGTGGGGAATCAGAGTCCGGGAATCAGCGATGGGGAATCAGAGGCTGGGAATCAGATATGGGGAATCAGAGGCGGGGAATCAGAGCTGGCGAATCAGAGGCGGGGAATCAGTGTTGGGAAATCATAGGTGGGGAATCAGATATGCGGAATCAGAGGCGGGGAATCAGAGGCGGGGAAACAGAGGCGGGGAATCAGATATGGGGAATCATAGGTGGGGAATCAGAGGTGGTGAATCAGAGATGGGGAATCAGAGGTGGGGAATCAGAGGCAGGGAATCAGATGCGGGGAAACAGAGGTGGGGAATGAGAGCTGGGGAATCAGAGGCGGGGAATCAGAGTTGGGCAATCAGAGGAGGGGAATCAGATATGGGGCATCAGAGGCGGGGAATCAGACATGGGGAATCAGAGGCGGGGAATCAGAGGCAGGGAAACAGAGGCGGGGAATCAGACATGGGGAATCAGAGGCGTGGGATCAGAGGTGGTGAATCAGAGATGGGGAATCAGAGGCGGGGTATCAGAGGCAGGGAATCAGACGCGGGGAATCAGAGGCGGGGAATCATAGCTGGCGAATCACAGGCGGGGAATCAGAGTTGGGGAATCAGAGGCGGGGATTCAGACATGGGGAATCAGAGGCGGGGAATCAGAGGCAGGGAAACAGAGGCGGGGAATCAGACATGGGGAATCAGAGGCGTGGGATCAGAGGTGGTGAATCAGAGATGTTGAATCAGAGGCGGGGTATCAGAGGCAGGGAATCAGACGCGGGGAATCAGAGGCGGGGAATCAGAGCTGGTGAATCAGAGGCGGGGTATCAGAGTTGGGGAATCAGCGGCGGGGAATCAGATATGGGGAATCAGAGGCGGGGAATCAGATATGGGGAATCAGAGGTCGGGAATCAGAGGTTGTTAATCAGAGGCAGTGAATCAAAGGCGGGGAATCAGAATTGGGGAATCAGAGATAGGGAATCAGAGATGGGGAATCAGAGGCGGGGAATCAGACGCGGGGAATCAGAGGTGGTGAATCAGAGCTGGGGAATCAGAGGTGGGGAATCAGTGTTGGGGAATCAGAGGAGGGGAATCAGATATGAGGAAACAGATGCAGGGAATCAGAGGCGGGGAAACAGAGGCGGGGAATCAGATATGGGAAATCAGAGGTGGGCTATCTGAGGTTGGGAATCAGAGGCATGGAATTGGATGTGCTGAATCAGAGATGGGGAATCAGAGGTGGGGAATCAGAGTCCGGGAATCATAGATGGGGAATCAGAGGCGGGGAATCAGAGGCGGGGAAACATAGGTGGGGAATCAGATATGGGGAATCAGAGGTGGGGAATCAGAGGCGATGAATCAGAGCTGGCGAATCAGAGGCGGGGAATCAGAGGCAGGAAATCAGACATGGGGAATCAGAGGCTGGGAATCAGACGCGGGGAGTCAGAGGCGGGGAATCAGAGCTGGGGAATCAGAGGCGGGGAATCAGAGTTGGGGTATCAGAGGCGGGGAATCAGATATGGGGAAACAGAGGCGGGGAATCAGAGGCAGGGAAACGGAGGCGGGGAATCAGATATGGGGAATCAGAGGAGGGGAATCAGAGGTTGTGAATCAGAGGCAGGGAATCAGAGGTGGGGATTCAGAGGCAGTGAATCAGATGCGGGGAATCAGAGGCGGGGATTCAGAGCTGGGGAATCAGAGCGGGGAATCAGAGTTGGGGAATCAGAGGCGGGGAATTAGATATGGGGAAACAGAGGCGGGGAATCAGATATGGGTAATCAGAGGTGGGAAATCAGAGGCAGTGAATCAGATGTGCGGAATCAGAGATGGGGAATCAGAGGCAGGGAATCAGAATCAGAAGCGGGGAATCAGAGGCCGGGAATCAGAGGCCGGGAATCAGATGCCGGGAATAAGAGGCCGGGAATCAGAGGTGGGGAATCAGAGTCCGGGAATCAGAGATGGGGAATCAGAGGCTGGGAATGAGATATGGGGAATCAGAGGCGGGGAATCAGAGGCGGGGAAACAGAGGCGGGGAATCACATATGGGGAATCAGAGGTGGCGAATCAAAGGCGGTGAATCAGAGATGGGGAAGCAGAGGCGGGGAATCAGAGTTGGGGAATCAGAGGCGGGGAATCAGAGGCGGGGAAACAGAGGCGGGGAATCCGATATGGGGAATCAGAGTTGGGGAATCAGAGGTTGGGATTCAGAGGCGGGGAATCAGAGATGGGGAATCAGAGGCGGGGAATCAGAGTTGGGGAATCAGAGGCGGGGAATCAGAGGCGGGGAAACAGAGGCGGGGAATCAGATATGGGGAATCAGAGGTGGGGAATCAGAGGTTGGGAATCAGAGGCAGGGAATCAGAGGCGGGGAATCAGAGGCGGGGAATCAGAGGCAGGGAATCAGATGTGCGGAATCAGAGATGGGGAATCAGAGGCAGGGAATCAGAGGCGGGGAATCAGAGGCGGGGAATCAGAGGCCGGGAATCAGAGGCGGGGAATGAGAGGCCGGGAATGAGAGGCCGGGAATGAGAGGCCGGGAATCAGAGGCCGGGAATCAGAGGTGGGGAAAAAGAGGCAGGGAATCAGATGTGCAGAATCAGAGTTGGGGAATCAGAGGCGGGGAATCAGATATGGGGTAACAGAGGCGGGGAATCAGAGGCAGGGAAACAGAGGAGGGGAATCAGATATGGGGAATCAGGGGCAGGGAATCAGAGGTGGGGATTCAGAGGCAGGGAATCAGATGCGGGGAATCAGAGGCGGGAATTCAGAGCTGGGGAATCAGAGCGGGGAATCAGAGTTGGGGAATCAGAGGCGGGGAATTAGATATGGGGAAACAGAGGCGGGGAATCAGAGGTGGGGAAACAGAAGTGGGGAATCAGAGGCGGGGAATCAGAAGTGGGGAATCAGAGGCAGGGAATAAGATGTGTGGAATCACAGATGGGGAATCAGAGGCAGGGAATCAGAATCAGAAGTGGGGAATCAGAGGCTGGGAATCAGAGGCCGGGAATCAGATGCCGGGAATAAGAGGCCGGGAATCAGAGGTGGGGAATCAGAGTCCGGGAATCAGAGATGGGGAATCAGAGGTGGCGAATCAAAGGCGGTGACTCAGAGATGGGGAATCAGAGGCGGGGAATCAGATGCGGGGAATCAGAGGCAGGGAATCAGAGCTGGGGAATCAGAGGCGGGGAATCAGAGTTGGGGAAACAGAGGAGGGGAATCAGATATGGGGAATCAGAGGCGGGGATTCTGAGGCGGGGAAACAGAGGCGGGGAATCAGACATGGGTAATCAGAGGCGGGGGATCAGAGGTGGTGAATCAGAGATGGGGAATCAGAGGCGGGGAATCAGAGGCAGGGAATCAGACGCGGGGAATCAGAGGCGGGGAATCAGAGCTGGTGAATCAGAGGCGGGGTATCAGAGTTGGGGAATCTGCGGCGGGGAATCAGATATGGGGAATCAGAGACGGGGAATCAGAGCTGGGGAATGAGAGGCCGGGAATCAGATATGGGGAAACAGAGGCGGGGAATAAGAGGCGGGGAAACAGAGGCGGGGAATCAGATATGGGGAATCAGAGGTCGGGAATCAGAGGTTGTTAATCAGAGGCAGTGAATCAAAGGCGGGGAATCAGAATTGGGGAATCAGAGATAGGGAATCAGAGATGGGGAATCAGAGGCGGGGAATCAGACGCGGGGAATCAGAGGTGGTGAATCAGAGCTGGGGAATCAGAGGCGGGGAATCAGTGTTGGGGAATCAAAGGAGGGGAATCAGATATGAGGAAACAGATGCAGGGAATCAGAGGCGGGGAAACAGAGGCGGGGAATCAGATATGGGAAATCAGAGGTGGGGTATCAGAGTTTGGGAATCAGAGGCATGGAATCAGAGGCGGTGCATCAGAGGCGGTGAATCAGAGGCAGGGAATTGGATGTGCGGAATCAGAGATGGGGAATCAGAGGTGGGGAATCAGAGTCCGGGAATCAGAGATGGGGAATCAGAGGCGGGGAATCAGAGGCGGGGAAACATAGGTGGTGAATGAGATATGGGGAATCAGAGGTGGGGAATCAGAGGCGATGAATCAGAGCTGGCGAATCAGAGGCGGGGAATCAGATATGGGGAAACTGAAGCGGGGAATCAGACAGCAGGGAAACAGGGGCGAGGAATCAGATATGGGGAATCAGAGGAGGGGAATCAGAGGTTGTGAATCAGAGGCAGGGAATCAGAGGTGGGGATTCAGAGGCAGTGAATCAGATGCGGGGAATCAGAGGCGGGGATTCAGAGCTGGGGAATCAGAGCGGGGAATCAGAGTTGGGGAATCAGAGGCGGGGAATTAGATATGGGGAAACAGAAGCGGGGAATCAGATATGGGTAATCAGAGGTGGGAAATCAGAGGCAGGGAATCAGATGTGCGGAATCAGAGATGGGGAATCAGAGGCAGGGAATCAGAATCAGAAGCGGGGAATCAGAGGCCGGGAATCAGAGGACGGGAATCAGATGCCGGGAATAAGAGGCCGGGAATCAGAGGTGGGGAATCAGAGTCCGGGAATCAGAGATGGGGAATCAGAGGCTGGGAATCAGATATGGGGAATCAGAGGCGGGGAATCAGAGCTGGTGAATCAGAGGCGGGGAATCAGTGTTGGGAAATCATAGGTGGGGAATCAGATATGCGGAATCAGAGGCGGGGAATCAGAGGCGGGGAAACAGAGGCGGGGAATCAGATATGGGGAATCATAGGTGGGGAATCAGAGGTGGTGAATCAGAGATGGGGAATCAGAGGTGGGGAATCAGAGGCAGGGAATCAGATGCGGGGAAACAGAGGTGGGGAATGAGAGCTGGGGAATCAGAGGCGGGGAATCAGAGTTGGGCAATCAGAGGTGGGGAATCAGATATGGGGCATCAGAGGCGGGGAAACAGACATGGGGAATCAGAGGCGGGGAATCAGAGGCAGGGAAACAGAGGCGGGGAATCAGACATGGGGAATCAGAGGCGTGGGATCAGAGGTGGTGAATCAGAGATGGGGAATCAGAGGCGGGGTATCAGAGGCAGGGAATCAGATGCGGGGAATCAGAGGCGGGGAATCATAGCTGGCGAATCACAGGCGGGGAATCAGAGTTGGGGAATCAGAGGCGGGGATTCAGACATGGGGAATCAGAGGCGGGGAATCAGAGGCAGGGAAACAGAGGCGGGGAATCAGACATGGGGAATCAGAGGCGTGGGATCAGAGGTGGTGAATCAGAGATGGGGAATCAGAGGCGGGGTATCAGAGGCAGGGAATCAGACGCGGGGAATCAGAGGCGGGGAATCAGAGCTGGTGAATCAGAGGCGGGGTATCAGAGTTGGGGAATCAGCGGCGGGGAATCAGATATGGGGAATCAGAGGCGGGGAATCAGAGCTGGGGAATGAGAGGCCGGGAATCAGATATGGGGAAACAGAGGCGGGGAATAAGAGGCGGGGAAACAGAGGCGGGGAATCAGATATGGGGAATCAGAGGTCGGGAATCAGAGGTTGTTAATCAGAGGCAGTGAATCAAAGGCGGGGAATCAGAATTGGGGAATCAGAGATAGGGAATCAGAGATGGGGAATCAGAGGCGGGGAATCAGACGCGGGGAATCAGAGGTGGTGAATCAGTGCTGGGGAATCAGAGGCGGGGAATCAGTGTTGGGGAATCAGAGGAGGGGAATCAGATATGAGGAAACAGATGCAGGGAATCAGAGGCGGGGAAACAGAGGCGGGGAATCAGATATGGGAAATCAGAGGTGGGCTATCAGAGGTTGGGAATCAGAGGCATGGAATTGGATGTGCTGAATCAGAGATGGGGAATCAGAGGTGGGGAATCAGAGTCCGGGAATCATAGATGGGGAATCAGAGGCGGGGAATCAGAGGCGGGGAAACATAGGTGGGGAATCAGATATGGGTAATCAGAGGTGGGGAATCAGAGGCGATGAATCAGAGCTGGCGAATCAGAGGCGGGGAATCAGAGGCAGGAAATCAGACATGGGGAATCAGAGGCTGGGAATCAGACGCGGGGAGTCAGAGGCTGGGAATCAGAGCTGGGGAATCAGAGGCGGGGAATCAGAGTTGGGGTATCAGAGGCGGGGAATCAGATATGGGGAAACAGAGGCGGGGAATCAGAGGCAGGGAAACGGAGGCGGGGAATCAGATATGGGGAATCAGAGGATGGGAATCAGAGGTTGTGAATCAGAGGCAGGGAATCAGAGGTGGGGATTCAGAGGCAGTGAATCAGATGCGGGGAATCAGAGGCGGGGATTCAGAGCTGGGGAATCAGAGCGGGGAATCAGAGTTGGGGAATCAGATGCGGGGAATTAGATATGGGGAAACAGAGGTGGGGAATCAGATATGGGTAATCAGAGGTGGGAAATCAGAGGCAGTGAATCAGATGTGCGGAATCAGAGATGGGGAATCAGAGGCAGGGAATCAGAATCAGAAGCGGGGAATCAGAGGCCGGGAATCAGAGGCCGGGAATCAGATGCCGGGAATAAGAGGCCGGAAATCAGAGGTGGGGAATCAGAGTCCGGGAATCAGAGATGGGGAATCAGAGGCTGGGAATGAGATATGGGGAATCAGAGGCGGGGAATCAGAGGCGGGGAAACAGAGGCGGGGAATCACATATGGGGAATCAGAGGTGGCGAATCAAAGGAGGTGAATCAGAGATGGGGAAGCAGAGGCGGGGAATCAGAGTTGGGGAATCAGAGGCGGGGAATCAGAGGCGGGGAAACAGAGGCGGGGAATCAGATATGGGGAATCAGAGGTGGGGAATCAGAGGTTGGGATTCAGAGGCGGGGAATCAGAGATGGGGAATCAGAGGCGGGGAATCAGAGTTTGGGAATCAGAGGCGGGGAATCAGAGGCGGGGAAACAGAGGCGGGGAATCAGATATGGGGAATCAGAGGTGGGGAATCAGAGGTTGGGAATCAGAGGCAGGGAATCAGAGGCGGGGAATCCGAGGCGGGGAATCAGAGGCAGGGAATCAGATGTGCGGAATCAGAGATGGGGAATCTTAGGCAGGGAATCAGAGGCGGGGAATCAGAGGCGGGGAATCAGAGGCCGGGAATCAGAGGCGGGGAATGAGAGGCCGGGAATGAGAGGCCGGGAATCAGAGGCCGGGAATCAGAGGCCGGGAATCAGAGGTGGGGAAAAAGAGGCAGGGAATCAGATGTGCAGAATCAGAGTTGGGGAATCAGAGGCGGGGAATCAGATATGGGGTAACAGAGGCGGGGAATCAGAGGCAGGGAAACAGAGGAGGGGAATCAGATATGGGGAATCAGAGGCAGGGAATCAGAGGTGGGGATTCAGAGGCAGGGAATCAGATGCGGGGAATCAGAGGCGGGAATTCAGAGCTGGGGAATCAGAGCGGGGAATCAGAGTTGGGGAATCAGAGGCGGGGAATTAGATATGGGGAAACAGAGGCGGGGAATCAGAGGTGGGGAAACAGAAGTGGGGAATCAGAGGCGGGGAATCAGAAGTGGGGAATCAGAGGCAGGGAATCAGATGTGTGGAATCACAGATGGGGAATCAGAGGCAGGGAATCAGAATCAGAAGCGGGGAATCAGAGGCTGGGAATCAGAGGCCGGGAATCAGATGCCGGGAATAAGAGGCCGGGAATCAGAGGTGGGGAATCAGAGTCCGGGAATCAGAGATGGGGAATCAGAGGTGGCGAATCAAAGGCGGTGACTCAGAGATGGGGAATCAGAAGCGGGGAATCAGATGCGGGGAATCAGAGGCAGGGAATCAGAGCTGGGGAATCAGAGGCGGGGAATCAGAGTTGGGGAATCAGAGGTGGGGAATCAGATATGGGGAATCAGAGGCGGGGATACAGAGGCGGGGAAACAGAGGCGGGGAATCAGACATGGGTAATCGGAGGCGGGGGATCAGAGGTGGTGAATCAGAGATGGGGAATCAGAGGCGGGGAATCAGAGGCAGGGAATCAGACGCGGGGAATCAGAGGCGGGGAATCAGAGCTGGTGAATCAGAGGCGGGGTATCAGAGTTGGGGAATCAGCGGCGGGGAATCAGATATGGGGAATCAGAGGCGGGGAATCAGAGCTGGGGAATGAGAGGCCGGGAATCAGATATGGGGAAACAGAGGCGGGGAATAAGAGGCGGGGAAACAGAGGCGGGGAATCAGATATGGGGAATCAGAGGTCGGGAATCAGAGGTTGTTAATCAGAGGCAGTGAATCAAAGGCGGGGAATCAGAATTGGGGAATCAGAGATAGGGAATCAGAGATGGGGAATCAGAGGCGGGGAATCAGACGCGGGGAATCAGAGGTGGTGAATCAGAGCTGGGGAATCAGAGGCGGGGAATCAGTGTTGGGGAATCAGAGGAGGGGAATCAGATATGAGGAAACAGATGCAGGGAATCAGAGGCGGGGAAACAGAGGCGGGGAATCAGATATGGGAAATCAGAGGTGGGGTATCAGAGGTTGGGAATCAGAGGCATGGAATTGGATGAGCGGAATCAGAGATGGGGAATCAGAGGTGGGGAATCAGAGTCCGGGAATCAGTGATGGGGAATCAGAGGCCGGGAATCAGAATCAGAAGCAGGGAATCAGAGGCTGGGAATCAGAGGCCGGGAATCAGATGCCGGGAATAAGAGGCCGGGAATCAGAGGTGGGGAATCAGAGTCCGGGAATCAGAGATGGGGAATCAGAGGTGGCGAATCAAAGGCGGTGACTCAGAGATGGGGAATCAGAGGCGGGGAATCAGATGCGGGGAATCAGAGGCAGGGAATCAGAGCTGGGGAATCAGAGGCGGGGAATCAGAGTTGGGGAAACAGAGGAGGGGAATCAGATATGGAGAATCAGAGGCGGGGAATCAGAGGCGGGGTAACAGAGGTGGGGAATCAGACGCAGGGAATCACAGGCAGGGAATCAGACGCGGGGAATCAGAGGCGGGGAATCATAGCTGGCGAATAACAGGCGGGGATTCAGAGGCGGGGAAACAGAGGCGGGGAATCAGACATGGGTAATCAGAGGCGGGGGATCAGAGGTGGTGAATCAGAGATGGGGAATCAGAGGCAGGGAATCAGAGGCAGGGAATCAGACGCGGGGAATCAGAGGCGGGGAATCAGAGCTGGTGAATCAGAGGCGGGGTATCAGAGTTGGGGAATCAGCGGCGGGGAATCAGATATGGGGAATCAGAGGCGGGGAATCAGAGCTGGGGAATGAGAGGCCGGGAATCAGATATGGGGAAACAGAGGCGGGGAATAAGAGGCGGGGAAACAGAGGCGGGGAATCAGATATGGGGAATCAGAGGTCGGGAATCAGAGGTTGTTAATCAGAGGCAGTGAATCAAAGGCGGGGAATCAGAACTGGGGAATCAGAGATAGGGAATCAGAGATGGGGAATCAGAGGCGGGGAATCAGACGCGGGGAATCAGAGGTGGTGAATCAGAGCTGGGGAATCAGAGGCGGGGAATCAGTGTTGGGGAATCAGAGGAGGGGAATCAGATATGAGGAAACAGATGCAGGGAATCAGAGGCGGGGAAACAGAGGCGGGGAATCAGATATGGGAAATCAGAGGTGGGGTATCAGAGGTTGGGAATCAGAGGCATGGAATTGGATGAGCGGAATCAGAGATGGGGAATCAGAGGTGGGGAATCAGAGTCCGGGAATCAGAGATGGGGAATCAGAGGCGGGGAATAATAGGCGGGGAAACATAGGTGGGGAATCAGATATGGGGAATCAGAGGTGGGGAATCAGAGGCGATGAATCAGAGCTGGCGAATCAGAGGCGAGGAATCAGATATGGGGAATCAGAGGAGGGGAATCAGAGGTTGTGAATCAGAGGCAGGGAATCAGAGGTGGGGATTCAGAGGCAGTGAATCAGATGCGGGGAATCAGAGGCGGGGATTCAGAGCTGTGGAATCAGAGCGGGGAATCAGAGTTGGGGAATCAGAGGCGGGGAATTAGATATGGGGAAACAGAGGCGGGGAATCAGATATGGGTAATCAGAGGTGGGAAATCAGAGGCAGGGAATCAGATGTGCGGAATCAGAGATGGGGAATCAGAGGCAGGGAATCAGAATCAGAAGCGGGGAATCAGAGGCCGGGAATCAGAGGCCGGGAATCAGATGCCGGGAATAAGAGGGCGGGAATCAGAGGTGGGGAATCAGAGTCCGGGAATCAGAGATGGGGAATCAGAGGCTGGGAATGAGATATGGGGAATCAGAGGCGGGGAATCAGATATGGGGAATCAGAGGCGGGGAATCAAAGGCGATGAATCAGAGCTGGCGAATCAGAGGCGGGGAAACAGATATGGGGAAACTGAAGCGGGGAATCAGAGGCAGGGAAACAGGGGCGAGGAATCAGATATGGGGAATCAGAGGAGGGGAATCAGAGGTTGTGAATCAGAGGCAGGGAATCAGAGGTGGGGAATCAGAGTCCGGGAATCAGAGATGGGGAATCAGAGGCTGGGAATCAGATATGGGGAATCAGAGGCGGGGAATCAGAGCTGGCGAATCAGAGGCGGGGAATCAGTGTTGGGAAATCATAGGTGGGGAATCAGATATGCGGAATCAGAGGCGGGGAATCAGAGGCGGGGAAACAGAGGCGGGGAATCAGATATGGGGAATCATAGGTGGGGAATCAGAGGTGGTGAATCAGAGATGGGGAATCAGAGGTGGGGAATCAGAGGCAGGGAATCAGATGCGGGGAAACAGAGGTGGGGAATGAGAGCTGGGGAATCAGAGGCGGGGAATCAGAGTTGGGCAATCAGAGGTGGGGAATCAGATATGGGGCATCAGAGGCGGGGAATCAGACATGGGGAATCAGAGGCGGGGAATCAGAGGCAGGGAAACAGAGGCGGGGAATCAGACATGGGGAATCAGAGGCGTGGGATCAGAGGTGGTGAATCAGAGATGGGGAATCAGAGGCGGGGTATCAGAGGCAGGGAATCAGACGCGGGGAATCAGAGGCGGGGAATCATAGCTGGCGAATCACAGGCGGGGAATCAGAGTTGGGGAATCAGAGGAGGGGATTCAGACATGGGGAATCAGAGGCGGGGAATCAGAGGCAGGGAAACAGAGGCGGGGAATCAGACATGGGGAATCAGAGGCGTGGGATCAGAGGTGGTGAATCAGAGATGGGGAATCAGAGGCGGGGTATCAGAGGCAGGGAATCAGACGCGGGGAATCAGAGGCGGGGAATCAGAGCTGGTGAATCAGAGGCGGGGTATCAGAGTTGGGGAATCAGCGGCGGGGAATCAGATATGGGGAATCAGAGGCGGGGAATCAGAGCTGGGGAATGAGAGGCCGGGAATCAGATATGGGGAAACAGAGGCGGGGAATAAGAGGCGGGGAAACAGAGGCGGGGAATCAGATATGGGGAATCAGAGGTCGGGAATCAGAGGTTGTTAATCAGAGGCAGTGAATCAAAGGCGGGGAATCAGAATTGGGGAATCAGAGATAGGGAATCAGAGATGGGGAATCAGAGGCGGGGAATCAGACGCGGGGAATCAGAGGTGGTGAATCAGTGCTGGGGAATCAGAGGCGGGGAATCAGTGTTGGGGAATCAGAGGAGGGGAATCAGATATGAGGAAACAGATGCAGGGAATCAGAGGCGGGGAAACAGAGGCGGGGAATCAGATATGGGAAATCAGAGGTGGGCTATCAGAGGTTGGGAATCAGAGGCATGGAATTGGATGTGCTGAATCAGAGATGGGGAATCAGAGGTGGGGAATCAGAGTCCGGGAATCATAGATGGGGAATCAGAGGCGGGGAATCAGAGGCGGGGAAACATAGGTGGGGAATCAGATATGGGGAATCAGAGGTGGGGAATCAGAGGCGATGAATCAGAGCTTGCGAATCAGATGCGGGGAATCAGAGGCAGGAAATCAGACATGGGGAATCAGAGGCTGGGAATCAGACGCGGGGAGTCAGAGGCGGGGAATCAGAGCTGGGGAATCAGAGGCGGGGAATCAGAGTTGGGGTATCAGAGGCGGGGAATCAGATATGGGGAAACAGAGGCGGGGAATCAGAGGCAGGGAAACGGAGGCGGGGAATCAGATATGGGGAATCAGAGGATGGGAATCAGAGGTTGTGAATCAGAGGCAGGGAATCAGAGGTGGGGATTCAGAGGCAGTGAATCAGATGCGGGGAATCAGAGGCGGGGATTCAGAGCTGGGGAATCAGAGCGGGGAATCAGAGTTGGGGAATCAGAGGCGGGGAATTAGATATGGGGAAACAGAGGCGGGGAATCAGATATGGGTAATCAGAGGTGGGAAATCAGAGGCAGTGAATCAGATGTGCGGAATCAGAGATGGGGTATCAGAGGCAGGGAATCAGAATCAGAAGCGGGGAATCAGAGGCCGGGAATCAGAGGCCGGGAATCAGATGCCGGGAATAAGAGGCCGGGAATCAGAGGTGGGGAATCAGAGTCCGGGAATCAGAGATGGGGAATCAGAGGCTGGGAATGAGATATGGGGAATCAGAGGCGGGGAATCAGAGGCGGGGAAACAGAGGCGGGGAATCACATATGGGGAATCAGAGGTGGCGAATCAAAGGCGGTGAATCAGAGATGGGGAAGCAGAGGCGGGGAATCAGAGTTGGGGAATCAGAGGTGGGGAATCAGAGGTTGGGATTCAGAGGCGGGGAATCAGAGATGGGGAATCAGAGGCGGGGAATCAGAGTTGGGGAATCAGAGGCGGGGAATCAGAGGCGGGGAAACAGAGGCGGGGAATCAGATATGGGGAATCAGAGGTGGGGAATCAGAGGTTGGGAATCAGAGGCAGGGAATCAGAGGCGGGGAATCCGAGGCGGGGAATCAGAGGCAGGGAATCAGATGTGCGGAATCAGAGATGGGGAATCAGAGGCAGGGAATCAGAGGCGGGGAATCAGAGGCGGGGAATCAGAGGCCGGGAATCAGAGGCGGGGAATGAGAGGCCGGGAATGAGAGGCCGGGAATCAGAGGCCGGGAATCAGAGGCCGGGAATCAGAGGTGGGGAAAAAGAGGCAGGGAATCAGATGTGCAGAATCAGAGTTGGGGAATCAGAGGCGGGGAATCAGATATGGGGTAACAGAGGCGGGGAATCAGAGGCAGGGAAACAGAGGAGGGGAATCAGATATGGGGAATCAGAGGCAGGGAATCAGAGGTGGGGATTCAGAGGCAGGGAATCAGATGCGGGGAATCAGAGGCGGGAATTCAGAGCTGGGGAATCAGAGCGGGGAATCAGAGTTGGGGAATCAGAGGCGGGGAATTAGATATGGGGAAACAGAGGCGGGGAATCAGAGGTGGGGAAACAGAAGTGGGGAATCAGAGGCGGGGAATCAGAAGTGGGGAATCAGAGGCAGGGAATCAGATGTGTGGAATCACAGATGGGGAATCAGAGGCAGGGAATCAGAATCAGAAGCGGGGAATCAGAGGCTGGGAATCAGAGGCCGGGAATCAGATGCCGGGAATAAGAGGCCGGGAATCAGAGGTGGGGAACCAGAGTCCGGGAATCAGAGATGGGGAATCAGAGGTGGCGAATCAAAGGCGGTGACTCAGAGATGGGGAATCAGAAGCGGGGAATCAGATGCGGGGAATCAGAGGCAGGGAATCAGAGCTGGGGAATCAGAGGCGGGGAATCAGAGTTGGGGAATCAGAGGTGGGGAATCAGATATGGGGAATCAGAGGCGGGGATACAGAGGCGGGGAAACAGAGGCGGGGAATCAGACATGGGTAATCAGAGGCGGGGGATCAGAGGTGGTGAATCAGAGATGGGGAATCAGAGGCGGGGAATCAGAGGCAGGGAATCAGACGCGGGGAATCAGAGGCGGGGAATCAGAGCTGGTGAATCAGAGGCGGGGTATCAGAGTTGGGGAATCAGCGGCGGGGAATCAGATATGGGGAATCAGAGGCGGGGAATCAGAGCTGGGGAATGAGAGGCCGGGAATCAGATATGGGGAAACAGAGGCGGGGAATAAGAGGCGGGGAAACAGAGGCGGGGAATCAGATATGGGGAATCAGAGGTCGGGAATCAGAGGTTGTTAATCAGAGGCAGTGAATCAAAGGCGGGGAATCAGAATTGGGGAATCAGAGATAGGGAATCAGAGATGGGGAATCAGAGGCAGGGAATCAGACGCGGGGAATCAGAGGTGGTGAATCAGAGCTGGGGAATCAGAGGCGGGGAATCAGTGTTGGGGAATCAGAGGAGGGGAATCAGATATGAGGAAACAGATGCAGGGAATCAGAGGCGGGGAAACAGAGGCGGGGAATCAGATATGGGAAATCAGAGGTGGGGTATCAGAGGTTGGGAATCAGAGGCATGGAATTGGATGAGCGGAATCAGAGATGGGGAATCAGAGGTGGGGAATCAGAGTCCGGGAATCAGTGATGGGGAATCAGAGGCGGGGAATCAGAATCAGAAGCAGGGAATCAGAGGCTGGGAATCAGAGGCCGGGAATCAGATGCCGGGAATAAGAGGCCGGGAATCAGAGGTGGGGAATCAGAGTCCGGGAATCAGAGATGGGGAATCAGAGGTGGCGAATCAAAGGCGGTGACTCAGAGATGGGGAATCAGAGGCGGGGAATCAGATGCGGGGAATCAGAGGCAGGGAATCAGAGCTGGGGAATCAGAGGCGGGGAATCAGAGTTGGGGAAACAGAGGAGGGGAATCAGATATGGAGAATCAGAGGCGGGGAATCAGAGGCGGGGTAACAGAGGTGGGGAATCAGACACAGGGAATCACAGGCAGGGAATCAGACGCGGGGAATCAGAGGCGGGGAATCATAGCTGGCGAATCACAGGCGGGGAATCAGAGTTGGGGAATCAGAGGTGGGGAATCAGATATGGGGAATCAGAGGCGGGGATTCAGAGGCGGGGAAACAGAGGCGGGGAATCAGACATGGGTAATCAGAGGCGGGGGATCAGAGGTGGTGAATCAGAGATGGGGAATCAGAGGCAGGGAATCAGAGGCAGGGAATCAGACGCGGGGAATCAGAGGCGGGGAGTCAGAGCTGGTGAATCAGAGGCGGGGTATCAGAGTTGGGGAATCAGCGGCGGGGAATCAGATATGGGGAATCAGAGGCGGGGAAACAGAGCTGGGGAATGAGAGGCCGGGAATCAGATATGGGGAAACAGAGGCGGGGAATAAGAGGCGGGGAAACAGAGGCGGGGAATCAGATATGGGGAATCAGAGGTCGGGAATCAGAGGTTGTTAATCAGAGGCAGTGAATCAAAGGCGGGGAATCAGAACTGGGGAATCAGAGATAGGGAATCAGAGATGGGGAATCAGAGGCGGGGAATCAGACGCGGGGAATCAGAGGTGGTGAATCAGAGCTGGGGAATCAGAGGCGGGGAATCAGTGTTGGGGAATCAGAGGAGGGGAATCAGATATGAGGAAACAGATGCAGGGAATCAGAGGCGGGGAAACAGAGGCGGGGAATCAGATATGGGAAATCAGAGGTGGGGTATCAGAGGTTGGGAATCAGAGGCATGGAATTGGATGAGCGGAATCAGAGATGGGGAATCAGAGGTGGGGAATCAGAGTCCGGGAATCAGTGATGGGGAATCAGAGGCGGGGAATCAGAGGCTGGGAAACATAGGTGGGGAATCAGATATGGGGAATCAGAGGTGGGGAATCAGAGGCGATGAATCAGAGCTGGCGAATCAGAGGCGAGGAATCAGATATGGGGAATCAGAGGAGGGGAATCAGAGGTTGTGAATCAGAGGCAGGGAATCAGAGGTGGGGATTCAGAGGCAGTGAATCAGATGCGGGGAATCAGAGGCGGGGATTCAGAGCTGTGGAATCAGAGCGGGGAATCAGAGTTGGGGAATCAGAGGCGGGGAATTAGATATGGGGAAACAGAGGCGGGGAATCAGATATGGGTAATCAGAGGTGGGAAATCAGAGGCAGGGAATCAGATGTGCGGAATCAGAGATGGGGAATCAGAGGCAGGGAATCAGAATCAGAAGCGGGGAATCAGAGGCCGGGAATCAGAGGCCGGGAATCAGATGCCGGGAATAAGAGGGCGGGAATCAGAGGTGGGGAATCAGAGTCCGGGAATCAGAGATGGGGAATCAGAGGCTGGGAATGAGATATGGGGAATCAGAGGGGGGAATCAGATATGGGGAATCAGAGGCGGGGAATCAGAGGCGGGGTAACAGAGGTGGGGAATCAGACGCAGGGAATCACAGGCAGGGAATCAGACGCGGGGAATCAGAGGCGGGGAATCATAGCTGGCGAATCACAGGCGGGGAATCAGAGTTGGGGAATCAGAGGTGGGGAATCAGATATGGGGAATCAGAGGCGGGGATTCTGAGGCGGGGAAACAGAGGCGGGGAATCAGACATGGGTAATCAGAGGCGGGGGATCAGAGGTGGTGAATCAGAGATGGGGAATCAGAGGCGGGGAATCAGAGGCAGGGAATCAGACGCGGGGAATCAGAGGCGGGGAATCAGAGCTGGTGAATCAGAGGCGTGGTATCAGAGTTGGGGAATCAGCGGCGGGGAATCAGATATGGGGAATCAGAGGCGGGGAATCAGAGCTGGGGAATGAGAGGCCGGGAATCAGATATGGGGAAACAGAGGCGGGGAATAAGAGGCAGGGAAACAGAGGCGGGGAATCAGATATGGGGAATCAGAGGTCGGGAATCAGATGTTGTTAATCAGAGGCAGTGAATCAAAGGCGGGGAATCAGAATTGGGGAATCAGAGATAGGGAATCAGAGATGGGGAATCAGAGGCGGGGAATCAGTGTTGGGGAATCAAAGGAGGGGAATCAGATATGAGGAAACAGATGCAGGGAATCAGAGGCGGGGAAACAGAGGCGATGAATCAGAGCTGGCGAATCAGAGGCGGGGAATCAGATATGGGGAAACTGAAGCGGGGAATCAGAGGCAGGGAAACAGAGGCGAGGAATCAGATATGGGGAATCAGAGGAGGGGAATCAGAGATGGGGAATCAGAGGCAGGGAATCAGAATCAGAAGCGGGGAATCAGAGGCCGGGAATCAGAGGACGGGAATCAGATGCCGGGAATAAGAGGCCGGGAATCAGAGGTGGGGAATCAGAGTCCGGGAATCAGAGATGGGGAATCAGAGGCTGGGAATCAGATATGGGGAATCAGAGGCGGGGAATCAGAGCTGGCGAATCAGAGGCGGGGAATCAGTGTTGGGAAATCATAGGTGGGGAATCAGATATGCGGAATCAGAGGCGGGGAATCAGAGGCGGGGAAACAGAGGCGGGGAATCAGATATGGGGAATCATAGGTGGGGAATCAGAGGTGGTGAATCAGAGATGGGGAATCAGAGGTGGGGAATCAGAGGCAGGGAATCAGATGCGGGGAAACAGAGGTGGGGAATGAGAGCTGGGGAATCAGAGGCGGGGAATCAGAGTTGGGCAATCAGAGGAGGGGAATCAGATATGGGGCATCAGAGGCGGGGAATCAGACATGGGGAATCAGAGGCGGGGAATCAGAGGCAGGGAAACAGAGGCGGGGAATCAGACATGGGGAATCAGAGGCGTGGGATCAGAGGTGGTGAATCAGAGATGGGGAATCAGAGGCGGGGTATCAGAGGCAGGGAATCAGACGCGGGGAATCAGAGGCGGGGAATTAGAGCTGGTGAATCAGAGGCGGGTTATCAGAGTTGGGGAATCAGCGGCGGGGAATCAGATATGGGGAATCAGAGGCGGGGAATCAGATATGGGGAATCAGAGGTCGGGAATCAGAGGTTGTTAATCAGAGGCAGTGAATCAAAGGCGGGGAATCAGAATTGGGGAATCAGAGATAGGGAATCAGAGATGGGGAATCAGAGGCGGGGAATCAGACGCGGGGAATCAGAGGTGGTGAATCAGAGCTGGGGAATCAGAGGTGGGGAATCAGTGTTGGGGAATCAGAGGAGGGGAATCAGATATGAGGAAACAGATGCAGGGAATCAGAGGCGGGGAAACAGAGGCGGGGAATCAGATATGGGAAATCAGAGGTGGGCTATCAGAGGTTGGGAATCAGAGGCATGGAATTGGATGTGCTGAATCAGAGATGGGGAATCAGAGGTGGGGATTCAGAGTCCGGGAATCATAGATGGGGAATCAGAGGCGGGGAATCAGAGGCGGGGAAACATAGGTGGGGAATCAGATATGGGGAATCAGAGGTGGGGAATCAGAGGCGATGAATCAGAGCTGGAGAATCAGAGGCGGGGAATCAGAGGCAGGAAATCAGACATGGGGAATCAGAGGCTGGGAATCAGACGCGGGGAGTCAGAGGCGGGGAATCAGAGCTGGGGAATCAGAGGCGGGGAATCAGAGTTGGGGTATCAGAGGCGGGGAATCAGATATGGGGAAACAGAGGCGGGGAATCAGAGGCAGGGAAACGGAGGCGGGGAATCAGATATGGGGAATCAGAGGAGGGGAATCAGAGGTTGTGAATCAGAGGCAGGGAATCAGAGGTGGGGATTCAGAGGCAGTGAATCAGATGCGGGGAATCAGAGGCGGGGATTCAGAGCTGGGGAATCAGAGCGGGGAATCAGAGTTGGGGAATCAGAGGCGGGGAATTAGATATGGGGAAACAGAGGCGGGGAATCAGATATGGGTAATCAGAGGTGGGAAATCAGAGGCAGTGAATCAGATGTGCGGAATCAGAGATGGGGAATCAGAGGCAGGGAATCAGAATCAGAAGCGGGGAATCAGAGGCCGGGAATCAGAGGCCGGGAATCAGATGCCGGGAATAAGAGGCCGGGAATCAGAGGTGGGGAATCAGAGTCCGGGAATCAGAGATGGGGAATCAGAGGCTGGGAATGAGATATGGGGAATCAGAGGCGGGGAATCAGAGACGGGGAAACAGAGGCGGGGAATCACATATGGGGAATCAGAGGTGGCGAATCAAAGGCGGTGAATCAGAGATGGGGAAGCAGAGGCGGGGAATCAGAGTTGGGGAATCAGAGGCGGGGAATCAGAGGCGGGGAAACAGAGGCGGGGAATCAGATATGGGGAATCAGAGGTGGGGAATCAGAGGTTGGGATTCAGAGGCGGGGAACCAGAGATGGGGAATCAGAGGCGGGGAATCAGAGTTGGGGAATCAGAGGCGGGGAATCAGAGGCGGGGAAACAGAGGCGGGGAATCAGATATGGGGAATCAGAGGTGGGGAATCAGAGGTTGGGAATCAGAGGCAGGGAATCAGAGGCGGGGAATCAGAGGCGGGGAATCAGAGGCAGGGAATCAGAGATGGGGAATCAGAGGCTGGGAATGAGATATGGGGAATCAGAGGCGGGGAATCAGAGACGGGGAAACAAAGGTGGGGAATCACATATGGGGAATCAGAGGTGGCGAATCAAAGGCGGTGAATCAGAGATGGGGAAGCAGAGGCGGGGAATCAGAGTTGGGGAATCAGAGGCGGGGAATCAGAGGCGGGGAAACAGAGGCGGGGAATCAGATATGGGGAATCAGAGGTGGGGAATCAGAGGTTGGGATTCAGAGGCGGGGAATCAGAGATGGGGTATCAGAGGCGGAGAATCAGAGTTGGGGAATCAGAGGCGGGGAATCAGAGGCGGGGAAACAGAGGCGGGGAATGAGATATGGGGAATCAGAGGTGGGGAATCAGAGGTTGGGAATCAGAGGCAGGGAATCAGAGGCGGGGAATCAGAGGCGGGGAATCAGAGGCAGGGAATCAGATGTGCGGAATCAGAGATGGGGAAAAAGAGGCAGGGAATCAGATGTGCAGAATCAGAGTTGGGGAATCAGAGGCGGGGAATCAGATATGGGGTAACAGAGGCGGGGAATCAGAGGCAGGGAAACAGAGGAGGGGAATCAGATATGGGGAATCAGAGGCAGGGAATCAGAGGTGGGGATTCAGAGGCAGGGAATCAGATGCGGGGAATCAGAGGCGGGAATTCAGAGCTGGGGAATCAGAGCGGGGAATCAGAGTTGGGGAATCAGAGGCGGGGAATTAGATATGGGGAAACAGAGGCGGGGAATCAGAGGTGGGGAAACAGAAGTGGGGAATCAGAGGCGGGGAATCAGAAGTGGGGAATCAGAGGCAGGGAATCAGATGTGTGGAATCACAGATGGGGAATCAGAGGCAGGGAATCAGAATCAGAAGCGGGGAATCAGAGGCTGGGAATCAGAGGCCGGGAATCAGATGCCGGGAATAAGAGGCCGGGAATCAGAGGTGGGGAATCAGAGTCCGGGAATCAGAGATGGGGAATCAGAGGTGGCGAATCAAAGGCGGTGACTCAGAGATGGGGAATCAGAGGCGGGGAATCAGATGCGGGGAATCAGAGGCAGGGAATCAGAGCTGGGGAATCAGAGGCGGGGAATCAGAGTTGTGGAAACAGAGGAGGGGAATCAGATATGGGGAATCAGAGGCGGGGAATCAGAGGCGGGGTAACAGAGGTGGGGAATCAGACGCAGGGAATCACAGGCAGGGAATCAGACGCGGGGAATCAGAGGCGGGGAATCATAGCTGGCGAATCACAGGCGGGGAATCAGAGTTGGGGAATCAGAGGTGGGGAATCAGATATGGGGAATCAGAGGCGGGATTCAGAGGCGGGGAAACAGAGGCGGGGAATCAGACATGGGTAATCAGAGGCGGGGGATCAGAGGTGGTGAATCAGAGATGGGGAATCAGAGGCGGGGAATCAGAGGCAGGGAATCAGACGCGGGGAATCAGAGGCGGGGAATCAGAGCTGGTGAATCAGAGGCGGGGTATCAGAGTTGGGGAATCAGCGGCGGGGAATCAGATATGGGGAATCAGAGGCGGGGAATCAGAGCTGGGGAATGAGAGGCCGGGAATCAGATATGGGGAAACAGAGGCGGGGAATAAGAGGCGGGGAAACAGAGGCGGGGAATCAGATATGGGGAATCAGAGGTCGGGAATCAGAGGTTGTTAATCAGAGGCAGTGAATCAAAGGCGGGGAATCAGAATTGGGGAATCAGAGATAGGGAATCAGAGATGGGGAATCAGAGGCGGGGAATCAGACGCGGGGAATCAGAGGTGGTGAATCAGAGCTGGGGAATCAGAGGCGGGGAATCAGTGTTGGGGAATCAGAGGAGGGGAATCAGATATTAGGAAACAGATGCAGGGAATCAGAGGCGGGGAAACAGAGGCGGGGAATCAGATATGGGAAATCAGAGGTGGGGTATCAGAGGTTGGGAATCAGAGGCATGGAATTGGATGAGCGGAATCAGAGATGGGGAATCAGAGGTGGGGAATCAGATTCCGGGAATCAGAGATGGGGAATCAGAGGCGGGGAATCAGAGGCGGGGAAACATAGGTGGGGAATCAGATATGGGGAATCAGAGGTGGGGAATCAGAGGCGATGAATCAGAGCTGGCGAATCAGAGGCGAAGAATCAGATATGGGGAATCAGAGGAGGGGAATCAGAGGTTGTGAATCAGAGGCAGGGAATCAGAGGTGGGGATTCAGAGGCAGTGAATCAGATGCGGGGAATCAGAGGCGGGGATTCAGAGCTGGGGAATCAGAGCGGGGAATCAGAGTTGGGGAATCAGAGGCGGGGAATTAGATATGGGGAAACAGAGGCGGGGAATCAGATATGGGTAATCAGAGGTGGGAAATCAGAGGCAGGGAATCAGATGTGCGGAATCAGAGATGGGGAATCAGAGGCAGGGAATCAGAATCAGAAGCGGGGAATCAGAGGCCGGGAATCAGAGGCCGGGAATCAGATGCCGGGAATAAGAGGCCGGGAATCAGAGGTGGGGAATCAGAGTCCGGGAATCAGAGATGGGGAATCAGAGGCTGGGAATGAGATATGGGGAATCAGAGGCGGGGAATCAGATATGGGGAATCAGAGGCGGGGAATCAGAGGCGGGGTAACAGAGGTGGGGAATCAGACGCAGGGAATCACAGGCAGGGAATCAGACGCGGGGAATCAGAGGCGGGGAATCATAGCTGGCGAATCACAGGCGGGGAATCAGAGTTGGGGAATCAGAGGTGGGGAATCAGATATGGGGAATCAGAGGCGGGGATTCTGAGGCGGGGAAACAGAGGCGGGGAATCAGACATGGGTAATAAGAGGCGGGGGATCAGAGGTGGTGAATCAGAGCTGGGGAATCAGAGGTGGGGAATCAGTGTTGGGGAATCAGAGGAGGGGAATCAGATATGAGGAAACAGATGCAGGGAATCAGAGGCGGGGAAACAGAGGCGGGGAATCAGATATGGGAAATCAGAGGTGGGCTATCAGAGGTTGGGAATCAGAGGCATGGAATTGGATGTGCTGAATCAGAGATGGGGAATCAGAGGTGGGGATTCAGAGTCCGGGAATCATAGATGGGGAATCAGAGGCGGGGAATCAGAGGCGGGGAAACATAGGTGGGGAATCAGATATGGGGAATCAGAGGTGGGGAATCAGAGGCGATGAATCAGAGCTGGAGAATCAGAGGCGGGGAATCAGAGGCAGGAAATCAGACATGGGGAATCAGAGGCTGGGAATCAGACGCGGGGAGTCAGAGGCGGGGAATCAGAGCTGGGGAATCAGAGGCGGGGAATCAGAGTTGGGGTATCAGAGGCGGGGAATCAGATATGGGGAAACAGAGGCGGGGAATCAGAGGCAGGGAAACGGAGGCGGGGAATCAGATATGGGGAATCAGAGGAGGGGAATCAGAGGTTGTGAATCAGAGGCAGGGAATCAGAGGTGGGGATTCAGAGGCAGTGAATCAGATGCGGGGAATCAGAGGCGGGGATTCAGAGCTGGGGAATCAGAGCGGGGAATCAGAGTTGGGGAATCAGAGGCGGGGAATTAGATATGGGGAAACAGAGGCGGGGAATCAGATATGGGTAATCAGAGGTGGGAAATCAGAGGCAGTGAATCAGATGTGCGGAATCAGAGATGGGGAATCAGAGGCAGGGAATCAGAATCAGAAGCGGGGAATCAGAGGCCGGGAATCAGAGGCCGGGAATCAGATGCCGGGAATAAGAGGCCGGGAATCAGAGGTGGGGAATCAGAGTCCGGGAATCAGAGATGGGGAATCAGAGGCTGGGAATGAGATATGGGGAATCAGAGGCGGGGAATCAGAGACGGGGAAACAGAGGCGGGGAATCACATATGGGGAATCAGAGGTGGCGAATCAAAGGCGGTGAATCAGAGATGGGGAAGCAGAGGCGGGGAATCAGAGTTGGGGAATCAGAGGCGGGGAATCAGAGGCGGGGAAACAGAGGCGGGGAATCAGATATGGGGAATCAGAGGTGGGGAATCAGAGGTTGGGATTCAGAGGCGGGGAACCAGAGATGGGGAATCAGAGGCGGGGAATCAGAGTTGGGGAATCAGAGGCGGGGAATCAGAGGCGGGGAAACAGAGGCGGGGAATCAGATATGGAGAATCAGAGGTGGGGAATCAGAGGTTGGGAATCAGAGGCAGGGAATCAGAGGCGGGGAATCAGAGGCGGGGAATCAGAGGCAGGGAATCAGAGATGGGGAATCAGAGGCTGGGAATGAGATATGGGGAATCAGAGGCGGGGAATCAGAGACGGGGAAACAGAGGTGGGGAATCACATATGGGGAATCAGAGGTGGCGAATCAAAGGCGGTGAATCAGAGATGGGGAAGCAGAGGCGGGGAATCAGAGTTGGGGAATCAGAGGCGGGGAATCAGAGGCGGGGAAACAGAGGCGGGGAATCAGATATGGGGAATCAGAGGTGGGGAATCAGAGGTTGGGATTCAGAGGCGGGGAATCAGAGATGGGGAATCAGAGGCGGAGAATCAGAGTTGGGGAATCAGAGGCGGGGAATCAGAGGCGGGGAAACAGAGGCGGGGAATGAGATATGGGGAATCAGAGGTGGGGAATCAGAGGTTGGGAATCAGAGGCAGGGAATCAGAGGCGGGGAATCAGAGGCGGGGAATCAGAGGCAGGGAATCAGATGTGCGGAATCAGAGATGGGGAAAAAGAGGCAGGGAATCAGATGTGCAGAATCAGAGTTGGGGAATCAGAGGCGGGGAATCAGATATGGGGTAACAGAGGCGGGGAATCAGAGGCAGGGAAACAGAGGAGGGGAATCAGATATGGGGAATCAGAGGCAGGGAATCAGAGGTGGGGATTCAGAGGCAGGGAATCAGATGCGGGGAATCAGAGGCGGGAATTCAGAGCTGGGGAATCAGAGCGGGGAATCAGAGTTGGGGAATCAGAGGCGGGGAATTAGATATGGGGAAACAGAGGCGGGGAATCAGAGGTGGGGAAACAGAAGTGGGGAATCAGAGGCGGGGAATCAGAAGTGGGGAATCAGAGGCAGGGAATCAGATGTGTGGAATCACAGATGGGGAATCAGAGGCAGGGAATCAGAATCAGAAGCGGGGAATCAGAGGCTGGGAATCAGAGGCCGGGAATCAGATGCCGGGAATAAGAGGCCGGGAATCAGAGGTGGGGAATCAGAGTCCGGGAATCAGAGATGGGGAATCAGAGGTGGCGAATCAAAGGCGGTGACTCAGAGATGGGGAATCAGAGGCGGGGAATCAGATGCGGGGAATCAGAGGCAGGGAATCAGAGGTGGGGAATCAGAGGCGGGGAATCAGAGTTGTGGAAACAGAGGAGGGGAATCAGATATGGGGAATCAGAGGCGGGGAATCAGAGGCGGGGTAACAGAGGTGGGGAATCAGACGCAGGGAATCACAGGCAGGGAATCAGACGCGGGGAATCAGAGGCGGGGAATCATAGCTGGCGAATCACAGGCGGGGAATCAGAGTTGGGGAATCAGAGGTGGGGAATCAGATATGGGGAATCAGAGGCGGGATTCAGAGGCGGGGAAACAGAGGCGGGGAATCAGACATGGGTAATCAGAGGCGGGGGATCAGAGGTGGTGAATCAGAGATGGGGAATCAGAGGCGGGGAATCAGAGGCAGGGAATCAGACGCGGGGAATCAGAGGCGGGGAATCAGAGCTGGTGAATCAGAGGCGGGGTATCAGAGTTGGGGAATCAGCGGCGGGGAATCAGATATGGGGAATCAGAGGCGGGGAATCAGAGCTGGGGAATGAGAGGCCGGGAATCAGATATGGGGAAACAGAGGCGGGGAATAAGAGGCGGGGAAACAGAGGCGGGGAATCAGATATGGGGAATCAGAGGTCGGGAATCAGAGGTTGTTAATCAGAGGCAGTGAATCAAAGGCGGGGAATCAGAATTGGGGAATCAGAGATAGGGAATCAGAGATGGGGAATCAGAGGCGGGGAATCAGACGCGGGGAATCAGAGGTGGTGAATCAGAGCTGGGGAATCAGAGGCGGGGAATCAGTGTTGGGGAATCAGAGGAGGGGAATCAGATATTAGGAAACAGATGCAGGGAATCAGAGGCGGGGAAACAGAGGCGGGGAATCAGATATGGGAAATCAGAGGTGGGGTATCAGAGGTTGGGAATCAGAGGCATGGAATTGGATGAGCGGAATCAGAGATGGGGAATCAGAGGTGGGGAATCAGATTCCGGGAATCAGAGATGGGGAATCAGAGGCGGGGAATCAGAGGCGGGGAAACATAGGTGGGGAATCAGATATGGGGAATCAGAGGTGGGGAATCAGAGGCGATGAATCAGAGCTGGCGAATCAGAGGCGAGGAATCAGATATGGGGAATCAGAGGAGGGGAATCAGAGGTTGTGAATCAGAGGCAGGGAATCAGAGGTGGGGATTCAGAGGCAGTGAATCAGATGCGGGGAATCAGAGGCGGGGATTCAGAGCTGGGGAATCAGAGCGGGGAATCAGAGTTGGGGAATCAGAGGCGGGGAATTAGATATGGGGAAACAGAGGCGGGGAATCAGATATGGGTAATCAGAGGTGGGAAATCAGAGGCAGGGAATCAGATGTGCGGAATCAGAGATGGGGAATCAGAGGCAGGGAATCAGAATCAGAAGCGGGGAATCAGAGGCCGGGAATCAGAGGCCGGGAATCAGATGCCGGGAATAAGAGGCCGGGAATCAGAGGTGGGGAATCAGAGTCCGGGAATCAGAGATGGGGAATCAGAGGCTGGGAATGAGATATGGGGAATCAGAGGCGGGGAATCAGATATGGGGAATCAGAGGCGGGGAATCAGAGGCGGGGTAACAGAGGTGGGGAATCAGACGCAGGGAATCACAGGCAGGGAATCAGACGCGGGGAATCAGAGGCGGGGAATCATAGCTGGCGAATCACAGGCGGGGAATCAGAGTTGGGGAATCAGAGGTGGGGAATCAGATATGGGGAATCAGAGGCGGGGATTCTGAGGCGGGGAAACAGAGGCGGGGAATCAGACATGGGTAATAAGAGGCGGGGGATCAGCGGTGGTGAATCAGAGATGGGGAATCAGAGGCGGGGAATCAGAGGCAGGGAATCAGACGCGGGGAATCAGAGGCGGGGAATCAGAGCTGGTGAATCAGAGGCGGGGTATCAGAGTTGGGGAATCAGCGGCGGGGAATCAGATATGGGGAATCAGAGGCGGGGAATCAGAGCTGGGGAATAAGAGGCCGGGAATCAGATATGGGGAAACAGAGGCGGGGAATAAGAGGCGGGGAAACAGAGGCCGGGAATCAGATATGGGGAATCAGAGGTCGGGAATCAGAGGTTGTTAATCAGAGGCAGTGAATCAAAGGCGGGGAATCAGAATTGGGGAATCAGAGATAGGGAATCAGAGATGGGGAATCAGAGGCGGGGAATCAGACGCGGGGAATCAGAGGTGGTGAATCAGAGCTGGGGAATCAGAGGCGGGGAATCAGTGTTGGGGAATCAAAGGAGGGGAATCAGATATGAGGAAACAGATGCAGGGAATCAGAGATGGGGAATCAGAGGCGGGGAATCAGAGGCAGGGAATCAGACGCGGGGAATCAGAGGCGGGGAATCAGAGCTGGTGAATCAGAGGCGGGGTATCAGAGTTGGGGAATCAGCGGCGGGGAATCAGATATGGGGAATCAGAGGCGGGGAATCAGAGCTGGGGAATGAGAGGCCGGGAATCAGATATGGGGAAACAGAGGCGGGGAATAAGAGGCGGGGAAACAGAGGCGGGGAATCAGATATGGGGAATCAGAGGTCGGGAATCAGAGGTTGTTAATCAGAGGCAGTGAATCAAAGGCGGGGAATCAGAATTGGGGAATCAGAGATAGGGAATCAGAGATGGGGAATCAGAGGCGGGGAATCAGACGCGGGGAATCAGAGGTGGTGAATCAGAGCTGGGGAATCAGAGGCGGGGAATCAGTGTTGGGGAATCAGAGGAGGGGAATCAGATATTAGGAAACAGATGCAGGGAATCAGAGGCGGGGAAACAGAGGCGGGGAATCAGATATGGGAAATCAGAGGTGGGGTATCAGAGTTTGGGAATCAGAGGCATGGAATTGGATGAGCGGAATCAGAGATGGGGAATCAGAGGTGGGGAATCAGATTCCGGGAATCAGAGATGGGGAATCAGAGGCGGGGAATCAGAGGCGGGGAAACATAGGTGGGGAATCAGATATGGGGAATCAGAGGTGGGGAATCAGAGGCGATGAATCAGAGCTGGCGAATCAGAGGCGAGGAATCAGATATGGGGAATCAGAGGAGGGGAATCAGAGGTTGTGAATCAGAGGCAGGGAATCAGAGGTGGGGATTCAGAGGCAGTGAATCAGATGCGGGGAATCAGAGGCGGGGATTCAGAGCTGGGGAATCAGAGCGGGGAATCAGAGTTGGGGAATCAGAGGCGGGGAATTAGATATGGGGAAACAGAGGCGGGGAATCAGATATGGGTAATCAGAGGTGGGAAATCAGAGGCAGGGAATCAGATGTGCGGAATCAGAGATGGTGAATCAGAGGCAGGGAATCAGAATCAGAAGCGGGGAATCAGAGGCCGGGAATCAGAGGCCGGGAATCAGATGCCGGGAATAAGAGGCCGGGAATCAGAGGTGGGGAATCAGAGTCCGGGAATCAGAGATGGGGAATCAGAGGCTGGGAATGAGATATGGGGAATCAGAGGCGGGGAATCAGATATGGGGAATCAGAGGCGGGGAATCAGAGGCGGGGTAACAGAGGTGGGGAATCAGACGCAGGGAATCACAGGCAGGGAATCAGACGCGGGGAATCAGAGGCGGGGAATCATAGCTGGCGAATCACAGGCGGGGAATCAGAGTTGGGGAATCAGAGGTGGGGAATCAGATATGGGGAATCAGAGGCGGGGATTCTGAGGCGGGGAAACAGAGGCGGGGAATCAGACATGGGTAATAAGAGGCGGGGGATCAGAGGTGGTGAATCAGAGATGGGGAATCAGAGGCGGGGAATCAGAGGCAGGGAATCAGACGCGGGGAATCAGAGGCGGGGAATCAGAGCTGGTGAATCAGAGGCGGGGTATCAGAGTTGGGGAATCAGCGGCGGGGAATCAGATATGGGGAATCAGAGGCGGGGAATCAGAGCTGGGGAATAAGAGGCCGGGAATCAGATATGGGGAAACAGAGGCGGGGAAACAGAGGCGGGGAATCAGATATGGGAAATCAGAGGTGGGGTATCAGAGGTTGGGAATCAGAGGCATGGAATCAGAGGCGGGGCATCAGAGGCGGTGAATCAGAGGCAGGGAATTGGATGTGCGGAATCAGAGATGGGGAATCAGAGGTGGGGAATCAGAGTCCGGGAATCAGAGATGGGGAATCAGAGGCGGGGAATCAGAGGCGGGGAAACATAGGTGGGGAATGAGATATGGGGAATCAGAGGTGGGGAATCAGAGGCGATGAATCAGAGCTGGCGAATCAGAGGTGGGGAATCAGATATGGGGAAACTGAAGCGGGGAATCAGAGGCAGGGAAACAGAGGCGAGGAATCAGATATGGGGAATCAGAGGAGGGGAATCAGAGGTTGTGAATCAGAGGCAGGGAATCAGAGGTGGGGATTCAGAGGCAGTGAATCAGATGCGGGGAATCAGAGGCGGGGATTCAGAGCTGGGGAATCAGAGCGGGGAATCAGAGTTGGGGAATCAGAGGCGGGGAATTAGATATGGGGAAACAGAGGCGGGGAATCAGATATGGGTAATCAGAGGTGGGAAATCAGAGGCAGGGAATCAGATGTGCGGAATCAGAGATGGGGAATCAGAGGCAGGGAATCAGAATCAGAAGCGGGGAATCAGAGGCCGGGAATCAGAGGCCGGGAATCAGATGCCGGGAATAAGAGGCCGGGAATCAGAGGTGGGGAATCAGAGTCCGGGAATCAGAGATGGGGAATCAGAGGCTGGGAATGAGATATGGGGAATCAGAGGCGGGGAATCAGAGGCGGGGAAACAGAGGCGGGGAATCACATATGGGGAATCAGAGGTGGCGAATCAAAGGCGGTGAATCAGAAATGGGGAAGCAGAGGCGGGGAATCAGAGTTGGGGAATCAGAGGCGGGGAATCAGAGGCGGGGAAACAGAGGCGGGGAATCAGATATGGGGAATCAGAGGTGGGGAATCAGAGGTTGGGAATCAGAGGCGGAGAATCAGAGATGGGGAATCAGAGGCGGGGAATCAGAGTTGGGGAATCAGAGGCGGGGAATCAGAGGCGGGGAAACAGAGGCGGGGAATCAGATATGGGGAATCAGAGGTGGGGAATCAGAGGTTGGGAATCAGAGGCAGGGAATCAAAGGCGGGGAATCAGAGGCGGGGAATCAGAGGCAGGGAATCAGATGTGCGGAATCAGAGATGGGGAATCAGAGGCAGGGAATCAGAGGCGGGGAATCAGAGGCGGGGAATCAGAGGCCGGGAATCAGAGGCGGGGAATGAGAGGCCGGGAATGAGAGGCCGGGAATCAGAGGCCGGGAATCAGAGGCCGGGAATCGGAGGTGTGGAAAAAGAGGCAGGGAATCAGATGTGCAGAATCAGCGTTGGGGAATCAGAGGCGGGGAATCAGATATGGGGTAACAGAGGTGGGGAATCAGAGGCAGGGAAACAGAGGAGGGGAATCAGATATGGGGAATCAGAGGAGGGGAATCAGAGGTTGGGAATCAGAGGCAGGGAATCAGAGGTGGGAATTCAGAGGCAGGGAATCAGATGCGGGGAATCAGAGGCGGGAATTCAGAGCTGTGGAATCAGAGCGGGGAATCAGAGTTGGGGAATCAGAGGCGGGGAATTAGATATGGGGAAACAGAGGCGGGGAATCAGAGGTGGGGAAACAGAGGTGGGGAATCAGAGGCGGGGAATCAGAAGTGGGGAATCAGAGGCAGGGAATCAGATGTGTGGAATCAGAGATGGGGAATCAGAGGCAGGGAATCAGAATCAGAAGCGGGGAATCAGAGGCTGGGAATCAGAGGCCGGGAATCAGATGCCGGGAATAAGAGGCCGGGAATCAGAGGTGGGGAATCAGAGTCCGGGAATCAGAGATGGGGAATCAGAGGTGGCGAATCAAAGGCGGTGACTCAGAGATGGGGAATCAGAGGCGGGGAATCAGATGCGGGGAATCAGAGGCAGGGAATCAGAGCTGGGGAATCAGAGGCGGGGAATCAGAGTTGGGGAATCAGAGGAGGGGAATCAGATATGGGGAATCAGAGGCGGGGAATCAGAGGCGGGGTAACAGAGGTGGGGAATCAGACGCAGGGAATCACAGGCAGGTAATCAGACGCGGGGAATCAGAGGCGGGGAATCATAGCTGGCGAATCACAGGCGGGGAATCAGAGTTGGGGAATCAGAGGCGGGGATTCAGATATGGGGAATCAGAGGCGGGGAATCTGAGGCAGGGAAACAGAGGCGGGGAATCAGACATGGGGAATCAGAGGCGTGTGATCAGAGGTGGTGAATCAGAGATGGGGAATCAGAGGCGGGGTATCAGAGGCAGGGAATCAGACGCGGGGAATCAGAGGCGGGGAATCAGAGCTGGTGAATCATAGGCGGGGTATCAGAGTTGGGGAATCAGCGGCGGGGAATCAGATATGGGGAATCAGAGGCGGGGAATCAGAGCTGGGGAATGAGAGGCCTGGAATTAGATATGGGGAAACAGAGGCGGGGAATAAGAGGCGGGGAAACAGAGGCGGGGAATCAGATATGGGGAATCAGAGGTCGGGAATCAGAGGTTGTTAATCAGAGGCAGTGAATCAAAGGCGGGGAATCAGAATTGGGGAATCAGAGATAGGGAATCAGAGATGGGGAATCAGAGGCGGGGAATCAGACGCGGGGAATCAGAGGTGGTGAATCAGAGCTGGGGAATCAGAGGCGGGGAATCAGTGTTGGGGAATCAGAGGAGGGGAATCAGATATGAGGAAACAGATGCAGGGAATCAGAGGCAGGGAAACAGAGGCGGGGAATCAGATATGGGAAATCAGTGGTGGGGAATCAGAGGTTGGGAATCAGAGGCATGGAATCAGAGGCGGGGCATCAGAGGTGGGGAATCAGAGGCAGGGAATTGGATGTGCGGAATCAGAGATGGGGAATCAGAGGTGGGGAATCAGAGTCCGGGAATCAGAGATGGGGAATCAGAGGCGGGGAATCAGAGGCGGGGAAACATAGGTGGGGAATCAGATATGGGGAATCAGAGGTGGGGAATCAGAGGCGATGAATCAGAGCTGGCGAATCAGAGGCGGGGAATCAGAGGCAGGAAATCAGACATGGGGAATCAGAGGCTGGGAATCAGACGCGGGGAGTCAGAGGCGGGGAATCAGAGCTGGGGAATCAGAGGCGGGGAATCAGATTTGGGGTATCAGAGGCGGGGAATCAGATATGGGGAAACAGAGGCGGGGAATCAGAGGCAGGGAAACGGAGGCGGGGAATCAGATATGGGGAATCAGAGGAGGGGAATCAGAGGTTGTGAATCAGAGGCAGGGAATCAGAGGTGGGGATTCAGAGGCAGTGAATCAGATGCGGGGAATCAGAGGCGGGGATTCAGAGCTGGGGAATCAGAGCGGGGAATCAGAGTTGGGGAATCAGAGGCGGGGAATTAGATATGGGGAAACAGAGGCTGGGAATCAGATATGGGTAATCAGAGGTGGGAAATCAGAGGCAGGGAATCAGATGTGCGGAATCAGAGATGGGGAATCAGAGGCAGGGAATCAGAATCAGAAGCGGGGAATCAGAGGCCGGGAATCAGAGGCCGGGAATAAGATGCCGGGAATAAGAGGCCGGGAATCAGAGGTGGGGAATCAGATATGGGGAATCAGAGGTGGGGAATCAGAGGCGATGAATCAGAGCTGGCGAATCAGAGGCGGGGAATCAGATATGGGGAAACAGAAGCGGGGAATCAGAGGCAGGGAAACAGAGGCGAGGAATCAGATATGGCGAATCAGAGGAGGGGAATCAGAGGTTGTGAATCAGAGGCAGGGAATCAGAGGTGGGGATTCAGAGGCAGTGAATCAGATGCGGGGAATCAGAGGCGGGGATTCAGAGCTGGGGAATCAGAGCGGGGAATCAGAGTTGGGGAATCAGAGGCGGGGAATTAGATATGGGGAAACAGAGGCGGGGAATCAGATATGGGTAATCAGAGGTGGGAAATCAGAGGCAGGGAATCAGATGTGCGGAATCAGAGATGGGGAATCAGAGGCAGGGAATCAGAATCAGAAGCGGGGAATCAGACGCCGGGAATCAGAGGCCGGGAATCAGATGCCGGGAATAAGAGGCCGGGAATCAGAGGTGGGGAATCAGAGTCCGGGAATCAGAGATGGGGAATCAGAGGCTGCGAATGAGATATGGGGAATCAGAGGCGGGGAATCAGAGGCGGGGAAACAGAGGCGGGGAATCACATATGGGGAATCAGAGGTGGCGAATCAAAGGCGGTGAATCAGAGATGGGGAAGCAGAGGCGGGGAATCAGAGTTGGGGAATTAGAGGCGGGGAATCAGAGGCGGGGAAACAGAGGCGGGGAATCAGATATGGGGAATCAGAGGTGGGGAATCAGAGGTTGGGAATGAGAGGCGGGGAATCAGAGATGGGGAATCAGAGGCGGGGAATCAGAGTTGGGGAATCAGAGGCGGGGAATCAGAGGCGGGGAAACAGAGGCGGGGAATCAGATATGGGGAATCAGAGGTGGGGAATCAGAGGTTGGGAATCAGAGGCAGGGAATCAGAGGCGGGGAATCAGAGGCGGGGAATGAGAGGCCGGGAATCAGAGGCCGGGAATCAGAGGCCGGGAATCAGAGGCCGGGAATCAGAGGTGGGGAAACAGAGGTGGGGAATCAGAGGCGGGGAATCAGAAGTGGGGAATCAGAGGCAGGGAATCAGATGTGTGGAATCACAGATGGGGAATCAGAGGCAGGGAATCAGAATCAGAAGCGGGGAATCAGAGGCTGGGAATCAGAGGCCGGGAATCAGATGCCGGGAATAAGAGACCGGGAATCAGAGGTGGGGAATCAGAGTCCGGGAATCAGAGATGGGGAATCAGAGGTGGCGAATCAAAGGCGGTGACTCAGAGATGGGGAATCAGAGGCGGGGAATCAGATGCGGGGAATCAGAGGCAGGGAATCAGAGCTGGGGAATCAGAGGCGGGGAATCAGAGTTGGGGAATCAGAGGAGGGGAATCAGATATGGGGAATCAGAGGCGGGGAATCAGAGGTGGGGTAACAGAGGTGGGGAATCAGACGCAGGGAATCACAGGCAGGGAATCAGACGCGGGGAATCAGAGGCGGGGAATCATTACTGGCGAATCACAGGCGGGGAATCAGAGTTGGGGAATCAGAGGTGGGGAATCAGATATGGGGAATCAGAGGCGGGGATTCAGAGGCGGGGAAACAGAGGCGGGGAATCAGACATGGGTAATCAGAGGCGGGGGATCAGAGGTGGTGAATCAGAGATGGGGAATCAGATGCGGGGAATCAGAGGCAGGGAAACGGAGGCGGGGAATCAGATATGGGGAATCAGAGGAGGGGAATCAGAGGTTGTGAATCAGAGGCAGGGAATCAGAGGTGGGGATTCAGAGGCAGTGAATCAGATGCGGGGAATCAGAGGCGGGGATTCAGAGCTGGGGAATCAGAGCGGGGAATCAGAGTTGGGGAATCAGAGGCGGGGAATTAGATATGGGGAAACAGAGGCTGGGAATCAGATATGGGTAATCAGAGGTGGGAAATCAGAGGCAGGGAATCAGATGTGCGGAATCAGAGATGGGGAATCAGAGGCAGGGAATCAGAATCAGAAGCGGGGAATCAGAGGCCGGGAATCAGAGGCCGGGAATCAGATGCCGGGAATAAGAGGCCGGGAATCAGAGGTGGGGAATCAGATATGGGGAATCAGAGGTGGGGAATCAGAGGCGATGAATCAGAGCTGGCGAATCAGAGGCGGGGAATCAGATATGGGGAAACAGAAGCGGGGAATCAGAGGCAGGGAAACAGAGGCGAGGAATCAGATATGGGGAATCAGAGGAGGGGAATCAGAGGTTGTGAATCAGAGGCAGGGAATCAGAGGTGGGGATTCAGAGGCAGTGAATCAGATGCGGGGAATCAGAGCTGGGGATTCAGAGCTGGGGAATCAGAGCGGGGAATCAGAGTTGGGGAATCAGAGGCGGGGAATTAGATATGGGGAAACAGAGGCGGGGAATCAGATATGGGTAATCAGAGGTGGGAAATCAGAGGCAGGGAATCAGATGTGCGGAATCAGAGATGGGGAATCAGAGGCAGGGAATCAGAATCAGAAGCGGGGAATCAGAGGCCGGGAATCAGAGGCCGGGAATCAGATGCCGGGAATAAGAGGCCGGGAATCAGAGGTGGGGAATCAGAGTCCGGGAATCAGAGATGGGGAATCAGAGGCTGCGAATGAGATATGGGGAATCAGAGGCGGGGAATCAGAGGCGGGGAAACAGAGGCGGGGAATCACATATGGGGAATCAGAGGTGGCGAATCAAAGGCGGTGAATCAGAGATGGGGAAGCAGAGGCGGGGAATCAGAGTTGGGGAATCAGAGGCGGGGAATCAGAGGCGGGGAAACAGAGGCGGGGAATCAGATATGGGGAATCAGAGGTGGGGAATCAGAGGTTGGGAATGAGAGGCGGGGAATCAGAGATGGGGAATCAGAGGCGGGGAATCAGAGTTGGGGAATCAGAGGCGGGGAATCAGAGGCGGGGAAACAGAGGCGGGGAATCAGATATGGGGAATCAGAGGTGGGGAATCAGAGGTTGGGAATCAGAGGCAGGGAATCAGAGGCGGGGAATCAGAGGCGGGGAATGAGAGGCCGGGAATCAGAGGCCGGGAATCAGAGGCCGGGAATCAGAGGCCGGGAATCAGAGGTGGGGAAACAGAGGCGGGGAATAAGAGGCGGGGAAACAGAGGCGGGGAATCAGATATGGGGAATCAGAGGTCGGGAATCAGAGGTTGTTAATCAGAGGCAGTGAATCAAAGGCGGGGAATCAGAATTGGGGAATCAGAGATAGGGAATCAGAGATGGGGAATCAGAGGCGGGGAATCAGACGCGGGGAATCAGAGGTGGTGAATCAGAGCTGGGGAATCAGAGGCGGGGAATCAGTGTTGGGGAATCAGAGGAGGGGAATCAGATATGAGGAAACAGATGCAGGGAATCAGAGGCAGGGAAACAGAGGCGGGGAATCAGATATGGGAAATCAGTGGTGGGGAATCAGAGGTTGGGAATCAGAGGCATGGAATCAGAGGCGGGGCATCAGAGGTGGGGAATCAGAGGCAGGGAATTGGATGTGCGGAATCAGAGATGGGGAATCAGAGGTGGGGAATCAGAGTCCGGGAATCAGAGATGGGGAATCAGAGGCGGGGAATCAGAGGCGGGGAAACATAGGTGGGGAATCAGATATGGGGAATCAGAGGTGGGGAATCAGAGGCGATGAATCAGAGCTGGCGAATCAGAGGCGGGGAATCAGAGGCAGGAAATCAGAGGTGGGGAAACAGAGGTGGGGAATCAGAGGCGGGGAATCAGAAGTGGGGAATCAGAGGCAGGGAATCAGATGTGTGGAATCACAGATGGGGAATCAGAGGCAGGGAATCAGAATCAGAAGCGGGGAATCAGAGGCTGGGAATCAGAGGCCGGGAATCAGATGCCGGGAATAAGAGACCGGGAATCAGAGGTGGGGAATCAGAGTCCGGGAATCAGAGATGGGGAATCAGAGGTGGCGAATCAAAGGCGGTGACTCAGAGATGGGGAATCAGAGGCGGGGAATCAGATGCGGGGAATCAGAGGCAGGGAATCAGAGCTGGGGAATCAGAGGCGGGGAATCAGAGTTGGGGAATCAGAGGAGGGGAATCAGATATGGGGAATCAGAGGCGGGGAATCAGAGGTGGGGTAACAGAGGTGGGGAATCAGACGCAGGGAATCACAGGCAGGGAATCAGACGCGGGGAATCAGAGGCGGGGAATCATTACTGGCGAATCACAGGCGGGGAATCAGAGTTGGGGAATCAGAGGTGGGGAATCAGATATGGGGAATCAGAGGCGGGGATTCAGAGGCGGGGAAACAGAGGCGGGGAATCAGACATGGGTAATCAGAGGCGGGGGATCAGAGGTGGTGAATCAGAGATGGGGAATCAGAGGCGGGGAATCAGAGGCGGGGAATCAGAGCTGGTGAATCAGAGGCGGGGTATCAGAGTTGGGGAATCAGCGGCGGGGAATCAGATATGGGGAATCAGAGGCGGGGAATCAGAGCTGGGGAATGAGAGGCCGGGAATCAGATATGGGGAAACAGAGGCGGGGAATAAGAGGCGGGGAAACAGAGGCGGGGAATCAGATATGTGGAATCAGAGGTCGGGAATCAGAGGTTGTTAATCAGAGGCAGTGAATCAAAGGCGGGGAATCAGAATTGGGGAATCAGAGATAGGGAATCAGAGATGGGGAATCAGAGGCGGGGAATCAGACGCGGGGAATCAGAGGTGGTGAATCAGAGCTGGGGAATCAGAGGCGGGGAATCAGTGTTGGGGAATCAGAGGAGTGGAATCAGATATGAGGAAACAGATGCAGGGAATCAGAGGCGGGGAAACAGAGGCGGGGAATCAGATATGGGAAATCAGAGGTGGGGTATCAGAGGTTGGGAATCAGAGGCATGGAATCAGAGGCGGGGCATCAGAGGCGGGGAATCAGAGGCAGGGAATTGGATGTGCGGAATCAGAGATGGGGAATCAGAGGTGGGGAATCAGAGTCCGGGAATCAGAGATGGGGAATCAGAGGCGGGGAATCAGAGGCGGGGAAACATAGGTGGGGAATGAGATATGGGGAATCAGAGGTGGGGAATCAGAGGCGATGAATCAGAGCTGGCGAATCAGAGGGGGGGAATCAGATATGGGGAAACTGAAGCGGGGAATCAGAGGCAGGGAAACAGAGGCGAGGAATCAGATATGGGGAATCAGAGGAGGGGAATCAGAGGTTGTGAATCAGAGGCAGGGAATCAGAGGTGGGGATTCAGAGGCAGTTAATCAGATGCGGGGAATCAGAGGCGGGGATTCAGAGCTGGGGAATCAGAGCGGGGAATCAGAGTTGGGGAATCAGAGGCGGGGAATTAGATATGGGGAAACAGAGGCGGGGAATCAGATATGGGTAATCAGAGGTGGGAAATCAGAGGCAGGGAATCAGATGTGCGGAATCAGAGATGGGGAATCAGAGGCAGGGAATCAGAATCAGAAGCGGGGAATCAGAGGCCGGGAATCAGAGGCCGGGAATCAGATGCCGGGAATAAGAGGCCGGGAATCAGAGGTGGGGAATCAGAGTCCGGGAATCAGAGATGGGGAATCAGAGGCTGGGAATGAGATATGGGGAATCAGAGGCGGGGAATCAGAGGCGGGGAAACAGAGGCGGGGAATCACATATGGGGAATCAGAGGTGGCGAATCAAAGGCGGTGAATCAGAAATGGGGAAGCAGAGGCGGGGAATCAGAGTTGGGGAATCAGAGGCGGGGAATCAGAGGCGGGGAAACAGAGGCGGGGAATCAGATATGGGGAATCAGAGGTGGGGAATCAGAGGTTGGGAATCAGAGGTGGAGAATCAGAGATGGGGAATCAGAGGCGGGGAATCAGAGTTGGGGAATCAGAGGCGGGGAATCAGAGGCGGGGAAACAGAGGCGGGGAATCAGATATGGGGAATCAGAGGTGGGGAATCAGAGGTTGGGAATCAGAGGCAGGGAATCAGAGGCGGGGAATCAGAGGCGGGGAATCAGAGGCAGGGAATCAGATGTGCAGAATCAGAGATGGGGAATCAGAGGCAGGGAATCAGATGCGGGGAATCAGAGGCGGGAATTCAGAGCTGGGGAATCAGAGCGGGGAATCAGAGCTGGGGAATGAGAGGCCGGGAATCAGATATGGGGAAACAGAGGCGGGGAATAAGAGGCGGGGAAACAGAGGCGGGGAATCAGATATGGGGAATCAGAGGTCGGGAATCAGAGGTTGTTAATCAGAGGCAGTGAATCAAAGGCGGGGAATCAGAATTGGGGAATCAGAGATAGGGAATCAGAGATGGGGAATCAGAGGTGGGGAATCAGACGCGGGGAATCAGAGGTGGTGAATCAGAGCTGGGGAATCAGAGGCGGGGAATCAGTGTTGGGGAATCAGAGGAGGGGAATCAGATATTAGGAAACAGATGCAGGGAATCAGAGGCGGGGAAACAGAGGCGGGGAATCAGATATGGGAAATCAGAGGTGGGGTATCAGAGGTTGGGAATCAGAGGCATGGAATTGGATGAGCGGAATCAGAGATGGGGAATCAGAGGTGGGGAATCAGATTCCGGGAATCAGAGATGGGGAATCAGAGGCGGGGAATCAGAGGCGGGGAAACATAGGTGGGGAATCAGATATGGGGAATCAGAGGTGGGGAATCAGAGGCGATGAATCAGAGCTGGCGAATCAGAGGCGAGGAATCAGATATGGGGAATCAGAGGAGGGGAATCAGAGGTTGTGAATCAGAGGCAGGGAATCAGAGGTGGGGATTCAGAGGCAGTGAATCAGATGCGGGGAATCAGAGGCGGGGATTCAGAGCTGGGGAATCAGAGCGGGGAATCAGAGTTGGGGAATCAGAGGCGGGGAATTAGATATGGGGAAACAGAGGCGGGGAATCAGATATGGGTAATCAGAGGTGGGAAATCAGAGGCAGGGAATCAGATGTGCGGAATCAGAGATGGGGAATCAGAGGCAGGGAATCAGAATCAGAAGCGGGGAATCAGAGGCCGGGAATCAGAGGCCGGGAATCAGATGCCGGGAATAAGAGGCCGGGAATCAGAGGTGGGGAATCAGAGTCCGGGAATCAGAGATGGGGAATCAGAGGCTGGGAATGAGATATGGGGAATCAGAGTCGGGGAATCAGATATGGGGAATCAGAGGCGGGGAATCAGAGGCGGGGTAACAGAGGTGGGGAATCAGACGCAGGGAATCACAGGCAGGGAATCAGACGCGGGGAATCAGAGGCGGGGAATCATAGCTGGCGAATCACAGGCGGGGAATCAGAGTTGGGGAATCAGAGGTGGGGAATCAGATATGGGGAATCAGAGGCGGGGATTCTGAGGCGGGGAAACAGAGGCGGGGAATCAGACATGGGTAATAAGAGGCGGGGGATCAGAGGTGGTGAATCAGAGATGGGGAATCAGAGGCGGGGAATCTGAGGCAGGGAATCAGACGCGGGGAATCAGAGGCGGGGAATCAGAGCTGGTGAATCAGAGGCGGGGAATCAGAGCTGGGGAATAAGAGGCCGGGAATCAGATATGGGGAAACAGAGGCGGGGAATAAGAGGCGGGGAAACAGAGGCGGGGAATCAGATATGGGGAATCAGAGGTCGGGAATCAGAGGTTGTTAATCAGAGGCAGTGAATCAAAGGCGGGGAATCAGAATTCGGGAATCAGAGATAGGGAATCAGAGATGGGGAATCAGAGGCGGGGAATCAGACGCATGGAATCAGAGGTGGTGAATCAGAGCTGGGGAATCAGAGGCGGGGAATCAGTGTTGGGGAATCAAAGGAGGGGAATCAGATATGAGGAAACAGATGCAGGGAATCAGAGGCGGGGAAACAGAGGCGGGGAATCAGATATGGGAAATCAGAGGTGGGGTATCAGAGGTTGGGAATCAGAGGCATGGAATCAGAGGCGGGGCATCAGAGGCGGTGAATCAGAGGCAGGGAATTGGATGTGCGGAATCAGAGATGGGGAATCAGAGGTGGGGAATCAGAGTCCGGGAATCAGAGATGGGGAATCAGAGGCGGGGAATCAGAGGCGGGGAAACATAGGTGGGGAATGAGATATGGGGAATCAGAGGTGGGGAATCAGAGGCGATGAATCAGAGCTGGCGAATCAGAGGTGGGGAATCAGATATGGGGAAACTGAAGCGGGGAATCAGAGGCAGGGAAACAGAGGCGAGGAATCAGATATGGGGAATCAGAGGAGGGGAATCAGAGGTTGTGAATCAGAGGCAGGGAATCAGAGGTGGGGATTCAGAGGCAGTGAATCAGATGCGGGGAATCAGAGGCGGGGATTCAGAGCTGGGGAATCAGAGCGGGGAATCAGAGTTGGGGAATCAGAGGCGGGGAATTAGATATGGGGAAACAGAGGCGGGGAATCAGATATGGGTAATCATAGGTGGGAAATCAGAGGCAGGGAATCAGATGTGCGGAATCAGAGATGGGGAATCAGAGGCAGGGAATCAGAATCAGAAGCGGGGAATCAGAGGCCGGGAATCAGAGGCCGGGAATCAGATGCCGGGAATTAGAGGCCGGGAATCAGAGGTGGGGAATCAGAGTCCGGGAATCAGAGATGGGGAATCAGAGGCTGGGAATGAGATATGGGGAATCAGAGGCGGGGAATCAGAGGCGGGGAAACAGAGGCGGGGAATCACATATGGGGAATCAGAGGTGGCGAATCAAAGGCGGTGAGTCAGAAATGGGGAAGCAGAGGCGGGGAATCAGAGTTGGGGAATCAGAGGCGGGGAATCAGAGGCGGGGAAACAGAGGCGGGGAATCAGATATGGGGAATCAGAGGTGGGGAATCAGAGGTTGGGAATCAGAGGCGGAGAATCAGAGATGGGGAATCAGAGGCGGGGAATCAGAGTTGGGGAATCAGAGGCGGGGAATCAGAGGCGGGGAAACAGAGGCGGGGAATCAGATATGGGGAATCAGAGGTGGGGAATCAGAGGTTGGGAATCAGAGGCAGGGAATCAAAGGCGGGGAATCAGAGGCGGGGAATCAGAGGCAGGGAATCAGATGTGCGGAATCAGAGATGGGGAATCAGAGGCAGGGAATCAGAGGCGGGGAATCAGAGGCGGGGAATCAGAGGCCGGGAATCAGAGGCGGGGAATGAGAGGCCGGGAATGAGAGGCCGGGAATCAGAGGCCGGGAATCAGAGGCCGGGAATCGGAGGTGTGGAAAAAGAGGCAGGGAATCAGATGTGCAGAATCAGCGTTGGGGAATCAGAGGCGGGGAATCAGATATGGGGTAACAGAGGCGGGGAATCAGAGGCAGGGAAACAGAGGAGGGGAATCAGATATGGGGAATCAGAGGAGGGGAATCAGAGGTTGGGAATCAGAGGCAGGGAATCAGAGGTGGGAATTCAGAGGCAGGGAATCAGATGCGGGGAATCAGAGGCGGGAATTCAGATCTGGGGAATCAGAGTGGGGAATCAGAGTTGGGGAATCAGAGGCGGGGAATTAGATATGGGGAAACAGAGGCGGGGAATCAGAGGTGGGGAAACAGAGGTGGGGAATCAGAGGCGGGGAATCAGAAGTGGGGAATCAGAGGCAGGGAATCAGATGTGTGGAATCAGAGATGGGGAATCAGAGGCAGGGAATCAGAATCAGAAGCGGGGAATCAGAGGCTGGGAATCAGAGGCCGGGAATCAGATGCCGGGAATAAGAGGCCGGGAATCAGAGGTGGGGAATCAGAGTCCGGGAATCAGAGATGGGGAATCAGAGGTGGCGAATCAAAGGCGGTGACTCAGAGATGGGGAATCAGAGGCGGGGAATCAGATGCGGGGAATCAGAGGCAGGGAATCAGAGCTGGGGAATCAGAGGCGGGGAATCAGAGTTGGGGAATCAGAGGAGGGGAATCAGATATGGGGAATCAGAGGCGGGGAATCAGAGGCGGGGTAACAGAGGTGGGGAATCAGACGCAGGGAATCACAGGCAGGTAATCAGACGCGGGGAATCAGAGGCGGGGAATCATAGCTGGCAAATCACAGGCGGGGAATCAGAGTTGGGGAATCAGAGGCGGGGATTCAGATATGGGGAATCAGAGGCGGGGAATCTGAGGCAGGGAAACAGAGGCGGGGAATCAGACATGGGGAATCAGAGGCGTGTGATCAGAGGTGGTGAATCAGAGATGGGGAATCAGAGGCGGGGTATCAGAGGCAGGGAATCAGACGCGGGGAATCAGAGGCGGGGAATCAGAGCTGGTGAATCATAGGCGGGGTATCAGAGTTGGGGAATC